>NC_088378.1:136320000-136630000 GCF_037993035.2 Macaca fascicularis
GACTTGTAGCTCTGTAATCCATTGTCTTAGCCTCCACAATGCCCAGCTCCAGGACAAACTGTGGAGGGACAAAGACAACTCTGGCAGAATGACATACAAGTAGGCTGGATTTAAGGCAGAGCTCTTACACACATTCAAGCTTGGGATCCTCCAAGCAGAGGTTGAGTGATTCGGCTAGCCACAGAATCTCTCTGGTTATAAAGCTCAGAGTGGGCTGGACGTGGATCACACCTGTAATCCCAGCACTTTGGGAGGCCAAGGCAGGCGGATCACCTGAAGTCAGGAGTTCAAGACCAACCTGGCCAACATGGTGAAACCCGTCTCCACTAAAAAACACAAAAATTAGCCAGGCATGGTGGCAGGAGTCTGTAAACCCAGCTACTCAGGAGGCTGAAGCAGGAAAATGGCTTGAACCTGGGAGATGGAGGCTGCAGTGAACCAAAGTCGTGCCACTGCACTCCAGCCTAGGCAACAGAGCGAGAATCCATCTCAAAAAATAAAAATAAATAAAAATAAAGCTCAGAGTGTCAGGCACAGTGCTAGACACTAGGCAATCTAATTCTCACAACAATTAGCCCCATTTTCCAGAAGAGGAAACTGAAGCCCAGAAAGGTTACAATCTGTTAAAGGCCTTCAGCTAATAAATGACAGAACCAGGATTCAAACCCAGACCCACCTCAAAAACTATACATGTAGCTGCTGTGCACACAATCTAGCAAGTCTCCTGACCTAGGAGTTAGTGGAGAGGGTAGGCAGTGAACTTTGCCTTTGGACTTGGGGAGCTCAAACTGAGTAATGAATATGTAATCACCGTGTGGACTAGAAGTACAGTCACTATTTCAGACCAGGAACCAACAAGGCCAGGCCCAGAGAGGAAGCCAATGAGCACAGGTTCATGTACATCTGCAGCATAGGGAAGAATCTCTGCAATGAGTGTTTTTCCAAACAAGGTGGTCATGTTCACAGGTTCTAGGGGTTAGGACTTGGACATATCTTTTGGAGGGGCAACCATCCAACTCACTATAGGCAGTAAAATCAGTGGCGAGAAACACTCAAAAGAACGGGAGGAATGACCTGTGCATGGAAGAGGAATGAGGTTTAAAGCTGTTAGTAAGGCTCCCGGAAACTGAGAGAATGACGGGTTATTAACAGAAAGGGGATATGCAAAGAGCAGAGACAAAGATGGGCTCTGCCTTTAAGGCTGCACACTCCAGCAGGCCGGTGGACACGGGGACCTAGTGTTCAGGAGAAAAGAACTTTAGTATTCGGTAGCTATAAGAGCAGATGGTCACAGTCATAGGAAGGGACAAGCGTGTGGAGGGAGAGGGTGAGAGAAGAGAGGGCAGAAACCCAAAGAATGTTCACACTCAGGCAGTGGAAAGAGGAAGAGGAACCAGGCCAGCAAAGGCGCAGTCAGAGAGGAAGGGAAACGGAGGCCACACGAGTACAGACATTTGCCCTCCTAGGGGGCAGGGTCCAGTCTCTTTCATCCGCATCATCCCAGAGTCTGACAAGGTACTAAGCGTAGAGGAGGCACTTGGCAATTCCTGAAGTAATAATAGAGAGCAACTATGTGAGAGAGAGCAACATATCAGTGATTTCTAAGATGCAAAGAAAAGAAGGTAAAGGCATCTGTAATGCTTGAGAGCTTGGCAAAGTTACATGAGGCAGCATCTTCCGAGAGGGTGTGGGGTGAGTAGGGGAAGGCCTGGAGGAAACCCCAAGGGAAATGTGATGGGAAAACTATGAGAAGAAGAATAGAATGAGCAGCCAGCTGTTGGAGGTGAATTCTGGGGCCTTAACTGCCCACCATGGGGCTCGCGTGAGCTCCCTGCTACACGTAAGAGCTGCCTTGCCATCCAGCCGCTCTTTCTGTTCCAATCCCAACCATACATTCCACATATTTATCTAAAAAACAGTTGCCACAACTCATCTTGGGGAGAAGAGCTGCTGTGAAACCTATGAGCGAGAGGCTGCTGCTGTGACCTGGGAAGACCTGCCCCGCATCCCTGGCAAGTTCTCTGGGGTGACTCTTCATCATGGGCGGGTAGCAGGCTTTTCCAGACAGGAAGCGTGTGGAGAGGAGCAGGGACTGTGGCCAGTGGGTGACTCATGAAGCGTTTACCAGCCATGTGGGTGCCCACCACCCTCAGAGGGGGGCAGACTGGGCCAGTTGCATCAGACTTCCTGGAAGCATTTCTTCATTTCTATTTTTGAAGACACTGAACTTCCAGAGTGACATCTCTCCTGACTTCAAAAGGCACTCCAATCAGCAGCCAGAACCAGTATCTTCTTACACATACTTTACCCACCCAACTCTACTCACTCCCCAACATGCCTGCACACAACAGAGGAAGTGGCCAGACAACATGATGCAGACTTTCTAAGGGCAACAGGAAACGATACAATACCACGGAGCCACAGTGAGGACCCGGGTGGCTGGAGCTCCCACACGCCACCATGTTTCCCAACAGCCAGACCATTCCTGGCCCAAAGACAGGGATAAGCATCAATTCCCAAATTAACTGGCCGACAGGTCAGAGAATAGCATCATCCAAAAGATCACAGGACTTCCTGTACAAATTAACCCAGATTCAAAGGAACAGGGAGTCAGGTACTCTTATACTGCAATGAGAGGGTAAATTAGTATAACTTTCTAGAATTTCACAATATGGCAACATTTATTCATATCCTTACATTTAGATTCATTCAAAATTTGCACACATACACACAAATATACTCACTTTAAAAACTGAATACCTGGGCCAGGTGCAGTGGCTCAAGCCTGTAATCCCAGCCCTTTGGGAGGCCGAGACGGGCGGATCACGAGGTCAGGAGATCGAGACCATCCTGGCTAACACGGTGAAACCCCGTCTCTACTAAAAAATACAAAAAACTAGCCAGGCGAGGTGGCGGGCGCCTGTAGTCCCAGCTACTTGGGAGGCTGAGGCAGGAGAATGGCGTGAACCCAGGAGGCGGAGCTTGCAGTGAGCTGAGATCTGGCCACTGCACTCCAGCCTGGGCGACAGAGCGAGACTCCATCTCAAAAAAACCAAAAAAAAACAAAAAAAAACTGAATACCTACCAAATACCAGGAACTATGCCAAGTAGTAGGGGAGAGAGACAAGGTGACTGCTCTCAAAGAGCTTTTGTTCTAGTCATGGATTTGGACAATTAACCAATAAATCAATAAAATCGTATCTAAGTGTAGAGAGCATTGGCTCTAAGAGCAAAAGATGAGAAATAACCTAAACGTCTGTTGGCAGGACTGATTAAATAAGATTAGATATTCTCATAAGAATGAATACTGCTCTGCTATTAAAAGCGCATTCTTGAAAACTATATTCAAATTGCTAGGATATAAATGTTTAAAGCAGGTTTCAAAACAGTACCACGATTATGTCCAGTGACAGAAGTCAATCACAGAAGATCACATATTGTATGATCCCATTTATATGCAATGTCCAGAACAGGTAAATCTGTAGGTAGAGAAAGTAGATGAGTGGTAGTCTTGGGCTGGAGTGAAGGTGGGGTGGGGCACTGAGGTGGGAATGCATGCTAATGGATTATAGGATGTCTTTTTGGGACTAAGAAAATGTTCTAAAACTAGATTGTGGTGATGATTGTACAACTCTGTAAATACTAAAAACCATCAAATTGCACACTGTCAACAGGTGGACTTCAAGACTTGTATCTCAACAAAACTGCTAAAAAGTCACATTCAATATGACTTCAATTTTTTTTTTTTTTTTTTTTTTTTGAGACGGAGTCTCACTCTGTTGCCCAGGCTGGAATGCAGTGGCAGGATCTCGGCTCAATACAACCTCCGACTCCCCCGTTCAAGTGATTCGCCTGCCTCAGCCTCCCGAGTAGCTGGGACTACAGGCGCCCGCCACCACACCTGGCTAATTTTTTGTATTTTTAGTACGCATGGGGTTTCACTGTGTTAGCCAGGATGCTCGATCTCCTGACCTCGGCCTCCCAAAGTGCTGGGATTACAGGTGTGAGCCACCGCGCCCAGCCCAATATAGTTTTCTAAAAGAGGGGGTGTGAAGGGTCATGAGGGGAAGGATGAATAGCCATTCAAAACATTAACCATGGAAATCCTCTGAGAGGAAAGTTCTAGGTAATTTTATGGTCTTCTTTATATTTATCTTTATTTTCCAAATATTCTAAAATATAGAAGTTTATTTAACTGGCAAACCAAATTATCCAGGGTTTTAAAATCTAGTTTTCCAAGTGTACCTTAAGTATGTCCAAGGCACAACACTAGAAAGGTCCAACTGCTGTGTTAACTTAGATATCTCTAGGGTTGTCATATTCTTCACACCAAAGATACCAACCAGATAGCCAAGGAGAGGAATTTCATACTTCAAATAAATCAGACCAAGTAGCTTCTGGTTAGGGGGAGTATCTGCTGACTGCTAGAAGAGCTTGCTCCTCTCTGCAAACACTTTCAAAGAAAAAAAACCCAGCAGCCACCATAAAGCTCAGATACTATCAAAGCATGCAAAACAACATCAAAGATTTGAGCAGATTCAAACAGAAACTTCCTGGACACTTTCAGGAGTCACTTCCTGGTTGTGAAGTGTTAGGCCCTCTGGACAAATCATTCTCTCCCACGTGGCCTCCTCTGATCAGTGACTTCAAAGGCATCTTTCTGAAATGACTGGGCTGAGGGAGGGTGCCAGCAACTGGAAGTCAGTGGTTTCCAACCAGGCTGTACCCCCAAATCAATGGGGAGCTTTAAAGGCAGGTTCCTGGACCCCATCCCTGGGGATTATAATTCAATAGGCATGAAGAAGGCCCAGGAATCCACATTTTCCCCAAAACTCCCTGGTGAATATGCCAGTTGAGTCAAGTATGGGACTCACTGGGCTGGATACCATCCGGGATAACTCAAAATAGGGCTAGCCTCCACATCTGGCTACAATGCAGCAGGAATCCCACCCAGTGAGCACTGTGGATCAAAAGGCCACTAAGCACAGAAAGGGAAACTCCACAGGGAAATTCCATGCATGTCTGGCTATCACTGCTGAAGCTCGGGGGAAGCTAGCAAATCCCCAGAGCAAGCCTATTTTGGAAGGTTCCCTAAGACACAGTGATCTTGCATGCTAAACTGTGAAAAGGGGGATGACTAGTACAACTTCCACTGTGGGAGACCACAAGAAAAATCAGCCCTCTCCAACCACACAGAAGAGCCAGCAAGCTTTGCAACTCCCAAGGAGCCAGAAGCAGAAATTAAGGCAGTATAGAGTAGCAGAAGAACCCTGAGTCTGAGTCACACAGATCTGGGTTCAAATCCAGTATCCACTAGCGGCTGTCTGTGGATTAAAGATGGCTACAAACCTTTTGCCACTCTTTCCATCAAGAGGTGGAGTCTAGTTCCCACCCTGGAATCTGGGCTGGCCCAGTACAGCTCTGACCAATAGAACATGATTGAGGTGATGCTCTGGGACGTGAGCCCAGGCCTCAACAGGACTGCCTTCCACCGTCTTGGCCCCCAGATGCCATGCTGCAAGAAGTTCAGGATAGACTCTTGAAGGATAAGAGGACATGCAAAGAGAAGCGGCTTTGGACATTACAGTGCAGCTAAACACAGACAAATGGGCAAGCGCGGCTGACATCATGTGGGGCAGAACCAAGCAGCTGGGCCCAATTCACACAATCAAGAGAAAGGATAAATGGTGGTTGTTTTAAACTACTGAGTTTCGCAGGTGATTTGTTACACAGCATTAGGTAACTGAAACACTGTTTCTCCTTGAGCAAATGGATTTTTCTGAGCCTTGGTTTCCTCATCAATCAGATATGGAATGATGATAACCTGAACAGGGTTGTGTGAGTCTCAAAAGAAGTGAATGGGCTGTGAAAGTCTAAAGTGCAGACCAGTGCCAGTTACCGTCACTATTTCTGCAAACCCAATGTTCAAACCACCACCACACCACCATATCCTTTCTCCACATTTAGAGTCTTTTTGGGCCAGGGTACCTCTTCATATACAAAGGACAGGAACTATTTATACTCACCCTGTAACTGGGAAGGACCCTGCCAACAAATGCCCCACGTTCCCAAATAACTCACCTTCTCCCACCACACCAGTGTTCCCTCTGGCCTCTCTCCTTCCTGTTACAGTGTTATCTTTGTCCCAGCCATCCAGGTTCAAAGAGTCAACCTCTTACATGCCTCCACTTCCTTTCAGCATCCAGGGAATGGACAAAACCTCATCCCCCCAGTCACCCCCACCTTTCCACTTCCAGTGCCACGAAAAGGCACGGCCATCAAAGCCAGGCAGGCCTGAGTGCTGCTCTGCAACCTACTACCTGTATGACCATATGCAAGTCATAAGTATGGCCATATGCAAGACCATATGCATATTATTATAAATCAGTAATACCTTCTTTTTGTGGTCATTTCGAAGACAGAGATTATGCAGCTAAAGTATTTAGCACAGACCGGATGCAATGGCTTACGCCCATAATCCTAGCACTTTGGGAGGCCAAGGTGGGTGGATTACTTGAGGCCAAGAGTTCAAGACCAGCCTGGCCAACATGGCGAAACCCCACCTCTACTAAAAACACAAAAATTAGCCAGGCATGGTGGTACACGCCTTTAGTCACAGCCACGAAGGAGGCTGAGGCACTAGAATTGCTTGAACCCGGGAGACAGAGGTTGCAGTGAGCTGTGATCACGCCACTGCACTCCAGCCTGGGTGACAGAGTGAGATTGTCTTAAAAAAAAAAAAAAAAAGTATTTAGTACTACAGGCCAGGAATTTCTCACCTGCACTACTATAGCCATCTCCTAATCTAGGCCTCTGCCTGTGTATCTCTCTCCATTTTGACCCCTCTAGTGTAAATGCTATCAGATTAATTGTCCTGTATGGCAGCTATCACATTATTCTCCTGCTCAAAGACCTTCCATGGCTCCCACTGTTCTCAGATCAATCTCTGAGAACCTCTCAGCTACGTATGTAAGATTGTACACAATCATGGCTCCATCTGCTGCCTTGGCCAATCCTATCCTTACTGCAACTTGCTATTAGAGTCAGCCATTTAAAATGGCTGGCAACAATCCTCACCTTCTGGTATTCACATCTTTGTGTAAATCTCTCCTAACTCAGAGAAACTGCAAATTAGTTTTAAGCCACTAAGTTTTGGGGTAATTTGTTATGCAGGAATCGATAACTAATACTCTTCATTTCCCCTGTCACACCTCAGCTGTTGTTCTTTTCTTTAGTCATATTCACCCTTCCTACAACATCTCAGCCTGCTGAAATTCTGCCAGGGCTGCAAGGCCCGCTCAGATACTAGTGCTCACTCACCCTGAGCCTTTCTTAAGTATCCTCTAGAAGCCTTTCCCAGTTCTCCAGTGTCCACTCCATCACTGCACCTATCACACAGAAGCACTGTCAATCTGTTTATCTGTGTGCAAAATGACAAGGTTATTCATTGCCAAAAAAGACTGGAAATCACCTGCACATTCATCAATGAATAAGAGAATGGCACATCCAGGCCGTGCATGGTGACTCACGCCTGTAATCCCAGCACTTTGGGAGGCCGAGATGGGCAAATCATTTGAGGTCAGGAGTTCAGGACCAGCCTGGCCAACAAAGTGAAACCCTGTGTCTACTAAGAATACAAAAATCAGCTGGGCATGGTGGCATGTGTCTGTAATCCCAGCTACTCAGGAGGCTGAGGCAGGAGAATTGCTTGAACCCAGGAGGGGGAGGTTGCAGTGAGCCGAGATTGTGCCACTGCACTCCAGCCTGGGTGACAGAGCAAGAATCTGTCCTTAAAAAAACCATACAATGGATGAGGCAACTGTTAAAAAAAAAAAAAAAAGAATGAGGGGCCGGGCGCGGTGGCTCACGCCTGTAATCCCAGCACTTTCGGACTTTGGGAGGCTGAGGCAGGTGGATCATGAGGTCAGGAGATCGAGACCATCCTGGCTAACACGGTGAAACCCCAACTCTACTAAAAATACAAAAAAAAAAAGTTAGCTGCGTGTGGTGGCAGGCACCTGTAGTCCCAGCTAATCGGGAGGCTGAGGCAGGAGAACGGCGTGAACCCGGGAGGCAGAGCTTGCAGTGAGCTGAGATCGTGCCACTGCACTCCAGCCTGGGCAACACAGTGAGATTCCATCTCAAAAAAAAAAAAAAAAAAAAAAGAATAAGGAAGTTCTACAGGTCTGGTATGCAAAGATGGCCAAGATACAATAAGTGAAGCAAGGTGCAGACCAGTGAGTACAGCAGACAGGTGTCTGCCTAAAGAGTAACACTTGGGGCCGGGTGCGGTGGCTTACGCCTGTAATCCCAGCACTTTGGCAGGCCAAGGCGGGCGGATCACAAGGTCAGGAGATCGAGACCATCCTGGCTAACACAGTGAAACCCCATCTCTACTAAAAATACAAAAAATTAGCCAGGCGTGGTGGCACGCACCTGTAATCCCAGCTACTCAGGAGGCTGAGGCAGAAGAATCGCTTGATCCCAGGAGGCAGAGGTTACAGTGAGGTAAAATCGTGCCACTGCACTCCAGCCTGACGACAGAGTGAGACCCCATCTCCAAAAAAAAAAAAAAAAAAAAAAGTAACACTTGGGAAGCCAAGGCGGGGAGACCGCCTGAGGTCAGGAGTTCAAGACCAGTCTGGCCAACATGGTGAAACCTTGTATCTACTGAAAATACAAAAAAAAATTAGCCAGGTGTGGTGGCATGCACCTGTAATCCCAGCTACTCAGGTGGCTGAGGCAGGGAAATTGCCTGAACCAGGGAGGCCGAGGTTGCAGTGAGCCAAGAACGCACCACTGCACTCCAGCCTGGGCGACACAGCAAGATACTGTCTAAAAAAAAAAAAAAAAAGTTAAACATGGAATACTACATGACCCAGCAATTTCACTAAGCATATTCCCAAGAGAACCTAAAGCATATGTCCACACAAAAGCTTGTACATGAACGTTCACAGCAGTCAAAAAATGGAAACAACCCAAATGTCCACCAACTTACCAATAAATAAAATGGAATATATACACACGACGGAATACTCAGTCACAAAAAGGAATAAAATACTATTATATGCTACAATATGGATAACCTCGAAAACATGCTAAGTGAAATTATTCAGACACAAAAGGCTACATATTATATAATTCCATTCATATGAAATGTCCAGGATAGGGAAAGCCATAGAGAAAGGAAATAGATTAGCAGCCAGGGGATGGAGTAACTGCTGATAGGTAAAGGGTTGTTTAGGTGACAGAAGTGTCCTGGAATTAGTGGTTAATATAACACAGTTAATATATAAACAACACAGTTAATAAAATATTTAAAACAGTTAATATAACATATATTAATTTAATATAATATATAAAATACAATTAATATATAAAAACCAGCAAAGTGCATACTTTAAAGTGGTGAATTTGGTTATGTGAAATATATCTTAATTTTATGCTATAAAAATATGTAGAATACAAAATAAAATAAACTGCTCACATTCTGCCTGTGGCTCAGTGATTTGGAAGTTTCTCCCTGTCTATGCCCTCCAGCCCCGAAAGGCTGCCAGTCTGTCTCCCCCATCTTTGTGTCCCCTGGCACTTTCTAGCTGCTCACTCGCCCTTCATCTCCCCTGTGACTTCCCACTTTCTGACTCTTGGGCAAGGCCTGGCCCCCGCCTCACTGGATCCACCCTTTCCTGGTGGGTCCACACCACCTACTCAGACCTACTGGACAGCGTCTGGAGGCCGAGGCACCAGCCCCAGAAGTCACCCCAGATGAGCCGTCCAATGGCCAGGGCTGTGGTAACAAGCGTGTGTCAGCTGAGGGATACGGTTTCACATGGGAACTTAATTATAGCTCGGGAGCGGTGAAGGGAGAGGGGGTGGCGCAGGCTTTGAGGGGACGCACAGGAAGCTATCCTGCCCTGTCAGCGGGTCTCACCAGGCCTGTGATCACAGGAGAACAGGTATGATCCAGGCAGGCCTACAGGAACGCACAGCTTATGGAAATCTGCCTGCTTTTAAGCATGAATTCCTAGCTCAACCTGTGTGCAGGCCAAAGTGGCCCAGAAAAGACCTGAGAAGCCAACTCCCACTTACCCTTAGGATTCAGAGAGGCCTTCTCCTTGCCTACTGCCAGAGACCCCATTTTATTCTGTAAGAAGTGACAGGGAGGCATAGCTTGTTCCTCACAAAATACCTCATCTTCAATTTTCTCCCTTGCTTTGCAATGCTTTTCTAGAATGGAATCTGAGCTACTGATGCGTGGAACATCTTCCTCTATGCTTGGATCCCTGCCTATTGCCCAGGGAGGTGCCAAGAAGTTGTGCAGCTGCTGCCACACAGGTGTCAGTAGAGCACAGTAGCCAGATATACCCGATGTGTTCAACTACTGGCCTGGGCACTACCAGGTGAGGGAAGCAGATCAGGCAGAAAGAGAGAGAATCTCTGGAAAGATCATGGAAAGAGTGGGGCCAGGGTGGAGAAGCAGGTGCCACTGAGACACATTTTCTTCACCCCTATGTCTGGCCCCTATCTGGGCCCCTTATTCTCCAGGTCTCTTCCTGGCCAGCTTGCTTGCTGTTTCAGAAAGGTCCCTGCAATCACCTGCTGCCTGCCCTGCCCCAACCTATCATCCAAGCAGCTTCTTCTCACTGACTCAAGATAGAGCCAGGGACCCAGGCCCTCCTCTCAGTTGCTCTTCCCAAGACCCCCACCCCCAGCCCTGGCATTACCCTTCCTATCTACTGTCTGTGCACCTTTTTTTCTAAGCTCCTGAGAGATTCATCCCTAAAAGCCATAGAAAGAAACCTTCAGACTGGAGGTGGTATCCTTTTCTGGATTTGTATGGAAGGGAAAAAAAAAAAAAGGCAGGAGTGGTGAGTAGGCAGAGCAGATGGGGTGCTGGACAGGGACAGAGGGAGATACACAGATGGGGAGAGGCAGAGTAAGACCTGGTGCACCTCTCTACCCTCTGCACGTTTGGCAATAACATCAAGAAACAACCAGACAGTTCTTCCCAAGTGCCTCCCTCCAGGCCAAATGCCTTTCCCACAAGTGGGAGGGGAGGTCGGAGGACAAGCAGACACCACGAAACCACCTGAAAAATGGGAAAGGCAAGTCACAAAAGTAAATGTTAAACAGTATCCCATTTTGAAAGACAGAAAAAATAACTAGGTATACACAATTTGAAAAGAACCCAGGTTAAAAAAAAACATATATCAAAGCAGCCACTTATGTGTGATTATATATTACTTTTTTCTTCTCAGTGCTTATCTGTATTTTCTAATAACCTATAACAAATGAGCATTATTTATATAACTAAAACATTTTTAACTAAATTAAAAACCACATGCATGAAAACTTATGCCTAAGTGCCAGTCCCACATTCTAAAAAAAGTCAGTTCCCCAGTTCCTACAATCCTAGCCATTGGTGGCATCTGATTAATTTCAAACCTCCCAAATACAGTTTTCTAAAGGTGTCATCCACTGTTTGTCACTAGTTAGATAAACAGCTTGCAAGTGGCAAGCCCTTCCTCCATCACCTCATGCCCAACACCCAGAACCACCTGCCGCCATGGGACACAGACCCGCACCACTCCAGAGCTCACACCCGAAAGCCAGAGCCTCAGCAAGGTGTAAAAGTAAACATAAGGTGTGGGGGTTACAGGCATCCTCAGATCAGAAGATTCCTTCCTGCACCTCCCTGCCTTTTCCAGGGCCCAGGCAGGGGCTGGCAGGAGCACACTCTAGGCTGCTGTCACTGGGAAGTACCCTGGGGGGCTCCACAGACAATCACTGGACTCAAGTTAATACCTACTCAAGCTAATGTTCAGATGAAGAGGAAGAAAAAAATAACATTGAAGTTCTTTTTCTTTTTTTAAATATTATTTTAAAATTTTAAATAAATACATACTGGGTCTCACTATGTTGCCCAGGCTGATCGCAAATGCCTGACCTCAGGTGACCCTCCCACCTTGGCTTTCCAAAGTGCTGGTACTGCTAGTGTGAGCCACCATGCCCAGCTGCCTTGAAGTTGTTTGGTCCAACCAATAATGACTGGCATCCACCTATGGTGCTGGGTGCTGAGGGTCTAATGACAGTAATGAAACAATAATCATTCAATGAGTGCCTCCTCTGTGCCTTTACATGTATGAGCTCATTGAATCCCCAGGGGTGGAGGGTCTACAGTTATCACCCCCATGCCCCACAGAGTCTGGCTCTTAAGCACTACCCCATATTCCCTAGAAGTTCGTAACCTAACCCTGAGAAACAGCCAGTGAGCTACTTCCTGCTGTGTTCCAGGAGGAAGCTCATTCCCCTCTGAGAAGCCAAAGAAATGAGAAGTGTGGCTGTTTCTCTCTCGGCTGCCCTCCCAGCCTCTAGCTACCCGAGCTCTATGATCCCTGGGGCCTACAGCTGGCCTGAGGAGGAGCCAGCAGGGCAGGCAGATGGGCACAGTTCCCAGAGACCAGCCAAGGCCACCAGTGAGATGCCATCTACGCCTGCCTCTTCTGATTTCCAATGCCATTCCTGCACCCCAGCCCCTGCATCCAAGCCAAGAAACGGAAACACAAATAGAAAAGGTTCTCTAAAAATAAATCAAGGATGGTAAGGTGCAAGAAAAGAGAAAAATATAATGCCACTGCTGGTTTGGGTATAGTGAGTCCTGCTAGCTTAGGCAGGGCCCATGTTGGGAGGGCAAGTATCAAGAGCCCTGGCTCCCTTTCAGCCTCTGCTCACAAGCCTGTGGATGCAATACTTGCATAACTACCGAGGCTGAGGTGACATCAGCAAGAACAGCAGAGCTACTGAACTGAGAAGAACAGGGCTCAAATTCCAGTTCCACCACTTGTTAGCTGTTTGACTTGGGCGAGTTGTTTAACCTCTCTGATCCTACACCTTGTCTGTAAAATGGGACTACCCATACCCACCTCTTGCAGGATGGTGTAAAAGGAAGGCGAGCTCATCCGTGGGGTAACGACTGCCTAAGGGAGAACCTGAATAAAGGCAATTTCCCTCCCTTATTTCTCTCCCTACGTGCACATCTGGGCCAGCTTCTCTTTCTCTTTTCACTTCACCAGACTGAAGCCGCTGATTAATCACAGCAGAGATTGTTTTTTTTCTCTTAAGAGTTCCTTCCACCCTACAGGCCGGGCCCACAGCTCGGCTGTTCAGTCTCTTGTGGTTCTAGGGGCTGCTTACTATCTTGGAGCAGATCCAGGGAGCCAGTATGCACGACTATTCTCAGGGCCTCCTCTGTCCACTGACCTGGAATGAGACTCTGCAGGAGGCCCTAAGGCCTGCCAAAATTTTGCCTCTGCTCAGTGACCAACAAGAGACTGCTATTTTCTGAAGCCAACAGCAGTCTGGCCAGTCAAGCAGGTACTTTCCAAACTGGAACAATTAGATCCAGCCAGCCATCGTTCCTAGAAGTCCCTGCTACGCAGTGATCAAAGACATGGGCTTTAATCACTTGGTTTCAAATCCCAGCTCTGCCATTCATTAGCTGTGCAACTTTAGACCATTTTCCTAACCAGTCTGAGCCTCAGTATCCTAATGTCTAAAAGGGGTACAATGGTTCCTACCTCTTAGGGTTGTTGTGTGAATCAAAGTGATATATGTAGTGATTAGCATAATGCATTCAACATGTGGAAGCCATATTCTACTCAGATCGTTACCAGGTTATCTACCGGCTCTGCCATGGAAAGGCAATTAGACACAGGTGGGGATAAAAGTCAGCTGTGGGAGTCGCACTGGGGAGACCAACAGGGGTGAAATGGAAAGAAACAGAGAGCCGGGGGGTCTGGACTTCCTCGTGGGCTGAAGGCGGCCATGGAGGGAGCCTCTCAGAAACTCCCCAGAACTGCGCAGTGAATGGCCAGCCTGCACTGCTAGATACACAGTGCCATGCCAACACTGACGTGGAACTGCTTTCATCATTCAGAAAGAGGAGGCTGCTTTCTCCCCCTCTTCTAATATTTTTAAGTGACTATGTTTGCCTGCTGGTAGTCCCTCAGTATGATGTGATAAATATCCCATGGAAAGGAACTGAGGAACACGGGCCTAAAACTCGTGAGGTTGTGTGAGGGGGAGGAGAGGAGAAGGAAGCGGCAAAATGCCAAGCAAAGTAAAAGCTGTTATGGCACTTCAGGGCCACCAATCTCGTCTCTGACTTCATTTCCTAGTCTCCTCCCTCCCTCCCTCTGTCCAGCCACGCTGGCCTCCTCACTATGCGTTGAACACCTCAGCTGTGTTCCACCACAGGGCCTTGGAACTTGGTTTCCCTCTGCCTGCGAGATTCTTCCCACAATAGTTCACTCTCCTTCCGCTTAAATGTCACCTTCGTGGTGAGACCTTCCCCAGCCCTCTATGTGAAACTGCCACACTCTCCTTCCTGCTTAGTTTTCTATAGAGCATCTGAAGCCATCTCACATGCTATTGACTTAACGCTGACTCCCTCCCTTCCCCCACCTCAGTTACCACGAGAGCAGGAGATTTTTTATCTGCTTTGTTTATCCCTTCATCCCCAGTGCCTAGCACATAGGAGGTACACAATAAACATTTATCGAATAAATGGAAGAGGAGAGGGGAAGATGGAATTAGAATCAGATTTTAATAATCCTACATCCTCACTGGTCTGAAAGAACTGAAGGTGCTGGGAGAGTTCCAAAGCAAGGATCGGGTACCATATGAGGCTTTCTCTCTTGCTCCCAAGAACTCCCCAACAGGTTCCCCCAAAGTGCAGACTGTTTCAAATACTGGTTCAGGAAAAGGCTGGGCCTATGCTCTCCTTGTGCCATGAGAGGGACGCCTTAAAATAAGAACAGGGATCAGCCAGGCCACCACCTGCACCTGGAGGCAGATGAGCCTTATATTAGTCTCCTATTGCACTGTAACAAATTACCACATTACCAAAAATTTAGCGACTTAAAACAAAACACATTTATTCTCTTACAGTTCTGGAGGTCAGAAATTCAAAATTAGTTTCACTGGGCTAAAATCAATGTGTTGGCAGGGCTGCACTTCCTCCAGAGGTTCTAGGGGAAAACAGTTTCCTTGCCTTTTCCAGCTTCCAAAGCTATGTTCGTTGCATTTTTGGCCTTCTCTTCCACCTCCAAAGCCAGCAGTGTAGCATCTTGCTGCAGTAGTCACATTGCCTCCTTCTCCTGTATCCATTCTCTCTCTGGCCCCCATTCATAAAGACACTTGGGATTGCATTCAGGGGCCCACCCAGATAATCCAGGATAATCCCCTCATCTCCAGATCCTTAATCACACGTGCAAAGTCCATGATGTCATATAATATTCACAGGTTACAGGGGTTATAAAGGGGTATATTTTGGGGGCCACTATTTAGCTTACCACCAAGGAAGCAAGCTCCAAAAGTCTGGAAGAAACACAGTTCAGATCCCTGGTCTACATGAAAGAAGCATCAGATTGGGAGCCTTGGCAGCGTCCCCAGGCCAGGGTCTTTCTTTAACTATAACTGTTTGCTATTTAAATAGGCAGCAGGCCAGGCATGGTGGCTCACACCTGTAACACTAGCACTTTGGGAGTCTGAGGCAAGTGGATTACTGGAGGTCAGGAGTTTGAGGCCAGCCTGGCCAAGATAGTGAAACCCCATTTCTATTAAAATACAAAAATTAGCCGGGTAAGGTAGCGCATGCCTGTAATCCCAGCTACCGGAAGGCTGAGGTAGGAGAATGGCTTGAACCCAGGAGGCGGAGGTTGCAGTAAGCCGAGATCACACCACTGCGCTCCAGCCTGGGGAACAGAGTGAGACTCTGACTCAAAAAAAAAAAAAAAAAAGTAGGCAGTGGAGAGTTAATTTTATGGAACTGAGCATTCTGGCCCTCGGAGGACCTCCTTGAAAGGGAAGGGTAATTTTCTCTTCTCCAGCCTGAAGCCCCCGATGGACTGCTGAGCAGTACATTCCAGGATATGTGTGCTGAGGGTCAAGGGAATCCATCAGGATCTCTGCACTTTCCTAAAGGCTTTTACATAGGAGTGGGGGCTGCCAAGAAATGGTCTGGACCACATGAACAAGCTCTAGATCAGGATGGCAGATAAGTGCCGCATCTCATGACTGCAGCTTGGGGTGGAGGGTTCTGAGAACCCATCTGGGCTTGGAGAGGAAAACTGATGTGGTCAGAGTGCCATGACCACCAGGTCAAACTCTAGGAATGGGCAGGTCAATGGCAATCTGCACACTGTGACCAACCCTGGATGCACATATGGACACATGGCACCTCTGGCTGCTACATGGCACCTCTGGATGCTACAGGAAGGTGGCTTCTAACCAGACATGAAGTGACTTGGAGAAGCACACCCTGAGAAACATAACTGCTCCAGGAAAGAGCTGCACATTGTGGACACTCTCCTATGTTGTGCATACATCGTATGCTTTCTTACTTAGCTGGAATATGCTGTTAATTGTGAACCATTTCCCATCACTCCTCCCCGAAGCCCTTAAGGGCCCAGTGAGATGAATGAAGAGGGTAAACTTCTAATGTAAGAACAATATGCTTCTATTACCAGGTTTATTGGTGTGAGGTTAGCCAGTGGACCCAGCTGACCAGCATATTTAGTGAAGAAATGATAGAGCAGTGACTCTCAACCAGGGTTGCCCCCTAGGGGACATTTGACAATGTCCGCAGACATTTGGGTGTTACAGCTGGGGAGGGGAGAAGAGTGTCACTGGCACCTAGTGTGTAGAAGCCAGGGATGCTGCTCAACATCCTACAATGCACAAATTGCCCATACAAGAGATGATTATCCAGCCCAACATGTTTACAGTGCTAGGGCTGAGAAATTCTACACCAGAGGAACAGGAACTAGAAGGCAAAGAGATTCAATAGCTATGAACATGGAGATGTTTTAGGCAATTAAGGGAAACAAAGGAAGAGCATGCTTTGCTTGCTTGTTTGGAAAAGGAGGTAATGAGTAGAGCTCTGGGTTCTGACAAACTTGAGAACAGCATGATTGTGAGGAGAGAATGCAGGGTGGCCTGCTCAGCTACTGCTGCCAGTTGGAGAGCAAAGTTGGCTTGTACTTCCACCGGACTGGTGGCAAGGAACTCTGTCTCTGCGATCACAATTCTTGGACGAGGGGTGTGCCAAAAGCAGTGATAAGGATCAAGTGGTCCTAGCAGATCACAAATGAAAGCAATGAAAATCAGCTGTGAGATACCTTTTAGTATCATGATATGGAAGTGAACTTAAGCATGAAGCAGTTTTCCCACACCACTTGGGAACCTCCCTTCAGCATTGTCCTAGAAGAGAAAGAACTCTTTCCAAGCTGAGCTGCCATCAGCTGTGGAGAACTTAGTAACGTTCTCAGGAGAGCTGCTGAGGTGACGATGAGGCTGGGTAGAAGTCAGGAGTAAAATAATTTCTGGGGGGAGTCTCTCTGAATCCATTGTGATTCTGATTTTTAAAAAATTATATAAGAAAAAAAGAAAGATAGGGCTTTTTTCTTTTTTCTTTTTTTTTTTTTGAGACAGGGTCTTACTCTGTCACCCAGGCTGGAGTAGAGTGGCGCAAACATGGCTCACTGCAGCCTCAACTCCTCGGCTTGAGTGATTCTCCTGCCTCAGCTCCCCAAGGAGCAGGGACTACAGGCATGTACCACCACGCCTGGATAATTTTTGTATTTTTTGTAGAGACGGGGTTTCGCCATTGTTGCCCAGGCTGGTCTTGAACTCTGGTGTGCTGGGACTACAGGTATGCGCCACCGCACCCAGATAATTTTTGTATTTTTAGTATAGATGGGGTTTCCCCACGATGGCCAGGCTGGTCTCAAACTCCTGGCCTCAAGTGATTCACTGCGCCTGGCTGGAAGACAGGACTTAAATGAAAAAAAGCGGTGCTGCGACGCACTCCCCTAAACGCCAGGAGCTGTTTAATGGAAGACGAGGCTCCCAGGCTGAGGCTGGGCTTCCTATGCCCGAGCCTGTAAATATGGGCTGGTTCAGAAGTCACTTCTACCTGGGCTCACCCCCTCAGAACCCAGCTTGACAGAAAGGGGACAAACCACCATTTCCTGAGGTTCATTTTAATTCTCACAAGGAAGAAAATGAAGGCTCAGGACATTCAGTCACAAGCCCATGGTTAGAAGGCCAGTCAACACTGGAGCTGAGTCATACCTAGATCTCCAGCACAAAACCCACTCAGGCCTCTTCACAGACAATGAAAGGGCTACAAATGTTCCTCAACTTACGATAAGGGCAAACCCATCATATGTCGAAAATGTCACAAGTCAAAAACGCACATAATATACATAACCTACCGAACACCATAGCTTAGCCTAGCCTACTGCAAATGTGCCAGAACATTTCCATTAGCCTACAGGCAACATCATCTAACACTGAGCTTATCTTATAATTTTGAAAATCTCATGTAATTGAATACTGTACTGAAAGTGAAAAAACAGAATGGTCATATGAGAGCCGGGGCATGGTGGCTCACGCCTGTAATCAGCACTGTGGGAAGCCGAGGTGGCCAGATCACCTGGTCAGGAGTTAGAAACCAGCCTGGCCAACATGGTGAAATCCTATCTCTACTAAAATACAAAAATTAGCCAGGCCTGGTGGCAGTCGCCTGTAGTCCCGGCTACTCAGGAGGCTGAGGCAGGAGAATCGCTTGAACCCGGGAAGCAGAGGTTGCTGTGAGCTGAGATCGCACCACTGCACTGCAACCCCAGGCAAGAATGAGACGACGTCTCAAAAAAAAAAAAAAAAAAAAAAAAAAAAAGAATGGTTGTATGAGTTCTAAAGGATGGGGCTTCTGCTGAATGTGTATCGCTTTTACATCACTGAAAAGATACCTTTTAGTATAGCCCCATCATAAGTTGGGGACTGTATTTTAAAAAGGGTGAGGATACCAGATGCTAAAACCCAGAAGCCGGTGCCCCAGGGAAACACAGAAGGCACCAGCTCTTTGCTAACATGTTAGCCCCATACAGAGCCTTCTCTCAGCTTCAAGTAGTTGCTCCAATCTGACCTCCTCCCTCAAATTCATTCTGCTGTGTGCCCCTCCTGACTCCTCTCTTCCCCTACCTTTGTCCCTCTTCCTACCATTCTCTAATCTGTCCTCCCTGTTCCTTCTTGCTCTACACCTTGCTTCTATAATACTGAAACTGAAGTGTATTTGAAACATGGTTAGTGGTGTTAAATGAAGTTTCACCTTTCTTGCTTTTTATTTTTGAATAATTTATGCTTAACTTTTTATGTGCTTTGACAATAAAACCTAAATTTAGTTGCCTTCTAAAGTTTGTGAACTCTTTTAATCTCTCCTGTGCATCAACAGCCCTAAATGGATATGGGGTAGGGATGGGTTACTCCACCCTGGCTCTGGGTGTTTAATCTGTGTGGCTGAAATATCAAAATCAATGCATTTAAATGGCAACCAGAGGAACTCAGATTTAATGTGAGGAAGAATTTCCTTACACTTAGACTACTGCAGTCCTCTACCTATCCACTCTATCTCCATTCCTAATCTACCTTTTTGTAATATTAACACCATCACTCCTTGCTTCAAAACCTCTGAGGCAGAGGTTGCAGTGAGCCGAGATCACACCACTGCACTCTGGTCTGGACAACAGAGTGAGACTTCATCTCAAAAAAAAAAAAAAAAAAAAGAAGAAGAAAAAGAACTGTCTGGGCACAGTGGCTCATGCCTTTAATCCCAGCACTTTGGGAGGCCAAGGCAGGAATGAATGGCTTGAGCTCAGGAGTTTGAGACCAGCCTGGACAACATAGGGAGACCTGATCTCTACAAAAAGTTAAAAAATGAGGTGGGCATGATGGTGCATACACGTAGTCTTAGTTACTTGGGAGACTGAGGTGAAAGGATCACTTGAGCCTGAAAGTCAAGGCCAAATACAGTGAGCCAAGATTGTGCCACTGCACTCCAGCCTGGGCAAGAGTGAGATCCAGTCTCAAAAAAAAAAAAAAAAAAAAAAGGCTAGGTGTGGCGGCTCATGCCTATAATCTCAGCAGTTTGGGAGGCTGAGGCAGACGGATCACTTGAGGCCAGGAATTCAAGACCAGCCTAGTCAATGTAGCGAGATCACAAGACACCATCTTTACAAAAAATTTTAAAATGAGCTGGGCGTGGTAGCACATATCTGTAGTCCTAGCTACTCTGGAGGCTGAGGCAGGAGGATTGCTTGAGCCCAGAAGTTGGAAGCTGCAAGTGAGCTATGACTGCACCACTGCACTCCAGTCTGGGTGACTGAGGGAGATCTTATCTCAAATAAAATCAAACAAAGGAACTAACAGTATGTTACCAATGATAAAAATCAAGCTTTCAAGAGAAAATTCAAATTTGGAAAACATGTATTGACCACTGTGAGCCTGACAGCTTCCCAATACTCAAAGACTTTTTAAAAATGGTTGGCCGGGCGCGGTGGCTCAAGCCTGTAATCCCAGCACTTTGGGAGGCCGAGGCGGGCGGATCACAAGGTCAGGAGATCGAGACCACAGTGAAACCCCGTCTCTACTAAAAATACAAAAAATTAGCCGGGCGCGGTGGCGGGCGCCTGTAGTCCCAGCTACTCAGGAGGCTGAGGCAGGAGAATGGCGGGAACCCGGGAGGCGGAGCTTGCAGTGAGCCGAGATCATGCCACTGCACTCCAGCCTGGGCAACAGCGTGAGACTCCGTCTCAAAAAAAAAAAAAAAAAAATGAGGTCATTGGTAATATTAACGAATATGATTTTTTGATACTGTAAAATAAAATGTGTCAACATTTGGAAGATCTGTATAGTGAAACAATATTTCCCAATGACCAATTCAAAGAAAAAGATCATGCAAAGTGCAAGATAGACCAACGGATTTTAACAGCACGAAGTATGAAAAGTCTATTGGTAAGGTTTCAACTCCATGTTGCAACTAACCTTTAAGAAACTACTATTTGTTGAGTTTAGTATAGTATCAAAGAAGAATAGAAGAATACCCACATGATCTGCAAAGGCTATTAAAATACTCCTCCCTTTCTCAATCACGTATCTGTGTAAGGCCAGATTTTTCATCATGTCTTTCAAACAAAACAACATACCACAAGAGATTGAATATAGAAGCAGAAGTAAGAATTCAGCTGTCTTTTATTAAATCAGGCACAAAAAAAGACTGGCAAAAATGTAAAACAACATCACTCCCTTCAATAATTGCTTTGTTTTGAAAAATAGTTATTTTAATTAAAAAGTCATTTATGATTGCATGTAGTGCATTTATTAAATGATTTTTTAAATTAGTAACTTCTAAAAATTCCTGTTTTAATTTCTTCCTTTTTTTTTTTTTTTTTAAGACAGGGTCTTGCTCTGTCACCCAGGCTAAGTGCAGTAGTGCAATCTTGGCTCACTGCAACCTCCCCCTCCCAGGCTCCAGCAATCTTTCCACTTCAGTCTCCTGAGTAGCTGGGATTACAGGTACATGCCACCACATCCAGCAAATCTGTGTATTTTTTGTACAGACAGGTCTCACCATGTTGCCCAGGCTGATCTTAAATTCCTGGACTCAAGTGATTCACCAGCCTCGGCCTCTCAAAGTGCTGGGATTACAGGTGTGAGCCACCGCGCCCAGCCTATTACAACTTCAAACATGGTAAACATAAGCCCTTGGGGTCTTCAATAATTTTTAAGAATCTAAAGGGGCCAGGCATGGTGGCTCACGCCTGTAATCCCAGCACTTTAGGAGGCCCAGGTGGGCAGATCACGAGGTCAGGAGATTAAGACCATCCTGGCTAACATGGTGAAACCCTGTCTCTACTAAAAATACAAAAAAATTAGCTAGGCGTGGTGGTGGGCACCTGTAGTGCCAGCTACTCAGGAGGCTGACGCAGGAGAATGGCGTGAACCCGGGAGGCGGGGCTTGCAGGGAGCCGAGATTGTGCCACTGCACTCCAGCCTGGGTGACAGAGTGAGACTCCGTCTCAAAAAAAAAAAAAAAAGAATCTAAAGGGATATTGAGGCCAAAAAGTTTGAGAATACTGTTTTATAATATTCTAAAGTTGAGTTCAAAATAAGCCATCTTTTGTCTAGGCATGGTGGTTCATGCCTGTAATCCCAGCCCTTTGGGAGACCGAGGTGGGCGGATCACCTGAAGTCAGGTGATCCTGAGGTTGAGACCAGCCTGACTACCATGGTGAAACCCCACCTCTACTAAAAACACAAAAAATTAGCCAGGCGTGGTGACACATGCCGTAATCCCAGCTACTTGGGAGGCTGAGGCAGGAGAATTGCTTGAACCCGGGAGGCAGAGGTTGAAGTGAGCCAACATCGATCGTGCCATTGCACTCCAGCCTGGGCAACAGAGCAAGAGACTCCATCTCAGAAAAAAAAAAAAAAAATGATGCATAGACCAATGGAACAGAATAGAGAACTCAGAAACAAATCCACACACCTACAGTGAACTCACTTTTGACAAAGGTGCCAAGAACATACACTGAGGAAAAGACAGTCTCTTCAATAAATGGTGCTCGGAAAACTGGATATTCACATGGAGAAGAATGAAACTAGACCCCTATCTCTTGCCATATACAAAAACCAAATCAAAATAAAGACTTAAATCTAAGACTTTAAACCATGAAACTACTACAAGAAAACATACGAGAAAATCTCCAGGACACTGGTCTGGGCAAAAATTTATTGAGCAATACCCCGCAAGCACAGGCAACCAAAGCAAAAATGGTCAAATGGGATCACATCATATTAAACAGCTTCTGCACAGCAGAGGAAACAATCAACAAAGTGAAGAGACAACCCACAGGATGAGAGAAAATATTTGCAAACTACCCATTTGACAAGGGGTGAATAACAAGAATATATAAGGAGCTCAAACAACTCTATAGGAAAAAAACTAATAATTTGATAAAAGGATGGGCAAAAGATTTTAACAGACATTTTTCAAAAGAAGACATACAGGCTGGGTGTGGTGGCTCATGTCTGTGATCCCAACACTTTGGGAGCCCAAGGTAGGCAGATCACTTGAGGTCAGGAGTTCGAGACCAGCCTGGCCAACATGGCAAAACCCCGTCTCTACTAAAAATACAAAAATTAGCTGGGCATGGTGGCGGGCGCCTGTAATCCGAGCTACTCAGGAGGCTGAGGCAGGAGAATCACTTGAACTTGGGAGGCAGAGGTTTCAGTGAGCCGAGATTGTGCCATTGCACTCCAGCCTGGGCTACAAGAGCAAGATTCCCTCTCAAAAAAAAAAAAAAAAAAAAAGAAAGACATACAAATGGCAAGCAGGCATATGTAAAGGTGCTCAGTATCACTCATCATCAGAGAAATGGAAATCAAATCTACAATGAGGCCGGGCACGGTGGCTCACATCTGTAACCCCAGAACTTTGGGAGGCTGAGGTGGGTGGATCACCTGAGGTCGGGAGTTTGAGAACAGCCTGGCCAACATGGGAAAACCCTGTCTCTACTAAAAATGCAAAAATTAATCGGGCGTGGTGGCAGGCACCTAGAGTCCCAGCTACTTGGGAGGCTGAGTGAGGCAGGAGAATTGCTTGAATCTGGGAGGCAGAGGTTGCAGTGAGCCAAGATGGCGCCACTATACTCCAGCCTGGGCAACAGAGCAAGACTCTATCTCAAAACAAAACAAAACAAAACAAAACTACAATGAGATGTCATCTCACCCCAGTTAAAACAGCTTATATCAGTGGCCCTTGTCAAAGCTGCAGTGGTTTCTACATAGCTGCTGTGGTCAAAGAGGAGCCCAGAGTGACAGTTTTCCTTGATAGTTGTCATTCTGTTTCTTGTAACTCATCTGCAACATTTTGGGAAGATACAGTTCCATTGTAAAATTAAAAAACTAAAAAAAAAAAAAAAAAAAAATAGGCCAGGCGTGCTGCAGTGGCTTATGCTTGTAATCCTAGCACTTTGGGAAGCTGAGGCAGGGAGATCACCTGAGGTCAGGAGTTCGAGACCAGTCTAGCCAACATGGTGAAACGCCATCTCTACTAAAAATACAATTAGCAAGGTGTGGTGGTGCATGCCTATAAATCCCAGCTCCTTGGGTGGCTGGGGCACGAGAATCACCTGAACCCAGGAGGCAGAGATTGCAGTGAGCCAAGATCATGCCACTGCACTCAGGCCTGGGTGACAGAGCCAGATGCCATCTCTAAATAAATACATTTGAAATGGCTTATATCCAAAAGACAGGCAATAACACATTCTAGTGAGAATGTAGAGAAAAGGGAATCCTTATACACTGTTGGTAGGAATGTAAATTAGTACAACCACTATGGAGAACAGTTTGAAGGTTCCTCAAAAAACCGCGAGCCACCATATGATCCAGCAATCCCACTGCTGGGTATATACCCAGAAGAAAGGAAATTGGTATACTGAAGAGATCTGCACTCCTGTTTGCTACAGCACTGTTTACAATAGCTAAGACTTGGAAGTGACCTAAGTGTCTATCAACAAATGAGTATGTAGTACATATACACAATGGAGTACTATCAGCTATAAAAAAGGATGAGATCCAGTCATCTGCAACAACATAGATGAAACTGAAGGTCATTATGCTAAATGAAATAAGGCAGGAACAGAAAAACCAATATTGCATGTTCTTATTTGTGGGATCTAAAAATCAAAACAATAGAACTCACGGACACAGAGAGTAGAAGGATGGTTACCAGAGGCTGGGAAGTAGTGAGGAGCTGCAGGAGTAGGTGCAGATGGTTAATGGGTACAAAACAAATACAGAAAGAATGAGTAACACCTACAATTTGATAGCACAGCAGGGTGACTATAGTCAATAATAACTATACATTTTTTTTTTTTTTTTTTTTTTTTTTTTTTTTTGAGACGGAGTCTCGCTCTGTCGCCCAGACTGGAGTGCAGTGGCGCGATCTCGGCTCACTGCAAGCTCCACCTCCCGGGTTCACGCCATTCTCCTGCCTCAGCCTCCGGAGTAGCTGGGACTACAGGCGCCCGCCACCACGCCCGGCTAATTTCTTTTTGTATTTTTAGTAGAGACGGGGTTTCACCGTGCTAGCCAGGATGGTCTCGATCTCCTGACCTCGTGATCCGCCCGCCTCGGCCTCCCAAAGTGCTGGGATTACAGGCTTGAGCCACCGCGCCCGGCCAATAACTATACATTTTTAAATAACTTAATGAGTGTAATTGAATTGTTTGCAACTCAATAGATAAATGCTTGAGGGGATGGATACACCATTCTTCCGGATGTGCTTATTTCACATTGCGCGCCTATATCAAAACATCTAATGGGCCGGGCGCAGTGGCTCACGCCTGTAATCCCAGGACTTTGGGAGGTCAAGGCAGGTGGCTCACCTGAGGTCAGGAGTTCAAGACCAGCCTGGCCAACATGGTGAAACCCCATCTCTACCAATAATACAAAAATTAGCTGGGCATGGTGGCATATATCTGTAATCCCAGCTATTCAGGAGGTTAAGGCACAAGAATGGCTTGAACCCAGGAGGCGAAGGTCACAATGAGCTGAAATCAGGCCACTGCATTCTAGCCTGGGTGACAGAGTGAATCTGTGTCTCAAAAACAAAAATTAAAAAAAAAAAAAAAAAAAGGGCTGGGCGCGGTGGCTCAAGCCTATAATCCCAGCACTTTGGGAGGCCGAGACGGGCGGATCACGAGGTCAGGAGATTGAGACCATCCTGGCTAACACGGTGAAACTCCGTCTCTACTAAAAAATACAAAAAACTAGCTGGGTGAGGTGGCGGGCGCCTGTAGTCCCAGCTACTCGGGAGGCTGAGGCAGGAGAATGGTGTAAACGCGGGAGGCGGAGCTTGCAGTGAGCTGAGCTCTGGCCACTGCACTCCAGCCTGGGCAACAGAGTGAGACTCCGTCTCAAAAAAAAAAAAAACAAAAACAAACCATCTCATGTACCCTCATAAATATACACACCTACTACTATGTACCCATTGAAAAAAAAAAACTAGTCAGGCACGGTGGTGTGTACCTGTAGTCCCAGCTACTCGGGAGGCTGTGGTGAGAGGCCTGCCTAGGTAGGCCAAGTTTATCCAACCCACAGCCCATGACTGCATGCAGCCCAACACAAATAACGTAAACTTTCTTAAAACATGAGATTCTTTTGCCATTTTTATTTTTAGCTCATTAGCTATTGTTAGTGTTAGTGTATTTTATGTGTAGCCCAAGATAATAATTATTCTTCCAATGTGGCCCAGGGATGCCAAAGGACTGGACACACCCCTGGACCTAGGTGATATAGCAATACTCCATCAAGAGGGGAGGGCAGGGCAGGGGAGGGGAGGGAAGGGGACGGGAGGCAAGGCAAGGCAAAGCTCCTACCTGTGACTGAGAGCTCAAGGTTCAGGGATGAACTGGACAACTGACCCCTGGAAATGCATGTACAATTGCTGCCACTGAGCCTAGCTGCTGCTAAAGCAAATGACAAAGCAAATCAGTTCAACTCAGTAGCTCTCCCTGCTCAAGGGGTACTTCGACCTCTTCCCTCTTGGGGAACCTCAGAAGCCTCTGAAACTCCTTGCTTCTTCTTCCCTTACATTCCCTTCAGAGGAAAGCACTTGGTATGGGTTTGAAAGCAGGAGGGCCACCCCACCCAGGACCTTCCTGAAAGATCTGCAAACAACCTGACCCCTACGGACAGAGAGACACAGGGACTCACCACCCTGTCTGACAACAGGAAAACCTGCAGGGTGTTAAAGGCAGAGAAGGGGAAGTGAAGCCCACAAACAGCTACTGGAACCACTGAACTTCAGAGATTAAAACAAAGCAGGCAGGAGGCCCACGTT
This sequence comes from Macaca fascicularis, assembly GCF_037993035.2. Taxonomy (NCBI): domain Eukaryota; kingdom Metazoa; phylum Chordata; class Mammalia; order Primates; family Cercopithecidae; genus Macaca; species Macaca fascicularis. The sequence continues at coordinate 136,346,750 of NC_088378.1, forward strand.
TCCCCGGCCCCCAGCAGGGACCCACAACCCAGCCTTCCAAAGAGGACAATGAACATTGTATTCCCTGGAGCTCCACTTTGAGAGTTTATAAAACCTGCCAGGCATCCTGAGAACATAGAAACAGCAATGGGAAACCCAGAGCATTGTTCAGACTCTTGGTGAGAACCTCCTACCCCTGCAGAGATGGAAGAAACAATTCTGTGTGTTATGGTCAGCTCGCATATATACCAGCAAACCACAGACCCATGAGGCAGCGACTGGATCTGTTGTTTACTACTATCATTTTCCAAGTGCCAGGCACATAGTTGGCACTCAAAAATATTTGTTCCCAGCTGGGTGCAGTGGCTCCCATCTGTAATCCCAGCACTCTGGGAGGCTGAGGCGGGTGGATCACCCAACATCAGGAGTTTGAGACCAGCCTGGCCAACATGGTGAAACCCCATCTCTACTAAAAATACAAAAATTAGCCGGATATGGTGGTACATGTCGGTAATCTCAGCTACTCAGGAAGCTGAGGCAGGAGAATCGCTTGAACCTGAGAGGTGGAGGTTGCAGTGAGCCAAGATCATGCCATTGCACTCCAGCCTGTGCAACAAGAGCAAAACTCCATCTCAAAAAAAAAAAAAAAAAGGCCGAGTGCGGTGGCTTACGCCTGTAATCCCTGTACTTTGGGAGGCTGAGGTGGGCGGATCACCTGAGGTCAGGAGTTCCAGACCAGCCTGGCCAATATGGTGAAACCCCATCTCTACTAAAAATACAAAAATTAGCCAGGCATGGTGGCAGGCACCTGTAGTCCCAGCTACTCGGGAGGGTGAGGCAGGAGAAGTGCTTGAACCCAGAAGGAGGTTGCAGTGAGCCAAGATCGCGCCATTGTACTCCAGCCTGGGGGACAAGAACATGACTTCATCTCAAAAAATGAACAAACAAACAAAAAAATGTATATATTTGCTCCCTAAATAAGAGAGTGATGGACACCATCTTTGTAGTCTGGCACCCTAGGTACCCATATGGGCAAAGATGAAAGTCCATTCATTTATTCATTCAACAAATATTTATTATCTCCTCTGTGCCAGGCACTATCCTAGACACAACAGGCAGCAAAATAACTCCCTGCCCTGTGGAGTTTATCTTTTAATGGGCCCAAAGGTGGGAATCTCCATGCTCCTGAAAAAACTATGTAAACCACAGACATTCAATAATTACTTAATAAATGTCTATACTACGCATGAGCAACTGGTACCAGATGCTGTGACAGGAACCTGGAATCTGGGAATAAGCCCTAGTGAAATTATTTCATCTTCAAGGTCAAGATCTTAAATCTGGATCCTGTGTCAGTGGTGATCAGGGACTCCTGAGTAAAGAAAATGGGATTACCTCATTGGTGCATCTGTCTTCATCTGTTGGTGAGCAGAAGCCACTGTGTGAGTATCATGTGCATGCCCAAAACACTGTACAACACTGCAGGATAGAAAAAACCCCAACAGCTTTAGCTGAGAAATGCCAGGGGCCCTAAAAGCAACTCTAATAAGTTATACCCACCATAACTCAAAGAGTGCTCCCAAGGTAATCTGGTTCCTCGTCTGTCCCTTACACACCACCCTGAGATGTGATTCTGAGCCTGAGTCAGCAAATATTTCCCCAATCCTGGAAGGAGTCTGCTCGCTCCCAAGCACGCAGACACTGGCTTTGCTGATTTTATCAGGTCGGGGCAGAAGGAGCAGGCAAGGTAAGAAAGGAGCTGGTGCCCAATACCCCCCATGGGTAGCAGCTCATAAATGAAGATGTCCTGAGTCATAGTTGATTCCTTCACCAAAGCCCCTGGAGAATGAAGTGGAGTCACATCCCAATCACCAGCCTGCTGAGTTATGAAGGCTAGGAGCCTTCTGCCAAGGAAGAAGAACCATATGTCTGAAACCTGATGCAAGGGGCCATGTTCTCCCTGCCAGGCTCAAGGTAAGTTCCAAGGGCTCCTCTGACATCCCGGAATCCAGCTGTTGCAAGCAGCCCCTCCCCCTGGCTCCAAAGGCAGAGAAAAATGCTCAGGGACACCAAACCATCTCAAGAAGCAGCTACTAGGTAATCTGGGACAACATGGCATAGACAATGGCGTCGGGCACAGGGCTAAGCAAGGGCCTGGCAGAATGGACAAAGCCCACAGAGACCTGGGTAGGGAGGAAGAGAACGTTTCCAGCGTGGGCAATGCTGAGCAGTGGAGCTGGGTCCTGCAATTTCCAGGCCCTTCAGAGGCACTGGAGGAAGGCACCACTGTTCAGCTTCCCAGCCTGCAGGGAGCACTCAGGGAGCTGGGCCTCAGGGACAGGATACAGCTGAAGCCCTTAAACTGACAGATCCAGGGTGGTTGCGGTGGCTCACGCCTGTAATCCCAGCATGTTGGGAGGCCAAGGTGGGCAGATCACGAGGTCAGGAGATCGAGACCATCCTGGCTAACACGGTGAAACTCCGTCTCTACTAAAAAATACAAAAAACTAGCCGGGCGTGGTGGCGGGCACCTGTAGTCCCAGCTACTCGGGAGGCTGAGGCAGGAGAATGGCGTGAACCCGGGAGGCAGAGCTTGCAGTGAGCCGAGATCATGCCACTACACTCCAGCCTGGGCGACAGAGCGAGACTCTGTCTCAAAAAAAAAAAAAGTGACAGGTCCAACTCCTGAGAGAGAGGAGCTGCACTACTCCAGGATGTGCCAGAATCAGCAGGCCCTGAACACATCTTGCACAACAGTCAGGACAGCTGTAGGCCCAAAGCAGAGGCCTAATGGCTTCCTAGGCCAGTACCCTACACTCTATCCTCTTACCAGGCCCTAAGGGAAGGGGTCTAAGGGACCACGGGTGGGGTTGAAAGGCTGAGGAGGAGCAATTCTTCCTGAATGGGTTAAGGCGTATATTACACAAGAAGGCCATGATGAAGAGGCAGAGAAAGGCAGCCGAACGAGCAGTCCGTGTAATCTCAGTGCTCTGGGAGGCCAAGGTGGGGAGGACTGCTTGAGGTCAGGAGTTTGAGACATTGTGAGAGCCTGTCTTTACTAAAAAATTGTTTTTTAATTAGCTGAGTATGGTGGCGTACACCCATAGTCCCCGCTACTCTGGAGGCTGAGGCAGGAAGATTCCCGAGCCCAGGAGTTCGAGGTTACAATGCACTATGATAGCACCACTGCACTCCAGTCTGGGCAACAGAACAAAACCTTGTGTCACAAAAGAAAGAAGGAAACAAAATCCAGACCCAGACTCTGCAAAAATCACTGAATGGGAAGGAATTTGGTAATTGACAATCATGACTACCTTCTCAGAAAACGATGGTGGACAAACTGCAAGAAGCTATCCAGCTGGGGCTGCTGGTGCCCAAGCTGCTCCACAAGGACTGGCCTTGACCTGTTCTCAAATCTCTCACCTGTCACCACAGCAGAGAGCACTACTAAGGGGTAAGCGCGGCCAGGAGTAACAAACTGCTCAAAAGAGTAAGGAGGAGTCCTTGAGAGCCAGAGACTAGACTAAAAATCTGTCCAACACTTGACCTCTACCCCTTTAGAATGATTCACTAAAACCCTGGAGAGATGCTATTCACAGGAACATGGAAATCCTCTGGTCCAGTCTGCCCAAATCCTTGCAAGTGCTGCAAAGGGGGTCTTGGGGTCAGTGGAGAGGGGACTGGCTCAATGACAGGCCATCCACAATCCTACTGCTTTCACAGAAAACAGTGCACAAGAGGATTACAAAACTTTAAAGTCTGGTCAAGCTGGTTCCTTTGGCTCTCCACCACAGCTCCTAAAGGTTGCCAACTCCTGTGTCCAATCTGGCTCAAAGACAGCACAATTATGAAAAGAGGAGCCCTAGAAACCTGGGGCCAGGTGAAACAATGAGCCTTCATCTCTAAACATGAGAGTGGGTCATGTTTTCAGAATCCTCCAAGATCAGACTGGGTAGAAACAAAGGATATGTTATTTCTTGAATATTTCTTTAGAGAACCAACACCAAATAAAGGAGCTCAAACTGAAGGATATGAAGAGAATTTTCTGTCTGGTAAGGTTAAACATCCAGACACACATGTAAGGTGGTGGGCTCTCAAGTCCCAGAAAAGACAATCTATGTGACTGGAAGCAGACGTGTCTGCTCAAGTTCCTGACAAGGTCTAACTACTGCGGCCCCACAACCTGCCCAGGTAGTTATCAATCTGATACCTCATACTATGCCTGTGCGAAGGGAACAGAACTTTGGGGTTGCCCTTCCTCTTGGATACAGAGGAAACTAAGCTCCCAGGGAAAAAGAGGGAGAATTTGGATTCCCTAGATTCAGAAAAGAACAAAGAAAAAAGAGGGAGAAGAGACTCCAAGAGAACATGTTCAGTGACCAACATCAGAGGCACATTCAGTTAGCCAAAGATTGTCAAAGAGATATGAGAGAAAATCAGCAGCTGTTTTAAGCCACCAATAATAAAAGGACAGATGCCCGCCAGCCCCAGGGCTATCAGGCCAGCAATCTATTTCAAAACTCGAACGGGAAAAAAAAAGTTCTGGAGCCAGTACACAGAAAAAAGGTTGAAGACCACAAGGATTTTCTGGGGCACAGCTTCTGGAGAATTCTCTTAGCCCTCTGGGATGGAGCACAGGGTGGAGGGTGGGAGTGAGGGCACACAAAGGCTGGGGTATCATGGTATAAGCGTATTCCATATATCCAGAGTGGAAAGACACAAAACCCTGGTTCCTGGAAAGGGAAAAGAATTGGACAAAGCCTCTGGCTACCCGCGGCACACATCCAGCTCAGCGCCGTCTCTCCCCAAGGGTTCCTGGAAGTCAACAGCCCTATAAAGGGGAAGTATTAAAGCTGAGATGAGAAGAATGGCCTACAAATTGGACATCATCTCTGAAGCAACACCCAAGTAAATTCTCCCACACAATCTGTTATTTCCTTTTGTCAATCAGCCTCCTAATTCGATCAAGGTCTGAACACCTCCACCCCACCCCATGGTTCTGTCAACTGCAGGTCAAGTGAAAGTAGAGTGTGGAGCTAACGCTTCTCCCTGAAGCAGGGGAAAGGAACAGGGAGAGAAAAGGAGGTGGGCGACAGGAATGTAGGAGACGGAACCGATACGAAAGAAATTGGAAAGAGGAGCAAAAACAGGGCCTCTTAGGGAGCCAAGGTGAAAGTCTTAGGGAGAGAGGGACTGCAAGCCCGGAGCTGGAAAAAGCCTAGGAACACCCTGGGGAAGAGGATGAGGACCTATAGTACAGGGAGGGATCAGGCCACAGATAAGGGGACAAGGATGGGGAAAGACAGTAAAGCCTGCGAGAACAAGGATGGGAGGATGAAGGCAGGAGACAAGGATAACGAGGGGGACAGAGGAAAAGATCCCCGAAAAGACCCTAGGTAGATACGGCAATGGATTCGGGGACACCAGAAAGGGGTGAAGGAAGAGATCAGAGGCAGGGGAGGGGAGTGGGAGAGGCCCCCGGGCCTGAGACAGGGTTCTCCTAAGTGGGAGGAGACGGAGCCACGAGGCCCAAGAAGGGGCACAGAGTCGGGTGGAAGGAGGCCCGTGTTTCGGACTCACTCACGCAGCTATGGGGGTCCAAGGGCGGGGGGCGCAGGGGCGGCGGGGCGCCTACACGGCAACGCACGGCGGCTGACCGGAGCGGGCCGGAGCATCAGGAAGCCGCCGCGACGCTGTCCGCGGACCCTGGCAGCTCCTCGCACCCCGCGCCCCGCCGCCGGGCCTTGCGCCCCAGTCCCGCTGGCCGCCTCGGCCCAGGCCCGCCGCTTCCCTCCGCCACTTGCCTGCCCGCTTCTCTCGTCTCAGACTGACCTGTCCCTGCTGCCTACGGCGCCACCGCCGCAGTCCCACAGGCTCCGCAGAATTCTCCCGCTCCTGCCAAAACTTTTCCCATTAATCCCCAGGTCCGCGGCGGCCGCAGCGTCACACGCTCCGCGGCCCGGCCCCGCCCCCACCAGCGCGACGTCACCGCGCTGCTCGGCCCTTCCCTCTCCACGCCCCCTTCCGCCTGGCGGCGACCAATCATCACGCCTTCTGGAGACTCCCCTGATTCTGCCTCTCCGCCCACCGCACGCTGCCCAGGGCCCGCCTGTGGCGCCCTCTGGTGCGGGATGCGGACATAGCAGCTAAGGGAGAGCGCCTGGGCCAGTAGAGCAAGTCCAGCAAGTGTCACAAGAGGGAATTTAAAGCTGGAAGGGAATTTCGAGGTCATCTAGTGCAACCTCCTCATCTTACAGTGAAGAAACTTAGTCCTAGAAAAGGTACGGAACTTGCAGTTGGAGAGACTCTTAACCCAGTGCTAGGTCCACTGGAGGAGATCATACCGCCTGTAATTTTCAAAAAAGGACTTTCCGCCTTCAAGAGGCTTCTACAACTGGAAATTTACGGTCTTGGAGTTCTTAACCTTTCTTCCCATGTGCTTATGTAATATGCTTATTCACCTAAAATAGGGGACATCCTCCCTATTGTTGTAGAAAATTCTGTTCTTACATCTTAATCCAGGTCTTGAAGACCTGGAAGGGACCTATTAACCCAACCTATCGCTTAAGATGACCACAGAAAGCTACCTAGCCCCTGGGAGACAATCTGGTGGAAGAAGCTGGCTTTCATCTGGCGATGAACAAAACTTGACTCTCAGGTATATGACCAACGGCTCCTCTCCATCATCATTAAATATTACCCCTCGCCTCTCCTTCGGCCACACCTTCCGTAGGCCACAAGCTCCTTAGGCCACACCCTAGCTATCTGGATGAGTGATTTTTTTTTTTTTTTTTTTTTTTTTTTTGAGAGACAGTTTCACTCTGTCGCCCCTGCTGGAGTGCAGTTGCGCAATCTCAGCTCACTGCAACCTCCGCCTCCCGGGTTCAAGTGATTCTCCTGCCTCAACCTCCCAAGTAGCTGGGATTACAGGCACGTGCCACACGCCGCCCGGCTAATTTTTTTTAAATTAATTAATTAATTTTTTTTTTTTTTTTTTTTGAGACGGAGTCTAGCTCTGTGGCCCAGGCTGGAGTGCAGTGGCGCCATCTCTGCTCACTGCCAGCTCCGCCTCCCGGGTTCACGCCATTCTCCTGCCTCAGCCTCCCGAGTAGCTGGAACTACAGGCTCCCGCCACCACGCCCGGCTAATTTTTGTATTCTTAGTAGAGACAGGGTTTCACCATGTTAGCCAGGATGGTCTCGATCTCCTGACCTCGTGATTCGCCCGCCTCGGCCTCCCTAAGTGTTGAGATTACAGGCGTCAGCCACCGGGCCCGGCCACGCCCAGCTAATTTTTGTAGTTTTAGTAGAGACAGGGTTTTGCCATGTTGCCCAGGCTGGTCTTGAACTGCTGGACTCAAGTTATCCTCCCACCTCAGCCTCCCAAAGTGCTGGGATTACAGGCGTGAGCCACCGTGCCTGGCAGGGATAAGTGATATTTTTCCCCCTTCTTTCGGCTTCTCTTTTTTTTCCCCCTACTTTTTGAAATGCTTGTGCATTATATTTGTAACTTAGACGTCAACTTCCTTGTCCTTTGAGATTGAGGTAAAAATGGACTGTGAAAGTTAAAGCCCCTCCCTTAATATTTTTTGCAAATATCTGGGGATTTATATTCTCCTAAATATCTCTGCCTCTGGGTTTCTGCTTTTGCCAGGCTGTTGCTGTACCGCAGTTCAGAAGTCTGGAGAGGAAACTCAGCTCTCCCTGAAGACTGCCCGCACCCTTCCCACACAAAACATTCACGAGTACAAAGACATTGGGGTACTCTGGGCCCTGGGGGAGGTCATATGATACATGGCAAACAGTTTAAACTCACCCCTCAGAAGTTTTTTTGTTTGTTTGTTTTTGTTTTTGTTTTTTTTGAGACGGAGTCTCACGCTGTTGCCCAGGCTGGAGTGCAGTGGCGCGATCTCGGCTCACTGCAAGCTCCGCCTCCCAGGTTCCCGCCATTCTCCTGGCTCAGCCTCCTGAGTAGCTGGGACTACAGGCGCCCGCCACCGCGCCCGGCTAATTTTTTGTATTTTTAGTAGAGACGGGGTTTCACTGTGGTCTCGATCTCCTGACCTTGTGATCCGCCCGCCTCGGCCTCCCAAAGTGCTGGGATTACAGGCTTGAGCCACCGCGCCCGGCCCAGAAGTTTTTTAAAGTCCTTTCCACACCCCCAGCTGAGGTTTTCTAACTGGCCCTGCACCCTCTAGCCTCCTCCCAAATCACTAACTCTCCCTCCTGCCCCACCATTCTCTCCTCTGTCCCACCCTCTCTGGAGAAAACACAAATTCCTCTGGCTTTCTAGGGAGAAAGAGAAAGAGACATTTTAACCATATCTCTTTGTTGCTTAAATTCCTGCCAACACTCATGCTTTGAAGATCTGTCTACCCCTATCAGGCTTATTTCCCCTGTAAACTAAAAATAAAATCCTAAGCCCCCTAATTGAATGGACCCTCTTGGCCAAGGGGACCCCAGAAAAACCTTAAAAACTGAATTTCCAACCATGACAGGTCAGGAAGTCAGACATGCCTGGTTATACTCCCTCCCTTTTGCAGTTTAGACACAACATCTGACCAGCATCAATGTTAAAATACAGATCATAGGCCGGGCGCAGTGGCTCACGCCTGTAATCCCAGCACTTCGGGAGGCCGAGGCAGGCAGATCACAAGGTCAGGGATCGAGACCATCCTGGCTAACTCGGTGAAACCCCATCTCTGCTAAAAATACAAAAAATTAGCCGGGCGTGGTGGCAGGCGCCTGTAGTCCCAGCTACTTGGGAGGCTGAAGCAGGAGAATGGTGTGAACCCAGGAGGCAGAGCTTGCAGTGAGCCGAGATCGTGCCACTGTACTCCAGCCTGGGCAACACAGCGAGACTCCGTCTCAAAACAAACAACAACAACAAAAAAATGCAGATCATAGACTAACAGAATGCACTCTGTAGCAGTAAGAAACCAAATTATAATCAGGACCTACAGCTGTGACAGGTAAGAAGTCACACACTCTTACACCTAAAGAATAAACTACATTTTCTGCCAGTCACGGTGGCTCTTGCCTGTAATCCCAACACTTTCAGAGGCCGAGGTGGGCAGATTGCTTGAGTGCAGGAGTTCAAGACCAGCCTGGGCAACATAGTGAGACCCTGCCTCTTAAAAAAAAAAACAAAAACCAAAAATATGGTGGCTCACGCCTGTAATCCCAGCACTTTGGGAGGCCAAAGCAGGCGGATCACGAGGTCAGGAGATCGAGACCATCCTGGCTAACATGGTGAAACCCGTCTCTACTAAAAACACACACAAAAATTAGCCGGATTATGTATGTTTAGCCAACCTGTTCAGCATAAAGCTCCTGTCCCAGCCCCTCCTCCTTTCAAGGACCTTCGACAAAATTCAACAGCCCTTCATGCTAAAAACTCTCAATAAACTAGGTATTGATGGAAAGTATCTCAAAATAATAAGAGCTATTTATGACAAACCCCCAGCCAATATCATACTGAATGGGCAAAAACTGGAAGCATTCCCTGTGAAAACTGGCACAAGACAGGGATGCCCTCTCTCACCACTCCTATTCAAAATAGCGTTGGAAGTTCTGGCCAGGGTAGTCAGGCAAGAGAAAGAAATAAAGGGTATTCAATTAGGAAAAGAAGAAGTCAAATTGTCCCTGTTTGCAGATGGCATGATTGTATATTTAGAAAACCCCATCGTCTCAGCCCCAAATCTCCTTAAGCTGATAAGCAACTTCAGCAAAGTCTCAGGATACGAAATCAATGTGCGAAAATCACAAGTATTCCTATACACCAATAACAGACAAAGAGAGAGCCAAATCATGAGTGAACTCCCATTAACAATTGCTACAAAGAGAATAAAATACCTAGGAATACAACTTACAAGGGATGTGAAGGACCTCTTCAAGGAGAACTACAAACCACTGCTCAATGAAATAAAGGAGGACACAAACAAATGGAAGAACATTCCATGCTCATGACTAGGAAGAATCAATATCATGAAAATGGCCATACTGCCCAAGGTAATGTATAGATTCAATGACATTCCCATCAAGCTACTAATGACTTTCTTCACAGAATTGGAAAAAACTACTTTAAAGTTCATATGGAACCAAAAAAGAGCCCGCATTTCCAAGACAATCCTAAGCAAAAAGAACAAAGCTGGAGGCATCACGCTACCTGACTTCAAACTATACTACAAGGCTACAGTAACCAAAACAGCACAGTACTGGTACCAAAACAGAGATATAGACCAGTGGAACAGAACAGAGGCCTCATAAATAACACCACACATCTACAACCATCTGATCTTTAACAAACCTGACAAAAACAAGAAATGGGAAACGATTCCCTATTTAATAAATGGTGCTGGGGAAACTGGCTAGCCGTATATAGAAAGCTGAAACTGGATCCCTTCCTTATACTTTATACAAAAATTAATTCAAGATAGATTAAAGACTTAAATTGTTAGACCTAAAACCGTAAAAACCCTAGAATAAAACCTAGGCAATGCCATTCAGGACATACGCATGGGCAAGGACTTCATGACTAAAACGCCAAAAGCAATGGCAACAAAAGCCAAAATAGACAAAAGGGATCTAGTTAAACTAAAGAGCTTCTGCACAGCAAAAGAAACTACCATCAGAGTGAACAGGCAACCTACAGAATGGAAGAAAATTTTTGCAATCTATCCATCTGACAAAGGGCTAATATCCAGAATCTATAAGAACTTAAACAAATTTACAAGAAAGAAACAAACAGCCCCATCAAAAAGTGGGCAAAGGATATGAATAGATACTTTTCAAAAGAAGACATTTATGCAGGTGACAGACACATGAAAAAATGCTCATCATCACTGGTCATCAGAGAAATGCAAATCAAAACCACAATGAGATACCATCTCATGCCAGTTAGAATGGTGATCATTAAAAGGTCAGGAAACAACAGATGCTGGAGAGGATGTGGAGGAACAGGAATGCTTTTACACTGTTGGTGGAAGTATAAACTAGTTCAACCATTGTGGAAAACAGTGTGGCAATTCCTCAAGGATCTAGAACTAGAATTACCATTTGACCTAGCAATCCCATTACTGGGTATATGCCCAAAGGATTATAAATCATGCTACTATAAAGACACATGCACACGTGTGTTTATTGCAGCACTATTCACAATAGCTAAGACTTGGAACCAACCCAAATGTCCCTCAATGATAGATTGGATTCAGAAAATGTGGCACATATGCACCATGGAATACTATGCAGCCAAAAAAAGGATGAGTTTATGTCCTTTGCAGGGATGTGGATGAAGCTGGAAACCATCATTCTGAGCAAACTATTACATGTACAGAAAACCAAACACCACATATTCTCACTCATAGGTGGGAATTGAACAATGAGAACACTTGGACACAGGGCAGGGAACATCACACACCAGGGCCTGTCATGGGGTGGGGGACTAGGGGAGGGATAGCATTAGGAGAAATACCTAATGTAAATGACGAGTTAATGGGTGCGGCAAACCAACTTGGCACATGTATACCTATGTAACAAACCTGCACTTTGTGCACACGTACCCTAGAACTTAAAGTATATTTATATGTATATATATTTATATACGTATATATACACACACACATATATATATATACACATACATACAAAAGCTGGGCGTGGTGGTGAGCGCCTTTAATCCCAGCCACTCAGGAGGCTGAGGCAGGAGAATCACTTGAACCCAGGAAGCAGAGGTTACAGTGAGCTGAGATTGCACCACTGCAATCCAGCCTTGGTGACAGAGCGAGATTGTCTTTAAAAAAAAAAAAAAAAAAAGGAGCAGTGGTTTGTAGTTCTCCTTGAAGAGGTCCTTCACATCCCTTGTAAGTTGTATTCCTAGGTATTTTATTCTCTTTGTAGCAATTGTTAATGGGAGTTCACTCATGATTTGGCTCTCTCTTTGTCTGTTATTGGTGTATAGGAATACTTGTGATTTTCGCACATTGATTTCGTATCCTGAGACTTTGCTGAAGTTGCTTATCAGCTTAAGGAGATTTGGGGCTGAGACGATGGGGTTTTCTAAATATACAATCATGCCATCTGCAAACAGGGACAATTTGACTTCTTCTTTTCCTAATTGAATACCCTTTATTTCTTTCTCTTGCCTGACTACCCTGGCCAGAACTTCCAACGCTATTTTGAATAGGAGTGGTGAGAGAGGGCATCCCTATCTTGTGCCAGTTTTCACAGGGAATGCTTCCAGTTTTTGCCCATTCAGTATGATATTGGCTGGGGGTTTGTCATAAATAGCTCTTATTATTTTGAGATACTTTCCATCAATACCTAGTTTATTGAGAGTTTTTAGCATGAAGGGCTGTTGAATTTTGTCGAAGGTCTTTTCTGCATCTATTGAGATAATCATGTGGTTTTTGTCTTTGGTTCTGTTTATATGATGGAATACATTTATTGATTTGAGTATGTTGAACCAGTCTTGCATCCCAGGGATGAATCCGACTTGATCATGGTGGATAAGCTTTTTGATGTGCTGCTGGATTTGGTCTGTCAGTATTTCATTGAGGTTTCACATCAATCTTCATCAGGCATATTGTTCTAAAATTGTCTTTTTTGTTGTTGTGTCTCTGCCAGGCTTTGGTATCAGGATGATGCTGGCCTCATCAGATGAGTTAGGGAGGATTCCCTCTTTTCCTATTGATTGGATAGTTTCAGAAGGAATGGTACCAGCTCCTCTTTGTACCTCTGCTAGAATTCGGCTGTGAATCCATCTGGTCCTGGACTTTTTTTGGTTGGTAGGCTATTGATTATTGCCTCAATTTCAGAGCCTGTTATTCGTCTATTCAGAGATTCAACATCTTCCTAGTTTAGTCTTGGGAGGGAGTATATGTCCAGGAATTTATCCATTTCTTCTAGATTTTCTAGTCTATTTGCGTAGAGGTGTTTATAGTATTCTCTGATGGTAGTTTGTGTTTCTGTGGGATCGGTGGTGATATCCCCTTTATCATTTTTTATTGCATCTATTTGATTTTTCTCTCTTTTCTTCTTTATTAGTCTTGCTAGTGGTCTATCAATTTTGTTCATCTTTTCGAAAAACCAGCTCCTGGATTCATTGATGTTTTGAAGGAGTTTTTGTGTCTCTATCTCCTTCAGTTCTGCTCTGATCTTAGTCATTTCTTGCCTTCTGCTAGCTTTTGAATTTGTTTGCTCTTGCTTCTCTAATTCTCTTAATTGTGATGTTAGGGTGTTGATTTTAGATCTTTCCTGCTTTCTCTTGTGGGCATTTAGTGCTATAAATTTCCATCTACACACTGCTTTAAATGTGTCCCAGAGTTTCTGGTACGTTGTGTCTTTGTTCTCATTGGTTTCAAAGAACATCTTTATTTCTGCCTTCATTTCATTATTTACCCAGTAGTCATTCAGGAGCAGGTTGTTCAGTTTCCATGTAGTTGTGCAGTTTTGAGTGAGTTTCTTAATCCTGAGTTCTAATTTGATTTTACTGTGGTCTGAGAGACAGTTTGTTGTGATTTCTGTTCTTTTACATTTGCTGAGGAGTGCTTGCTTCCGACTATGTGGTCAATTTTGGAATAAGTGCAATGTGGTGCTGAGAAGAATGTATGTTCTGTTGATATGGGATGGAGAGTTCTGTAGATGTCTATTAGGTCTGCTTGGTGCAGAGCTGATTTCAAGTCCTGGATATCCTTGTTAACCTTCTGTCTCACTGATCTGTCTAATGTTGACAGTGGGGTGTTAAAGTCTTCTGTGATTATTGTGTGGGAGTCTAAGTCTCTTTGTAGGTCTCTAAGGACTTGCTTTATGAATCTAGGTGCTCCTGTATTGGGTGCATATATATTTAGGATAGTTAGCTCCTCTTGTTGAATTGATCCCTTTACCATTATGTAATAGCCCTCTTTGTCTCTTTTGATCTTTGTTGGTTTAAAGTCTGTTTTATCAGAGACTGGGATTGCAACCCCTGCTTTTTTTTGCTTTCCATTTGCTTGGCAGATCTTCCCCCATCCCTTTATTTTGAGCCTATGTTTGTCTCTGCATGAGAGATGGGTCTCCTGAATACAGCACACTGATGGGTCTTGACTCTTTATCCAATTTGCCAGTCTGTGTCTTTTAATTGGACCATTTAGTCCATTTACATTTAAGATTAATATTGTTATGTGTGAATTTGATCCTGTCATTATGATGTTAGCAGGTTATTTTGCCCATTGGTTGATGCAGTTTCTTCCTGGCATCAATAGTCTTTACAATTTGGCATGTTTTTACAGTGGCTGGTACCAGTTGTTCCTTTCCATGTTTAGTGCTTCCTTCAGGAGCTCTTATAAGGGACGCCTGGTGGTGACAAAATCTCTCAGTATTTGCTTGTCTGTAAAGGATTTTATTTCTCCTTCACTTATGAAGCTTTGTTTGACTGGATATGAAATTCTGGGTTGAAAATTCTTTTCTTTAAGAATATTGAATATTGGCCCCCACTTTCTTCTGACTTGTAGAGTTTCTGTCGAGAGATCCACTATTAGTCTGATGGGCTTCCCTTTATTGGTAACCCGACCTTTCTCTCTGGCTGCCCTTAACACTTTTTCCTTCATTTCAACCTTGGTGAATCTGACAATTATGTGTCTTGGGGTTGCTCTTCTCGAGGAGTATCTTTGTAGTGTTCTCTGTATTTCCTGAATTTGAATGTTGGCCTGCCTTGCTAGGTTGGGGGAAGTTCTCCTGGATAATATCCTGAAGAGTGTTTTCCAACTTGGTTCCATTCTCCTCATCACTTTCAGGCACACCAATCAAATGTAGATTTGGTCTTTTCATATAGTCCCATATTTCTTGGAGGCTTTGTTCATTTCTTTTTACTCTTTTTTCTCCAAACTTCTCTTCTCGCTTTATTTCATAAATTTGATCTTCAATCATGGATAGCCTTTCTTCCACTTGATTGAATTGGCTACTGAAGCTTGTGCATTCGTCACGTAGTTCTCATGCCATGGTTTTCAGCTCCATCAGGTTATTTAAGGTCTTCTGTACACTGTTTATTCTAGTTAGCCATTCGTCTAATCTTTTCTCAAGGTTTTTAGCTTCCTTGCGATGGGTTCAAACATCTTTCTTTAGCTCAGAGAAGTTTGTTATTACCGACCTTCTGAAGCCTACTTCTGTCAACTCATCAAAGTCATTCTCCGTCCAGCTTTTTTCCATTGCTGGCAAGGAGCTGTAATCCTTTGGAGGAGAAGAGGCACTCTGGTTTTTAGAATTTTCAGCTTTTCTGCTCTGGTTTCTCCCTATCTTTGTGGTTTTATCTACCTTTGGTCTTCGATGTTGGTGACCTATGGATGGGGTTTGGTGTGGATGTCCTTTTTGTTAATGTTGATGCTATTCCTTTCTGTTTGTTAGTTTTCCTTCTAACAGTCAGGTCCCTCAGCTGCAGGTCTGTTGGAGTTTGCTGGAGGTCCACTCCAGACCCTGTTTGCCTGAGTATCACCAGCAGAGGCTGCAGAACAGCAAATATTGCTGCCTGATCCTTCCTCTGGAAGCTTCCTCCCAGAGAAGCACCTGCCTGTATGAGGTGTCAGTCAACCCCTACTGGGAGATGCTCCCTGTTAGGCTACACAGGGGTCAGGGACCCACTTGAGGAGGCAGTCTGTACGTTCTCAGAGCTCAAACGCCGTGCTGGGAGAACCACTGCTCTCTTCAGAGCTGTCAGACAGGGACTTTTAAGTCTGCAGAAGTTTCTGCTATCTTTTGTTTAGCTATGCCCTGCCCCTAGAGGTGGAGTCAACAGAGGCAGCAGGCCTTGCTGAGCTGTGGTGGGCTCCACCCAGTTCAAGTTTCCCTGGCTGCTTTGTTTACCTACTCAAGCCTCAGCAATGGCAGACACCCCTCCCTCTGCCAGGCTGCTGCCTTGCAGGTCGATCTCAGACTACTGTGTTAGCAGTGAGCAAGGCTCTGTGGGCGTGGGACCCTCCGAGCTAGGCATGGGATATAATCTCCTGGCGTGCCGTTTACTAAGATCATTGGAAAAGCGCAGTATTTAGGCTGGAGTGTCCCATCTTTCCATGTACAGTCTGTCTTGGCTTCCTTTGACTAGGAAAGGAAAATTCCCTAACCCCTTGCACTTTCCGTGAGGTAATGCCCTGCCCTGCTTCAGCTCACCCTCCGTGGGCTGCACCCACTGCCCAACCAGTCCCAATGAGATGAACCAGGTACCTCAGTTGGAAATGCAGAAATCATCCATCTTCTGCATTGAGCACGCTGGGAGCTGTAGAGTGGAGTCGTTCCTATTCGGCCATCTGCTAATTTTTGTATTTTTAGTAGAGATGGGATTTCACCATGTTGGCCAGGCTGGTCCCAAACTCTTGACCTCAAGTGATCTGCCTGCCTCAGCCTCCCAAAATGCTGGGATTACAGGTGTGAGCCACCATACCTTGCCAAATTTGTGATTTTATTTTATTTATTTTTTATTTTTTGAGACAGAGTCTCGCTCTGTCACTCAGGCTGGAGTGCAGTGGCGCGATCTCGGCTCACTGCAAGCTCCGCCTCCCAGGTTCACGCCATTCTCCTGCCTCAGTCTCCCGAGTAGCTCGGACTACAGGCACTCACCACCATGCCCAGCTAATTTTTTGTATTTTTAGTAAAGACGGGGTTTCACCATGTTAGCCAGGATGGTCTCGATCTCCTGACCTCGTGATCCGCCCACCTTGGCCTCCCAAAGTGCTGAGAATACAGGCGTGAGCCACTGTGCCTGGCCCAAATTTGTGATTTTTAAGTTAATATTCCTAATAAGAGACAGCTTGGATCATGAGGTCAGGTGATCAAAACCCTCCTGGCTAACACAGTGAAACCCTGTCTCTACTAAAAAGTACAAAAAATTAGCCAGACGTGGTGGCCATGCCTGTAATCCCAGCTACTTGGGAGGCTGAAGCAGGAGAATCGCTTGAACCCGGAAGGTGGAGGTTGCAGTGAGCCAAGATCGCACCATTGCATTCCAGCCTGGGTGACAGAGCAAGACTGTCTCAAAAAAACAAAAAGACAATTCCTCTCCTAAAAGAAATTCAAGGAGCACTGTTAAGTTATTCTATTTTTCACTTCATTTCATTTTTATATTAAGAATAAATGAAATTTAATATAATATATCTAATAAATGTCTATCTCTATATTTATTATTTAGAACCCATAATTCTACTTTGGATAGTCTGTCTTGAGGAAATAATCCTAAATACATAAAAGGCTTTGTACACAAAAATGCTCATTGCAGTATTATTTAAACCAACAAAAAACTGGAGAGAACCTAATTGTCCAACAACAGAGAAATGTTTAAGTAAATTATGCTGTATCCTTCTGATGGAATATTATGCAGCCATTAAAAATGATGCTTAAAAAGAGTTGGTAATATGGTCTGAGAGACCAAAATACACACCACTTTATCACTAAGACAGAACCTCAGGTTAAGGAAACAAAGTTAATTACAGGGCTCAATGCAGCTGGCATGGCAACTCCCTAAATTCCTGTGACTACAGGAAAAACCACATTCTGGTTAAACTCTCTTAACAACAGGAGGTATCAGGCAAATGATCAGACCTCTCCTAGCTAATTTACCAGCCAGACCACTACAACTCTGCTTGGACAGAGGACTAGCCTTACAAACATTTTTTCTTTTCTTCTCTTCTCTTCTCTTCTCTTCTCTTCTCTTCTCTTCTCTTCTCTTCTCTTCTCTTCTCGTCTCGTCTCGTCTCTTCTCTTCTCTACTCTTCTCTTTCTCTTTCTCTTTCTTTCTTTTTTTTTTTTTTTTTTTGAGACCGAGTTTCACTCCTGTTGCCCAGGCTGGAGTGCAATGGCGCAATCTCAGCTCACTGCAACTTCTGCCTCCTGGGTTCAAGCGATTCTCCTGCCTCAGCCTCCTGAGTAGCTGGGATTACATGCATGTGCCACCATGCCCGGCTAATTTTGTATTTTTAGTAGAGATGGGGTTTCTCCATGTTGGTCAGGCTGGTCTCGAACTCCTGACCTCAGGTGATCCACCCGCCTCAGCCTCCCAAAGTGCTGGGATTACAGGCATGAGCCACTGCGACTGGCCCTTTGTTTTCTCTTTCTTTCTTATTTCGTTCTTTCTTCTTTCTTTCTTTTTTCTTTTTTTAACATTTTTTATTTTTATAATTGAAATGGAAGCTCCCCATGTTGCCCAGGCTTGTCTCGAACTCCTGAGCACAAGCAATCCGCCCACCTTGGCCTCCCAAAGTGCTGGGATTACAGGCATGAGTCACCGGCCTACAAACATTCTTTTTTGATAAGCAGCTGCAGACCTTAAACCAGTTTCAGCCAGTTTATAGAGGCTCCACACAAACCGTCTTTTTGTTCTATAGTTCATCTTTGATGTAAAGAGCCAAATTCCACCTCATTTTAATGCTAAAACCCGCCCCAAAGTGAACATGGGATGTATGTTACATATATATTTGCCCATTGTGCATGCACTTGGCTCCCCTCATAAATATGTATAGTTTTCCCCCCAAACCTGCTAAATATGTATGACTATTGTATAATACAGACCTGTGAGGCTTAAAACCCAACCTGCCCTTTCCCTCTTTGAAGAGAATAGAGAGCACCTTTGGTCCATGTCTGAGACTATCTCTTCCTGTTTTGCAAACTGATAGCACTTAGTAAAGCTCTCCTATCTACTATTTAACCATCATGGTGGTCTTTTGGATAGTAATAAAGTGGGAAAATGTTATAATCTGATATTAAGTGGAAAAAGATACGGTGATATGTATGGAGTGAAATCACACTGTTTTGAAAACTAAAAATTAGCATGAAAAAAAAGACTGAAAGGAGCCGGGCATGGTGGTGTGTGCCTACAGTACCAGCTACTCGGTAGGCTGAGGCACAAGGATCGCTTGAATCTGGGAGGTGGAGGTTTCTGGGAGCTGAGATTGCTCCACTGTACTCCAGCCTGGGCATCAGAGTGAGACCCTGTCTCAAAAAAAAAATTAAATCCGGGCGCAGTGGCTCACACCTATAATCCCAGCACTTTGGGAGGCTGAGGAAGGTGGATCAGTTAACATCAGGAGTTTGAGACCAGCCTGGTCAACATGGTGAAACCCTGTCTCTACTAAACATACAAAAAAATTACCTAGGCGTGGTGGTGTGCACCTGTAGTCCCAGGAGAATCGCATGATCCCGGGAGGTGGAGGTTGCAGTGAGCAAAGATTGTGCTACTGCACTCCAGCCTGGACAACAGAGCAAGACTCTCTCTCCAAAAACAAACAAAACAAAACAAAACGAAACAAAAACAAAAAAAAACTACAAGGAAACACACAAAAATGTTACCAGTAACTGTCTTTGGATTGTGGTTCTGCAAGTCATTATCTTTCCATATATATATATTTTTCCATAATAGAAACATTATTTGTTTTTCTTTCTTTTCCCTTTTTTTTGAGACGGAGTCTCACTCTGTCCCCCAGGCTGGAGTGCAGTGGCGCAATCTCGGCTCACTGCAAGCTCCGCCTCCCGGGTTCACGCCATTCTCCTGCCTCAGCCTCCCGAGTAGCTGGGACTACAGGCGTCCGCCACCACGCCTGGCTAATTTTTTTTATTGTTGGTAGAGACGGAGTTTCACCGTGTTAGCCAGGATGGTCTCGATCTCCTGACCTCATGATTCGCCCGCCTCAGCCTCCCAAAGTGCTGGGATTACAGGCATGAGCCACGGCGCCTGGCCTTTTTTTTTTTTTTTTTTTTTTTTGAGATGGAGTCTTGTTCTGTCACCCAGACTGGAGTGCAGTGGCGTGATCTAGGCACACTGCAACCTCCACCTCCCGGGTTCAAGCCATTCTCATGCCTCAGCCTCCAGAGTAGCTGGGATTACAGGCACCTGCCACCACACTGGCTAATTTTTGTATTTTTGGTAGAGACGGGTTTCAACATGTTGGCCAAGCTGGTCTGGAACTCCTGACCTCAGGTGATCCACTCGCCTTGGCCTCCCAATGTGCTGGGATTACAGGCGTGAGCCACCTTGCCTGGCTATTTTCTAAGAACAACAAAAGTCTTCTTCATATTAAGAAAAAACATGTATCCTCTGATACGCTTACCCAATAATCTTAGTTCTACCCATTGGAGGTAAACTAAGTCAAAATTATTTTCCATGTAAGAGCTTTTCTGATGTTTGACATTTGACATCATTCCCCTATATATTTTCTTCCTTCCTTCCTTCCTTCCTTCCTTCCTTCCTTCCTTCCTTCCTTCCTTCCTTCCTTCCTTCCTTCCCTTCTCCTTCCTTCCTTCCTTCCTCTCTCTCTCTTTCTTTCTTTTTCTTTCTTTCTTTTTCTTTTTCTTTCCTTCTCTCACTCTCTCTCTCCCTCCCTCCCTCCTCTCTTTCTCCTCCCTCTCTCCTTCTTTCTTTCTCTATCTCTCTCTTTTTTATGAGACAGGGTCTTGCTCTGTCATCCAGGTTGGAGTGCAGTGGAGTGATCTCAGCAATCTCTTCTTACTGGACTGAAGCAGCAATCCTCCCACCTCAGCCTCCAGAGTAGCTGGAACTACAGGCATTTTCTTCCAGCCTCCTGTGCAGCTAGGACATAGTCACATGATCAAGGCACACCAATCAGATGCATTGGAAGGTGGGACGATGAAGACCCAGGAAGCATGCATAATTGATTCAGGTAAGTGGCAACAGCAGTTCCACCCAATTTCCAGAGACAACCAGGGCAGCAGTTGTAAGAGCAGCATCCAGCATTTGGTAAGATTATCCAAGGATGCAGCAGCTTCTGTACCCAGAGGTGGCAGCTGGAGTGTGTTCACAAGAACTGTTGTGTGGCCTGATTTGGGTACTGTTTCTGACTACACAGCCTCCAAGACAGCTCACTCGACCTCCCAATTATTTAAGGTACTCCCTTATATTCTACTAATAAATTTATTTTCTGGAAAGTCAGTTAAGTTAGCTTAAATCAGCCAGTTTCCGTTACTTGAATCACAAACCTAGACTAAAATAACTTCCCTGAATCTTCATTTTGACTAGATTTGCCCTGGGGGACAGCTTAGAGTGGGAAAAGTTGGTTCCTGCCAAGCACCTACAACCTGTTCCAGACCAGACAGGGATTTCAGCTACCAAAACCTGCTCTGATGCCTGATTATTGTAACGTATAGTGCAGAGTGGGAAGGCTGGATCGTCTCTGAATTTGATTCTCCATAGCCATTTCAGCCTCTAGCCAGCAGGTGGGGGCCTCCTCAGTCTTCTGAAACCAGTCTGCCAGGCGTCGCCCTCTCCTTCCCCTCTCACTGCTGCAGGAACTGGAGAGGTGACTCAGTAGGCACCCCTTGGGCCAGGTGGACCCCTGGCAAGAGTTGCTAACACGCCTCTTGTACTCCAGCCTCACTTCCCCATCCCTCCTCATGTACAAGCCACAGAAAGAGAGAAGACGTGCGGCCACAAATGCTGCGCATTCCACGCGGCCCCTAGGGTTTATGAGTATCTGTGAAGGCATCAGAGACAGGACACACTTTTCTTTGTCCAGGGTGATGGAAAGGACACAGGAGTTATTTTCTAACCCTGGAATTAAAAGACTAGAAAATACATTCTCCTTCCACCTAGAAATGTCCCCCAAGGTTGGTGGCTTCTCATGCCAGTCCCAACATGGCTCGCATTCAGGTGTCTGAGTGATCTTCCTTTCACTATATCACTATATCATGCCTCCACTGTCAATCCCTCCCTATGTCCCACCATAGAATATTTAAAAGTCTGGAATGGACCCCATTTACAGGTGAGGAAACTGAGGATCAGAGGTTGGCTTGCCACCTCAAATCTAAACTCTGCATAGCTTCCAAGAATCTCTATAACCAGGTCTCACTCCACTTTCTACTCATGGTTCTCCATAGCAGTGATCTTCAAAATTGTCTGCCCTTCCAATCCTGAGAGAATATATAAGAACCATGCAGCCCTTTGCATATTTTTTAAGATAGTAATTGCAAGCTTTATCTAAGATGAAACATTTTTAAGCCAATCAATTTTTTACATTCTTTTTTTTTTTTTGGAAACAGAGTCTCACTCTGTCACCCAAGCTGGAGTGAAGTGGCACTATCATGGCTCACTACAATCTCTGCCTCCTGGACTTAAACAATTCTCCCACCTCAGCCTACAGAGTAGTTGGGAATACAGGTGCACACCACCACACCCAGTCTAATTTTTTTTTTTTTTTTTTGAGATGGAGTCTCACTCTGTTGCCCAGGCTGGAGTGCAGTGGTATGATCTCAGCTCACTGCAACCTCTGCCTCCCGGTGATTCTCCTGCCTCAGCCATCAGAGTAGCTGGGACTACAGGTGCACGCCACCATGCCCCGCTAATTTTTGTATTTTTAGTAGAGATGGGGTTTCACCATGTTGGCCAGGCTAGTCTCGAACTCCTGACCTCATGATCCTCCCATCTTGGCCTCCCAAAGTGCTGGGATTACAGGTGTAAGCCACCGCACCTGGCCCTACCCAGCCTAATTTGGTTTTTTTTGTTTGTTTGTTTTGGTTTTTTTTGAGATGGAGTCTTGCTTTGTCACCCAGGCTGGAGTGCAGTGGCGTGATTTCAGCTCACTGCAATGTCTGTCTCCTGGGTTCAAGCAATTCTTCTGCCTCAGCCTCCCGAGTAGCTGGGACTATAGGCATGCTCCACTAATAGGCATGCCTGGCTAATTTTTGTATTTTTAGTAGAGATGGGGTTTCACCATGTTGGCCAGGCTGGTCTTAAATTCCTGACTTCACAATCCACTCGCCTCAGCCTCCCAAGGTGCTGGGATTATAGGCGTGAGGCACCGCGCCCAGACCTGGGCCTTTTTAATTTTTTTTTTTTTTCACGACTATCTTTTTCCTGCAGTAATTTTTTAAATTCTTAAATTCTTGACATTATAGAACTAAACTGAAATTTATTAACATTCCAGTCTTACATTTCTTATTGACAAACAGAAATAATATTCATAAGTCAAAAAACTCCAAACAAAACTAAAACCAGGGAAAAGCTTGTAATATTAAATATGTGTTTCAACATTGACAGCTGAACAGGGAACATTATTTTAAAATTCTTGGCAGATGATAAAGTTGTGTATAAACTGAATACTTACAAATTATTTACAACATCGAATCAGGCCAGGCGTGAGTAATCCCAGCACTTTGGGAGGCCAAGGTGGGCAGATCACCTGAGGTCAGGAGTTCAAGACCAGCCTGGCAACATGGTGAAATCCCATCTCTACTAATAATCCAAAAAGTTAGCCGGGTGTGGTGGTGCACACCTGTAATCTCAGCTACTTGGGAGGTTGAGGGAGGAGAATTGTTTGAACCTGGGAGGCGGAGGTTGCAGTGAGCCAAGATTGCACCATTGCACTCCAGCGTGGGAGACAAGAGGGAAACTCTGTCTCAAAAACAAACAAACAAAAACCAAAAAACCCTGGAATCACTGACCCCAAAAATTCCACAGTTAGGTCAGAAGAAAACAGCAGAAAGGGATTATGTGGGAATCTACACTGCTCTAGCCATACCCCATTCCCTTCTCAGAGAAAAGCCTGGCATTGATTAGATACCAGGCCTGACTAATACTGGCAGCAGAACTAGTGATAATAACTTGCCTGACAGAGGAAACTTCTTTTGGATTGGCAATTTTGATCTGGGCCCTGGACCTCTTGCACATTTTTTTTCTTTCTTTTTTTTTTTATAAGATGGATTCTCACTCTGTAGCCTAGGCTGAAGTGCAGTGGCGTGATCATAGCTCATTGCAGCCTTGACCTCCACACGCACCACACCTAGGTAATTTTTTTTTAAAAAATTATTTTTAAATTTTTTGTGGAGATGGGGTCTCACTATGTTGCCCAGGCTGGTGTCCAACTCCTGGCCTCAAGGGATCCTCTCACCTTGGCCTCCCCAGTAACTGGGACTCTAGGCACATGTCTCCACACCTGACTAATTTTTTTTACTTTTTGTAGAGACATGGGCTCACTATTTTGCCCAGGCTGACTTTGAACTCCTGGTCTCAAGTGATCCTCCCACCTTGGCCTCCCAAAGTGCTGGGATTACAGGCATGAGCCACTGCCTCCAGCCACCTTGCACATTTTTAAGATAACACGTAGTATTTTTCATCATTAATTTAAAATATTATAGTTACTGGCCAGGTGTGGTGGCTCATGCCTGTAATCCCAACACTTTGGGAGGCCAAGGTGGGTGGATCACTTGAGCCCAAGATTAGCCTGGGCAACATGGTGAAACCTTATCTCTACAAAAATACAAAAATTCACCAGTCTCATAACCCAGTCTCAAAATAAATAAATAGATTAAAATTTAAAATAAAATTAAATTTAAAAATTAAAAAAAAGAAAAACAAAAATCAATCGTTACAGAGGATGGATACAATTTCTGTCTTTTTTTGAGACAGGGTCTCACTCTATCACCCAGTCTGGAGTGCAGTGGCATGATCACAGCTCATTGCAGCCTCAACCTCCTGGGCTCAGGAGGTTGTACTTTTTGTAGAGATGGGTTTTTTCCATGTTGCCCAGGCTGGTCTTGAACTCCTGAGCTCAAACAATCCACCCACCTTGGCCTCCCAAAGTGCTGGCATTACAGATGTGAGCCACCGCACCTGGCTGCCTTTAATCTCAAATCCCAGCTTCTACCTAAAACTTCCCTTTTCTCTGAATTCCTACAGCACTTAGAGTTTGAGCTTCATGGCTCATCCTTGAAATCTGCATCATTATATTAGCAGCTTTGTTTCACGACACTTTAAATAGACTGTAATGAAGTTCCTTGCAATCAGGTTTAGTGTACTTGCAAAGTCAGGCACAGTGGCTCACACCTGTAATCCCAGCACTTTGGGAGGCTGAGGCAGGTAGATCACTTGAGGCCAGGATTTCGAGGCTAGCCTGGCCAACGTAGTGAAACCCCGTCTCTACTAAAAGTACAAAACAGCCGGGCGCGGTGGCTCAAGCCTGTAATCCCAGCACTTTGGGAGGCCGAGGCGGGCGGATCACAAGGTCAGGAGATCGAGACCACAGTGAAACCCCGTCTCTACTAAAAATACAAAAAATTAGCCGGGCGCGGTGGCGGGCGCCTGTAGTCCCAGCTACTCAGGAGGCTGAGGCAGGAGAATGGCGTGAACCCAGGAGGCGGAGCTTGCAGTGAGCCGAGATCGCGCCACTGCACTCCAGCCTGGGCAACAGCGTGAGACTCCGTCTCAAAAAAAAAAAAAAAAAAAAAAAAAAAAGTACAAAACAACAACAAAAAAATGCCAGATGTGGTGGCACACGCTTGTAATCCCAGCTACTCCAGAGGTTGAGACAGGAGAATCGTCTGAACCTGGAAGGTGGAGGTTGCAGTGAACCAAGATCAGGCACTGCACTCCAGCCTGGGTGACAGAGTGAGACTTGGTTTCAAAAAATCAGATACCACATAAACTGCAGGAAGGCAGAGACTCTGTTTCTGTTCTGTACAATATAGCCAGAAGCTGGCATATAATAAGAGCTTAATAAACATTTGCTGATTGAGGGCAGAGTGCATTGGCTCCTGCCTGTAATCCCAGCACTTTGGGAAGCTGAGGCGGGAAAACTGCTTGAGCCCAGGAGTTGGAGACCAGCCAGGTTTTGTAGAGACCCTGTCTTTTATAGAGACCTGGAAAATGAATGAACTTGAATTTGAATTTCAGCTACTCCATAAATTTTTGGATTTGTGACACCTGAATTATTCGCTTCAGAATTTATTCATTCATATATGTATTTGACAAATATTTGTTGCATGCCTCCTAAGAGCCAATCACCATGGCTCTTAGTTCAAGAAGATATGTCCCTGACCTTGAGGAGCCCAAGCATTTAGTTATGAAGGCTGTTACAAGGATGGGGGAAAGGAAGTCAGTGTGAGGCCTAGAGGGAGCTGCCAATAGCTCCATGAGGCAGAGGCATAGGAGGCCCTCCTGGGACAGATCGCCATGGGCCTCATCTGCCACATATGGTAATGTGAATTTAAATATCAAAACTCTAGGATACCACCAAGGGACTGGAAACTGGGAAGAGTGAAGGACAAATCTGCATTTTAGAAATCCTATCCAGGTGGCAATGGGGAGAGGGGTTGACAAGAAGACCTGGTTACTGCTCTTACCTAGTTGGGAAGTGACAAGAGCCAGAATAAGGCAGTAGCCATGACAGACGTGGCCTCAAAAGTGTGGATCTGAGAGTAATCAAGGAAATGCAATCAGTTGGACTTGGTGAGACAGGCAAGGCGGAGGAGGAGTTAAAGGTTAACAACCAGGTAGAAAACACAAAGGCCTCAGCCATGGCAGTAGCCATGGGGATGGAAAAGGAGGGACAGATATGAGAGTAGGAAGGAGAGAGGATCTATTGGATTTGATGATGGGTTTGGACGAGGGGCTGAGAGAGAGGACGTGAATCTCCCAAACACCCAGATCTCTGTCTTGGGTAACAAGGTCAGCGAGTCAGAGATTACAGGAAGAAAAGCAAGTCTGAAAGGCTTTGGGAAAGTTACCAAATCTCCCCGAACCTCAATTCATCCATTTGTAAAATGCCAATGATGATTTCCAGTTCTGAGAGTTGTCATGAAAATTAAATCACCTGGAAAACTGTAGTAGACACTTAATAAACACTTTTGGCTGATACTAATAATGGTGCTCGCTCATGTGCCAGTTAATCCTCATATAACCCTATATGGTAAGTATAATCATTATCTGTATTTTACCAACATGGGAACTGAAACACAGAGATATAAAGAAAATTGACCAAAGTCAATCGGTTAGTAAGTAGCAAAGCCAGGTTCAGAACCCAGGCAGTCTAGCTGCAGGGTCTTTCCTAACCACTTTATTATACTTTTACTGCCCTTTGGAACCTATAACTGGGCTTGAGGGAGGAAGGGAGGAAGTGGCAGGAGAGATGGACAGACCTGAGCCAATAATTCATTCTAAGAGCAGTTTTTATTTAGAAATGTGCTTCCACAACTTGGTGGCCACCTGGGGGCAGGTGGCCCCAGCTTGCTTGTTCACTCTTTCCCAGCCCAGGGGTTGGGTCCTTGGGTCTAAAGCACAGGGCAAGTTCTCAAGGATCAACACCCCAGACAGTCCCCATGGTCTGGGGCTTGGAGCTGGTATGAAGGGTGAACCAGGTTCCATTCTGGACTGTTTATGGTTGGAGGCTGGGCCCCTGGCACCAGGACCTCAGCTCCCTCTCCTAGTAAGAGCTGGGATCACCCACAGGCCAGCTGTGGCCAGGTCCTGGTGGATATGACATTGGGAAGAACAAGGGGCTAGGAGAGGCTAATTTTCTGGTGCTGGATCCAGTTTATCTTCCTGAGGGGTGGAAGCCGGGACAGGAGCCTCATCCCCACCGTTGAGGGACTTCTGCTGCTCATTGCTGTTGGGCGAAGGGGTCCTGTTGCCCTGGGATCCCCAGCGGGTCAGGCGCTTTAGGGAAGAGTCACGGCGGGCAAGCAGAGGGGGCTGGAAGCCTGTGAAGGAGCTGCTGGTGACCGGACGCTTATCTGGCAGAGAGAAGGCAGGCAAGTAAGGAGAAAGGCATGCAAAGGCGAGAGGCAAGGGGCCTTGCCTCAGCCCTTGGAGGAGAGGGGAGCCTCCTGACTGCCAGTCCTACCTTTGCTGGCCCTAGGAGATCTGGAGGTATCCCTTTCTCCCTCTTTTCTCTCGCCCAGCTCCAGGGAAAGCTCCAGAGTCTATCCCTTCTCACCTCCAGGCTCAATTGGATGCATGAGCCGGTTCATCTGGACATTCCAGTGTTTCACATTGGTGCTGGCCTGGCGCAGTTTTCTCTGGGCAGCCTGTGGGGGCAGGGCCAGTGGGGAGTGATCAGAACCATCATCCATGGCATGGAGTCTTGATCTTTTCAGGTTCACAGGCTGCTTAAAATCTGACCAAGACTACTGATCATCTCCCCAGAGAAGAACCATGTATGCTCATGAAGAGTTATTAATATATACATGAATAGAGTTTGCCTCCAATTTCATGGGACTCATGGACCTCCCAAAGGTAAAATGTAACCATAATAATAGTTTCCAACCAATATCCCTGATGAACATCAATGCAAAAATCCTCAATAAAATACTGGCAAACCAAATCCAGCAGCACATCAAAAAGCTTATCCACCATGATCAAGTGGGCTTCATCCCTGGGATGCAAGGCTGGTTCAACACATGCAAATCAATAAATGTAATCCAGCATATAAACAGAACCAAAGACAAAACCACATGATTATCTCAATAGATACAGAAAAGGTCTTTGACAAAATTCAACAGCCCTTCATGCTAAAAACTCTCAATAAATTCGGTATTGATGGAACGTATCTCAAAATAATAAGAGCTATTTATGACAAACCCACAGCCAACGTCATACTGAATGGGCAAAAACTGGAAGCATTCCCTTTGAAAACTGGCACAAGACAGGGATGCCCTCTCTCACCACTCCTATTCAACATAGTGTTGGAAGTTCTGGCTAGGGCAATCAGGCAAGAGAAAGAAAGAAAGGGTATTCAATTAGGAAAAGAAGAAGTCAAATTGTCCCTGTTTGCAGATGACATGATTGTATATTTAGAAAACCCCATCGTCTCAGCCCAAAATCTCCTTAAGCTGATAAGCAACTTCAGCAAAGTCTCAGGATACAAAGTCAATGTGCAAAAATCACAAGCATTCTTATACACCAATAACAGACAAACAGAGAGACAAATCATGAATGAACTCCCATTAACAATTGCTTCAAAGAGAATAAAATACCTAGGAATACAACTTACAAGGGATGTGAAGGACCTCTTCAAGGAGAACTACAAACCACTGCTCAGTGAAATAAAAGAGGACACAAACAAATGGAAGAACATACCATGCTCATGGATAGGAAGGATCAACATCGTGAAAATGGCCATACTGCCCAAGGTGATTTATAGATTCAATGCCATCCCCATTAAGCTACCAATGACTTTCTTCACAGAATTGGAAAAAACTGCTTTAAAGTTCATGTGGAACCAAAAAAGACCCCACATTGCCAAGACAATCCTAAGCCAAAAGAACAAAGCTGGAGGCATCATGCTACCTAACTTCAAACTATACTACAAGGCTACAGTAACCAAAACAGCATGGTACTTGTACCAAAACAGAGATATAGATCAATGGAACAGAACAGAGCCCTCCGAAATAATACCATACATCTACAGCCATCTGATCTTTGACAAACCTGACAAAAACAAGAAATGGGGAAAGGATTCCCTATTTAATAAATGGTGCTGGGAAAATTGGCTAGCCATACGTAGAAAGCTGAAACTGGATCCTTTCCTTACTCCTTATATGAAAATTAATTCAAGATGGATTAGAGACTTAAATGTTAGACCTAAAACCATAAAAACCCTAGAAGAACCTAGGTAATACCATTCAGGACATAGGCATGGGCAAGGACTTCATGTCTAAAACACCAAAAGCAATGGCAACAAAAGCCAACATTGACAAATGGGATCTAATTAAACTAAAGAGCTTCTGTGCAGCAAAAGAAACTACCATCAGAGTGAACAGGCAACCTACACAATGGGAGAAAATTTTTGCAATCTACTCATCTGACAAAGGGCTAATATTCAGAACCTACAAAGAACTCAAACAAATTTACAAGAAAAAACCAAACAATCCCATCAAAAAGTGGGCAAAGGATATGAACAGGCACTTCTCGAAAGAAGACATTCATACAGCCAACAAACACATGAAAAAATGCTCATTATCACTGGTCATCAGAGAAATGCAAATCAAAACCACAATGAGATACCATCTCACACCAGTTAGAATGGCAACCATTAAAAAGTCAGGAAACAACAGGTGCTGGAGAGGATGTGGAGAAATAGGAACACTTTTACACTGTTGGTGGGACTGTCAACTAGTT
This sequence comes from Macaca fascicularis, assembly GCF_037993035.2. Lineage (NCBI taxonomy): Eukaryota > Metazoa > Chordata > Mammalia > Primates > Cercopithecidae > Macaca > Macaca fascicularis. The sequence goes on from NC_088378.1 coordinate 136,376,588, forward strand.
CAACCATTGTGGAAAACAGTGTGGCGATTCCTCAAGGATCTAGAACTAGAAATACCATTTGACCCAGCCATCCCATTACTGGATACATACCCAAAGGATTATAAATCATGCTGCTATAAAGACACATGCACACATATGTTTATTGCAGCACTATTCACAATAGCAAAGACTTGGAATCAACCCAAATGTCCATCAGTGACAGACTGGATTAAGAAAATGTGGCACATATACACCATGGAATACTATGCAGCCATAAAAAGGGATGAGTTTGTGTCCTTTGTAGGGACATGGATGCAGCTGGAAACCATCATTCTCAGCAAACTATCACAAGAACAGAAAATCAAATACCGCATGTTCTCACTCATAGGTGAGAACTGAACAATGAGATCACTTGGACACAGGAAGGGGAACATCACACACTGGGGCCTATTGTGGGGAGGGGGAAGGGGGAAGGGATAGCATTAGGAGATATACCTAATGTAAAGGACGAGTTAATGGGTGCAGCACACCAACATGGCACATGTATACGTATGTAACAAATCTGCACGTTGTGCACATGTACCCTAGAACTTAAAGTATAATAATAAAAAAAATAGTTTCCATTTATTGAGCAGCTAAGACGTGCTAAGCGTGCTTATTATCTTATTTAACTTCCAGAGCAGAAGTTAACAACAAAAAGGTTCAAAAGAGGTTAAGTGACTTGCCCAGGGATACACTTGAGCTCTAAGCCACTGCACTACACCACCTTTCCAGGACCTAATCCAAGAACCTCTGTTCAACATTTCACGGAGCCATTAGCAGTGGTTGTGAGGTCGGGGGGAGCATGGAGGAACTTTCCCTTTCTATGTTACATATTTCTGTGTTTGAATTTATGGAGATTCAGGCTCCAAGGAGTAGAACCAAAGTACAAGGATAGCAAGACAGGGGCTTGGAAGGGTAGAAGGAAAAATTTTTGCCCAGATTAATAATAATGTGAACAAAGATAGCAGCAAATGTTTCTTCAGCACTTACTACATACTAAATATCGTGTATCATCTCATTTAATCTTCATAACAACGCTATTACCAGTTTCCTTTCCCAGGCGAGAGACTAACTCCAAGAAGTTTGGGAATTTGTCCAAAGTCGCACAGCTAGCGGCTGCTAGGGCCAGGGTTTCAGGGAAGGCAGCCTGGCCCCACAGTCTGTGCCCTAATGAGCTTACCCTTCCAGCCTCACCCCATCCCACTCCAGGCCTCACCTCTACATCCTCGTCAGCCCTCTGCCGGTTCTGCCGCACCTCCTCCAGCTGCTGCTGGGCCTGCTGCAGGGAGCGGCTCTGCTGTGCCATCTCCTGCTGCAGCTCTTCCTTCTCCTGCTGCGCCCGTTCGATGTAGCGCTCCTGCTCCTCCTTCAGCTGCATCAGCTGCTTCAGCTTCTCTTCCTCCTCTTCCAGCAGTCTGCCGGGCGAGTGTGTACTGTGTGGTCTCTAGTGCCAAGGCACCTTGCAGGTGCGCGGCAAGCAGGAAAATTGGGGTGGGTTCCACGAGGGGTGGTGGGAGAACCTGAAGAAGTTCCTCAGGCCTACCTGGTCTGAGCGAGTCGCACAGATTCCTCATCTCGCCGAGCTTTCACCTCTAGTTGCAGGGCCTCCTGCAACCGCTGCTGCATCTCCTCCAGCTCCTTGATGCGCTGCCGCTGCCGGGCAGCCTCCTCCTCCTTCAGCTCCATCTCAGCCTGCATGGAGGCCCGGGCCTGTGGAGTGGGGAGGTGGTGGACCCAGAGCCAGGTCAAAAGGGGCACGTGGGGGCAGGGGAGGAGGGGGTGGGCATGTTGCCCTTCTTTCCCCAGGACTCTGCTAAGCTGCCTAGGGGTAACGGTCTGGGGAACGCCTTCATGTTGGGGTTTCCTGATCTGACCCCTTTCTGAGAGCCTGACTGGAACAGATAATGGTCAGTGAACAGATGCCACTTGGGGGAAACGGGCTAAAGGTATTCCCTTTCTAGTACCAACCTTAATCATAATTATATAATATGTAATTAAACAACATTATATAATTAAATAAGATATAAAAATATAGTCATCTCCTTCCTAGCACTAGCTTAATAATTATTATAATATATAACAATATGTTATAATCATGGCTGCTGCTAGGAAGGAGGTGACTATAACCCAATTATAACAACGAAAAGTTACTGGACACTACTACAAGTGTTTCCTCATTTAACCCTCACCGTACCTCTGTGAGCAAAGTTCTATTAGCATTAGCATTTTACAGATAAGGCTCAGTAAAATGAGCCTGCCTGGCATCACGGGGCTCGTAAGAAGCAGAGCTAAGATTGAATCTACATGTTTCTGACTCCAGATCCAGGTTTCTTAAATCCTAAATCTAATTGCCTCTGCACGCTTAGTCCGCCTCCATACACGTCCCGCTTGCCTCTCAAACTGGTTTCACTGTAAACTCAGTTCAAGTCTAGTCCAAACTTGGTCCAATCTAATCCCCAATCACACGGTCTTCAACGGCTCCTTCTGTCCAAGCCCCAACCCACAGCCAAGGTCTCCGAACCAGGCCCCATCCATCCACCGGCTTGGACCTCGCCCCACACCCCTTCCTTAGCCTCAGGCCCTGCCCCCGGCGGAAGCTCCATCCCAAATCTCTTTCAAACCCGCGGACTCTGTCCCAACAATCCCTCTTTCCAAGTCCCACCCCAGTGCGCGCCCCTCAACCCAGGAGCTCCGCCCTCTGCCCAGGCCCCGCCCCTGGCGCTCCCCCGCTGGCCCGCCCCGCAGCCTCCCAGCCCGCCGGTCCAGTCCCCCGCGCCAGGAGCGAACCCCACCTGCTCCGCCTCGCGCAGTTGGCCCTCGAGCGCCTGCTGCAGCTCGCGGTGCTGGCTGCGGCGCCGCTCCTCCTCCTCCTGCAGCAGCCGCTCCGCCTGCCGCTGCGCCTCCTGCAGCAGCTCCAGCTCCTGCAGCTTCCGCTCCTTCTCCTCCTGCAGTTGCTGCAGCCGCAGCAGCTCCTCCTCCTTGGCCGCCCGGCGCCGCTCCCGCTGCTCCCGCTGCTCGCGCCGTTTCTGCTTCAGGTCCTTATGTAGGGACTTCTTCCCCTCGGCCTGCAGCCGGATCGCCATCTGGATGGCTGCCGAGGAGCGGGAGCGGGTCAGTCGGATCCTCGCACACGGCCCGAGTCCACTCTCCAACCTCCCGCTGGACAAAGTATTATCACCCCTTTTCCCAGATGAGGCGCCTAAGGACCAGCCAGACCCAAGCCACCTAGCGAGCACTCACCAGCTGTCCACTCCTGGCGCTGGCGCGTGTCTGAGGCGCTCATCTCATACGTGCGGGTGGCTGTCTTCACACAGAACATGCAGCGCTTTCCGTCGCGGTCTGGCAGCACCTGGGACAGGGTAGGTGGCAGCCAGGCTAGCCTCACTGGGTCAGGGCCACACCTGCCCCAAGGATGCTCCAGCTCAAGCCCCTAGCCCTCCTGGCTATCTTCCCTGGGGACCCCACTCTGCCAGGAGCCTGCATGGCTTGCATCGTAAGTTATGGGGGACTTATGTCCCCACAACTCTGTAGCCTTTGCTCTTTGAAGGCTAGGTGGGTGCGTTTTCATCTTGTTATTATTTCACGGGGCCCAGTACATAGTCGCCACTCAGTGTTTATGCAGATCACGCTTGAACACTGCCAGTAACAGGGTCCTCACTATCCATGACAACGCACTTCGACATAGCCCTGCTTGTTAAGAGTTAATTAATTCATTCTGCAGATATTTTTGGAGTGCCTACTGAGTGCCACTCACTGCTCCAGGGGTTGGGATACTAAGGTGTGCCTAACAGACCAAATCTCTGCCTCCACTAAGCTTACATTCTGTGGAAAATAATAGCTACCACATTCTAGAGTCTGTACTAACGTTTTATATGCATCATTATCTTCACTCCACCTATACAGCCTAGCCAGGCAGGCATTATTAGCTCCACTTTACAGAGGAAGAAACTGAGGCACTAAGAGCTCCAGGATTGTCCACCTCACACTGTTAGTCTGTTAGTGATGAGGCTGGGACTTCTGCGTAGATCTGCATTCCTTTACACAGTAACACCTTATGTGACAAAATTAGACGGATCCTAGGATGGCTATGATAATTTTTTTAAATGAAAAACAACTGTTGGTAAGGAAATGGAGAAATTGGGATCCTCACACACCATTAGGGATATCATCCAGCCTTAAAAAGGAATGAAATTCTGATATATTTGACAACATAGATGAAGCCTGAAAACATTTCTAAGTGAAAGAAACCAGATACAAAGGGACAAATATGGTATGATTCTATTTATGTAAGATACCTAGAAAAGGCAAATTCATGGAGACAGCAGAATAGAGGTTACTAGGAGCTGGGGTCAGGGAGTATGAGGAGTTACTGCTTGGTGGGTACAGAGTTTCTGTTTGGGGTGATGAAAAAGTTTTGGAAATAGATAGTGGTGATGGTTGTACAATATTGTGAGTGTAGATCATTCCCCATGATCAGATGGGATTCATCCCAGGAATGCAAGGATGGTTCAACATGCACAAATCAATATGCATGACACATCATAGTAACAGAACTGAGAGCAAAAACCATATGATCATTTCAATAGACCCTGAAAAAGCTTTCTAAAAAAATTCAACATTGTGTTATGATAAAAGCCCTAAAAAAATTGGGTATAGAAGGAACATACCTTAAAATAATAAAAGCTATCTATGACAAACTCACAGCTAACATTGTAATAAACGGAGAAAAATTGAAAGCCTTTCCTCTAAGATCTGGAACAAGACAAGGATGCCCACTTTTACCACTTTTATTCAACGTAATATTGGGAGTTCTGGCCAGAGCAATTACGCAAGACAAGGAAATGAACGGCATCCAAACTGGAAATGAAGAAGTCACATTAGCCTTGTTTGCAGATGGCATGGTCTTATACTTAGAAAAATCTAAAGACTCCATGGGGTGTGGTGGCTTACACTTGTAATCCTAACACCTTGGGAAGCTGAAGTGGTTGAATTGCTTGAGGCCAGGAGTTCGAGATGAGCCTGGGCAATACAATGAGATCCTGTCTCTCTCTTAAAAAAAAAAAAAAAAAAAGAAAAAGAAAAAAAAAAAAGGCCGGGCGTGGTGGCTTATACCTGTAATCCCAGCACTTTGGGAGGCCGAGGCGGGTGGATCATCTGAGGTCAGGAGTTTGAGATCAGCCTGGCCAACATGGTGAAACGTTGTCTCTACTAAAAATACCAAAAAAAAAAAAAAAAAATTAGCCAGGTGTGGTGGCGGGTGCCTGTAATCCCAGCTAACTCAGGAGGCTGAGGCAGGAGAATCACTTGAACATGGGAGGTTGCAGTGAGCCGAGATCACGCCATTGCACTCCAACTCCAGCCTGGGCGATAAAAGTGAGACTCTGCCTCAAGAAAAAAAAAAAAAAAGGACTCCAACAAAAAACTGTTAGAGTTGATGAATGAATTCAGTAAAGTTGCAGGATAATTCAACATACAAAACTAGCTGGGCGAGGTGGCGGGCGCCTGTAGTCCCAGCTACTCGGGAGGCTGAGGCAGGAGAATGGCATAAACCCGGGAGGTGGAGCTTGCAGTGAGCTGAGATCTGGCCACTGCACTCCAGCCTGGGCGACAGAGCGAGACTCCATCTCAAAAAAAAAAAAACAAACCCAGTAGCATTTGTATACAATAACAGCAAACAATCTGAAAAAGAAGTGAAGCACAATCTCATTTCCAATAGCTACAAAGAATGTAAAATACCTAAGAATCAATGTAACCAAAGTGAAAGATCTATACAAGAAAAACTATAAAACTGATGAAATAAATTGAAGAGGATGCAAAAAAATGGAAAGATATCCCATCCTCATGTACTGGAAGAATTAATATTGTTAAAATAACACTATTACCCAAAGCAATTTATAGATTTGGTGCAATCTCTATCAAAATAGCAAAGGTAATCTTCATAGATATAGAAAAAAAATCTTAAAATTTATATGGAACTACAAAAGGCCTCAAATAGCCAAAGTAATTGTGAGTAAAAAGAACAAAGCTGGAGGCATCACACTTCCTGATTTCAAAATACACTACAAACTGGCCACAGTGGTGCACACCTGTAGCCCCAGCTATTCAGGAGGCTGAAGTAGGAGGATCCCATGAGCCCAAGGAGATTAGGCTGCAGTGACCTATGGTCATACCACTGCACTCCGGCCTGGACACCAGAGCAAGACTCTGTCTCTAAAATAAAACAAAATACCAAAATGTAATACAAAGCTATAGTAACCAAATCAGCATAGTACTGGCATAAAAAGAGACACAAAGACCAATGGAACAGAATAGATCACCTAGATATAAATCCATGCATTTACAGGGAACTCATTTTTGACAAAGGCGCCAAGAACACACAATGGGGAAAGAACATTCCTTTCAATAAATGGTTCTGGGAAAACTAAACAACCATATGCAGATGAATGAAACTAGACCCCTATCTCTCACTATATAAAAAAAATCCAATAAAAATGTATTAAATATTTAAACGTAAGACCTGAAACTATGAAACTACTAGAAGAAAACATTGGAGAACTATTCCAGGACACTGGTCTGGGCCAAGATTTTTTGTGGAAGACCTCAAAAGCACAGGCACCCAAATCAAAAATAGAAAAATGGGATTACATCAAGCTAAAAAGCTTCAGGACAGCCATGGAAACAATCAACAAAGTGAACAGACAACCCATGGAATAGGAGAAAATATTTGCAAACTATCCATCTGACAAGAGATTAATAACTAGAATATATAAGGAGCTCAAACAACTCTATAGCAAAAACCAAATAATCCAATTTAAAAATGGGCAAAAGATCTGAATAGATATTTCTCAAAAGAAGACACACAAACGGCCAACAGAGATATGAAAAAATGCTCAGTGTCACTAATTATCAGAGAAAAGCAAATCAAAACTAAATGAGATATCATTTCACCCCCAGTTAAAATGGCTTTTTATTAAAAAAAAATAGAGAACATCTTTTTTTTTTTTGGAGATGGAGTTTCACTCTTGTCGCCCAGGCTGAAGTGCAATGGTGCAATCTCGACTCACTGCCACCTCCACCTCCCAGGTTCAAGTGATTCTCCTGCCTCAGCCTCCCGATGAGCTGGGATTACAGGTGCCCACCACCACGCCCAGCTGATTTTTGTATTTTTAGTAGAGACGGGGTTTCACCATGTTGGCCAGGCTGGTCTCAAACTCCTGACCTCAGGTGATCCACCTGCCTTAGCCTCCCAAAGTGCTGGGATTACAGGCCTGAGCCACTGTGCCTGGTCAAGAATATCTTTTCTGTAAAAAGATGCTGGAGAAGATGTGGAGAAAAGGGAACCCCGATACACTGTTAGTGAGAATGTAAATTAGTACAGCCACTATGGAAAACTGTATGAAGGTTCCTCAAAAAACTAAAAATAGAACTATCATATGATCTAGAAGTTCCACTGCTGGGTATATATCTAAAAGAAAGTAAATCAATATATTGAAGAATATCTGCCTTCCCATGTTTACTGCAGAGCTATTCATAATGGCCAAAATACGAAATCAACCTAAGTGTCCATAAATGGATAAATAGATTAAGAAAATGTGATATATATAAAGGAATATTATTCAGCCATAAAAAGAATGAAATCCTGTCATTTGCAGCAACATAGATGGCACCATAGGTCATTTTGTTAAGTGAAATAAGCCAAGCACAGAAAAACAACTATTGCAGGTTCTCATTTATATGTGGGAGCTAAAAAAGTGGATCACCATGAAGACAGAGAGTATATTAGTGCTTACCAGAGGCCAGGAAGTGTCGGGGGAGGATAAAGAGAGGTTGATGAATGGGTATAAACATACAGTTTGATAGGAGAAATAAGACCTAGATTTCGATAGATCAGTAGGGTGGCTATAGTTTACAATAATCTATTGTATATTTCAAAATAGAAGAGAATAATGTGAATGTTTCTAGCATAAAGAAATATTTAAGGTAAAGGATACCCAATGACATGATTTGATCTTTACAAAATATGTGAATGTATTAAATTATCACATGTACCCTGAAAATATGTACATCTGATGTATATCAAAATAATTTTTTAATTTCATGAATGTATTTAATGCCACTGAATTGTATACTTAAAATAGTTAAAATGGCAAGTTTCATGTCACACACACACACACATATATATATTATTTAAAATAGTAAAGAGGCTTGTGTTTTAAGCCTCTAAAATAGTAATGAACACAAGGGAGGAAACAGAAGGGGAAGACAGAGCAGAGGGGTGTGGAGGGAGAATAGGGAAGTATAGAGTTGCTAAAGAGAATGGAATATGGGTGAAGAAGAAAAACCTTTAAAAGGGATTTTTTAGAAAGATTTGCTGTGTAGTATAGATATAAGCCACTTCCTCTGAAATATTGAGCAAATTCCATATTATTCACCAATTACTTTGGTGTTTGAGTTACAGTTTTAGTTTTAAGTGCTGACATGGATGAGAATGGCCTTGAGGCATCCAGATATATTTGGGTCACACTAATCTAAGCAGAATTTGTGTCACCGTGGCTTTTCTCCATTTGCCCCTCTCCTGACCCCCTTGTCTTCTCATGCCCCTGAGGACGCTCTGGGCCCTGAGGTGTCCTCCACCCCCATCCTGCCCCTCACCTCCACGCAGCAGTGTGCATCCAGCGGGATAATGCCTCTTTTCTCTTTGCACTCTTCACTCCCAAAGTAGCAGAGGCAGCTGGGCTGCAGCTGGAACCAGCGTTCGGTCCAGTTCCTTCTCAGGTGCCCTCGCTTCCACAGGTAACCCTGCCAGCCAGAGTTACGTCAGAGGCTTCCCAGGCCCCCCTTTGCCCTGCACCTTGTGCGCCTCCCCTAGTTCCCAGTTTGGCTGACCTGCTTCAGGACATCTTGGATGAGCTCCTGGTAGACCTCGTGGATGGCCATGCTGAGGGTGTCCCGGCCCACGCCCCGCAGGCAGCGGCCTGAGTTGAAGAGCTCCAGGAACTGCCAGACGCTGAGCCCCCCGGTGGTCTGGGCCACCTGGGCCTCCTGGGCCAGAAGCTCCTCCAGTTCACCCAAGCTCACCTCCAAGCTCATGCTGCTGAGTACCTTTTTCAGCAGGTATTCCACCTGGAACAGGAGAAGGAAGGCCTGGTAGTTGCAGCAGGCGGTGTTGCCAGCACCAACACCAGGGAGTGCTCTATCTGGCTCCCAGAGCCTGGGCAGAGGGAAACAGGGGACAGACAGTTGAGGGGGCCAGAGGACCAAATGCTATGGAGACCAGGGAAAAGACCTGGGAGAGGATCCTGGAGCCCCAACCCCAACTCCGAATTTCTCTCCCCCTCCACAACCTCCCGTCCCACTCCTTCCTATCTTAAGGGCAAGGTGAAGGGGACCTGAGATCTGGGGTCCAGGAAGAGGCAATAAACCACAGAAAGTGTCAAGGCCCTCTCATCCAATCACTCATTTTGCAGATGACAAAACCAAAGCCTAAACAGGGAAGTGACTGGCTCTAAGTCACACAGCAAACTGGGGGCAGCCAGAACCTGATTCTGATCTCCTGAATCCCATTCAGGTCCTTATTGCAAGCCCCAATCACCAACCCTGGGGATCCTTCCCTTGTGGGAGGGGAAGGGGATTTGGGGTAGGGGTAGGTAGTGGGGAGTGGGGAGTAGAGGTAAGCTGGGCAGGGACAGGAAACCTGTTACAGAGGAACCGGAAGTGGTGGCTGGGGTACATCCTGCTGCAGTTGTTAACTCTGTATGTTGATCACAGAAGCAAGCAACCACCTGGCCTCCGAGAGGCCACCTTGCCCTGACTGGCAGGGGTCTAACAAGGGCAGCCAGCCAAGTGTCCGTGCAGATGGACACATGTCCCTCACCTGCCCCAGCAACTTTTTGGGACACTCTGTTTAGGACTTTCTGGGGGCTCCTGGGTCTTGTTTGGGCATTTAGTAGAGGGCACTGGTTCAGGGCTCAGATGGTTCCCTTCATCACCCTTCCCACAAACAGAAGCCAGAACAAATGTGAGTGGAGCTTGACATGCTAGGGCTTCTTGTAAGTACAGAGGTTCCTTCTCCTGTAAACCCCACTCTAGAGACCTAAAGTCACCCTGGCATCTCCACAGCCACCAAAAAGACTAAAGGGTCACAAGGCCAAATGGGCAGGGGAGGGAAATGAGGATAAGAGGGAGCGTGCAGGTGGATGGGAAAATGCCTTCCCTGGCTTCACCCAGGAGTGAGGAGGTAGGGACCAGATTCCTGGCCTTTTCTCCCAGGATGCCCTCTCCTCCCAGGATGTCCTCTCCCTGGGTCTTTTAGCTGAATCTGTCCTAGCTTTCCAGAAGAAAGGCAGAAAGGGAAAATCTGGAACCAGAGTAACCTCCTGTCTCAGAAAGGTCTCCCTTTGCCTTGTAAAGCATCCTTCCTGTCCTGGAAGAAGTGGCAAAAGGTAAAGGGGGAAAAAAAAGCACCCTTCCTAGATTGCCAGTAATGCTCAGTAATGTATCTGGCATTTAGATCTCTGTGTAAACAGAATGTGCAGATCATTTTCCTACAGTGAGGACCAGCAGAACCCTCATGAAAGTGTAATTTCAGTTTTCCTGGAAGAAGGCACAATTACTCTGACACAGGCAGTTCTAGGCATCTGGAGACAGCTGGGTGAGGACAGATACCAGCATGGGAAGACAGTGAAGAAAGAAAGGGATGTGGGAGGTACCAAAGGTGGTTTGGTCTCATTCATGGTTTTGCTTAGGTCTGGTCCCAAGTGATTCAGTCCCTGGGGCTGCCATCACCCTCACCTCATCAGGAACCATGATCAGAGGGTACTTGTCCTCAGACAGGAAGTTGAAGAGGCACCAGAGGCGGAAGGCATCCTGATTGGAGAGCATACTGTTCCCGTTGCTATCTGCCCGATAGTTCTTCTTGGCCGTCAGGGTCCAGCACAGCTCATCAAAGTGCTCTTTAACAAAAGCCCCCTCCTCCACCTGCCACCAGGGCTGCAAATCAGCTGGCTGCATATCCCTGCTCTACCACGACACTAGGCTCCAGCTGGGTTTCTGGGGTTCATCTATGCCCCTGCTCCCCACCTGGCCAAGTCCAGGGCCCTAACTCAAGGGATCCCTGAGCTGATTACCAGGTAACTAGCTGGTTCCAACCACTCCACCCCCCACAACACACCCACAACCCCCAGGCCCCCTGACAACAGAGTAACTCTAGTCTTTCAGCCCAGAGGAGAAAGGAAGAGAAACCCAGCAGGAAGCTAAGAGCCAAGAACCTGGAAAGACAGTGACAGATTGGAGGAGTTGGGGGGGGTCAGGGGGACAGTCTGGGAAGGGTGGAGAACCCTTTATAAAGGTTATAGCTGGAAGCGGGAAGAGGGCCGGGCAGGTGTTCAGTGAACCCTTTGTAGAGGTTATAGCTGGAAGCTGGAGGAGGGCCAGGCAGGTGTTCGGTGGAAGGCTATGGGTAGGGTGCGGCCCACCTCATTAGAGATGAGGGACACCGAAGGTGAGTTGAGGGGGACAGGAAGGAGGCAGGTGGCTGGGATGTGAGGGATATGATGGGACAGCAGGCATGGACACAGCAGGCAGAAGTAGGAGCTTATGGCAGGGGCAAAGAGTTGGAGTGGCAAGGTATTGGGCTGCTGGCCAGGCTGGAGAAGTGGGGAGAGGTTACAGATGCCCCCTACAAGCTGGGCCCCACCTTGTCCAGGATGTACTTGTTGAGGTAGGGCATGTATCCCTGGCTGGACACAGGGCCGTCGTCATCATCTCGGAAGTGTTCCTCCAGGGCCACGGGGTCATGGGGGATGTGCAGGACCGTGTACAGGTTGTGGGACAGCACCTGAGATAGAGTAGTGGCAGTGTGTCTTTCTGTACCCCAACCAAAACTAGGCCAGAGGACTGCTCCTCACCTCTCTGCTTGTCCCCACCCCATCCTGGCTGAGTTCTCTACACACACGGTTCAGTTCAGTAATAACTAAAACTTAAATACTATGTGCCAAGCACTGGGCTAAAGCACTTTACGTATCATCTGCTTACCCACCATAAAAACTACTCACATCCCCATTTTACAGATGAAAACTCCTGCAGCCCTGAGATATTTCTCACCCAAGGTCACAACTGGCAGAACTGGAATTCAAACCCATGCAGTTATACTCTTAGCCACTTCATTAGGTATTGGTGTCCTCTTTCTACAGACAGGGAGACTGAGGCTCAAGGGATTCAGTACCTTGCCAAAAGACCCACAGTGAACACCTTGGAGTTCAAATCCAGCTCTGTCAGATTCCAAAGCCCAAGTGCTTCCCACAATGCTGGACAGTTTGCAGGGTTTGCAGGGACTTGGTCTGCTACCCCAGGGCAGAAGCTGCCAATTTATCATGGTTTCCATCAAAGACTCAGTGTTCTGGCTGCAGTATGCCTATCACCTAAGTGTGTCTGCTCTGGGAGAGGAGAGGGCTCAAAGAAGGGTCATGAAAAATGGCCCATGACGTGGAGAGGGCAAGGCTTAGAAGGGATAGTGGTCATAATGGTGTGCAGGGGAAATTTGGGTTTGTTGAACAAATCCATGATATTAGAATAAAGGGGTTGAAATCTGAAATCTGGTGAAAATAAAATCGCCTTGGGGGTAATTCTATTATACCTATTGTCACAGGCAGTGTGAATGATTAAAAAGTCACTAGTCACTATTGCACACTCACCATATGCCAGTCACTGTAGGAGGTGGTTTTTTTTATTAAAATTTTTATTTTGTTTTATTATTATTATTTTTTGAGACGGAGTCTCACTCTGTCACCCAGGCTGGAGTGCAATGGCATGATCTTGGCTCACTACAACCGCCACCTCCTGGGTTCAAGCGATCCCCTTGCCTCAGCCTCCTGAATAGCTGGGATTACAGGCACCCACCACCACACTCAGCTAATTTTTGTATTTTTAATAGAGACAGGGTTTCACCATGTTGGCCAGGCTGGCCTCGAACTCCTGAACTCAGGCGATCCGCCCACCTCAGCCTCCCAAAGTGCTGGGATTACAGGCCTGAGCCACCATGCCCGGCCAAAACTTTTTTTTTTTTTTTTTTTTTTGGTAGAGACAGAGGTCTGGGTGTGTTGCCCAGGCTGGCCTTGAACTGCTGGCCTCAAGTGATCCTCACACCTGGACCTTCCAAAGTGCTGGGATTACAGGCATGAGCCACTACACCCAGTCAAAGCACTTTTTATACCCCATTTCTAGTCTTCACAATCACCTATATACACAAATACCATTAAGCTTGTTTTTCAGGTGAAGATACAGAGGTTTGGAAATTTTAAGAGTAAATGGCAGAGCTGAGGTTGAAACTAAATGTGCCTGGTTCACAGGTTGCCTTCCTACTAGAATATTGATGTCAAGTCTCCCTCCTCCATTGGATTGTGAACTCTGGAGACAAGGTCTCTGCTTATCTTTATGTCCCTCAGCATCTATGTCCTCTTCTGTACATCAAGTGCAACCAATACATGCTGTATTGAAGGACTTCTTCCACCACCAGCAGTTCACCTTGGAATCAGTTCCTTGGAGGCAGGAGCTGGCACTGTCTCCGAGATGGTGTGTATGCCAAGCCTTCATTTTATTCTCTTTTCAGAGAGGAGGGGGAGAAAGTATTGAGACTTTGCCTCAGTGTTCTCCTGGGGCTCAGTTCTCCTTGGCAAACTGGGAAGTGGGAGATCCCAGGAAGGGAGCATTTCCTTTTTTTCCCTCATTTCCCTCTGGGCAGCTATCCCTGGAGTTTTTGGTTATGTGAACCAATAAATCCCCTCTCCCTTAAGCCATGTGAGTTTTTATCACTAATTCCAGGAAAGTCTTCTTAACACATCTGTGGTCACAGGATACCAATCCCTACTCTAAGGGGTGCCACTGGCTGAATGCCTAGTACTTAAAACCCAGGGTGACCACCTCAAGAGAATAATGCCAGCATACACTGACCACTTCTGAAGTGACAAGTGTTCAAGTTTTATATATTCTCATCTGCTGTTTCTTGGCCTCTTTTCAAACTACCCATGTCCTTATCTTTTTTTTTTTTTTGAGATGGAGTCTCAATCTGCCGCCCAGGTGCAGTGGCGCGGTCTTTTGAGATGGAATTTCTCACTGCACGCCCAGTGCAGTGGCGCGGTCTTGGCTCACTGCAATCTCCACCTCCCAGGTTCATGTGATTCTCCTGCCCCAGCCTCCTGAGTAGCTGGGATTATGGATGCGTGCCATCATGCTCAGCTAATTTTTGTATTTTTAGTAGAGATGGGATTTCACTATGTTGGCCAGGCTGGTCTCAAACTCCTGACCTCAGGAGATCTGCCCGCCTCAGCCTCCCAGAGTGCTGGGATTACAGGGCGTGAGTCACTGCGCCCAGCCACCCCAGAATTTCTAATCATCCAACCCACAGACACCCATGGGAGATATACGTTACAAGAATGCTCATTAAGCATTGTTTATAATATGAAAAATTGGAGACAAACTGAGGCTCCTTCAGTAAGAAACAGATATACTATGTCAGGAACCACTGTGTGTAGTTGGAAAGATTTCACTTTTCCCACTTGTGTGCTCGTGGGCAAATGTTTAATTCTCCAACACCTTAGTCTCCTCTTCTGTGAGGATAATGATAGGGTCTGCTCCAAAGGCTGTTTTGAGTGAAGAGTACCTGGTGCATAGTGCCCTGCTTAATAAAAGTTGTGGGTGATCTTTATTATGTTTGTATGAACAGACATTGAAAGATATGCATACTACACTGGCATGTAAAAAAAGCAAGCTACAGAATGTTTGTCAAATACACATGCAAAGATTAGGTCGAATTATATAAAACTAGTATTTTAGTAGGTCAAAACAATCAAGTGTCAGAAATTTCATACGGTTCAACCTGTTTATTTGTATACAGAAAGAATCTAGAAGATTCGCTTACTATTAACAGTGATCACCCCTCCAGAGTGAGGGGAGGAATTTTCATCTTTTTTTTTTTTTTAAGATGGAGTTTCGCTCTTGTTGCCCAGGCTGGAGTGCAATGGCATGATCTCGGCTCACCCCAACCTCTACCTCTTGGGTTCAGGTGATTCTCCAGCCTCAGCCTCTTGAGGAGCTGAGATTACAGGCACCCACACCATGCCTGGCTAATTTTTGTATTTTTAGTAGAGACGGGGTTTCGCCATGTTGGTCAGGCTGGTCTCAAACTCCTAACCTCAGGTGTTCCGCCCGCCTTGACCTACCAAAGTGTTAGGGTTACAGGCATGAGCCACTGTGCCCAGCCAACATTATATTCCTCTTTACTTCAAAAATTTTTGGGGCCAGGTGTGGTGGCTCAAGCCTGTAATCCCAGCACTTTGGGAGGCCGAGGCAGGTGGCTTACCTGAGGTCACCCACCTGGCCAACACGTTGAAACCCCGTCTCCACAAAAAATGCAAAAAATTAGCCGGGCATTGTGGCAGGTGCCTGTAATCCCAGCTATTTGGGAGGCTGAGGCAGGAGAATCCCTTGAACCTGGGAGGTGGAGGTTGCAGTGAGCCGAGATCGTGCCATTGCACCCCAGCCTGGGCAACAAGAATGAAATTCCATCTCAAAATTTAAAAAAAAAAAAAAAAAAATTGGCCAGGCGTGGTGGCTCACACCCGTAATCCCAGCACTTTGGGAGGCCCAGGTGGGCGGATCACTTGAGGTCAGGAGTTCGAGACCAGCCTGGCCAGCATGGCGAAACCCCGTCTTTACTAAAAATACAAAAATTAGCCGGGTGTGATGGCAGGCAGCTGTAATCCCAGTTACAGGGAGACTGAGGCAGAAGAATTGCTTGAACCTGGGAGGTGGAAGTTGTGGTGAGCCAGGAATGATAGTGCCACTGCACTCCAGCCTGGGCGGCAGAGTGAGACTCTGTCACACACACACACCCCCCCCCAAAAAAAATTTACCACTAACATGTTTTAATTTTACAATAAATTTATTTTTATTTTTGTTTATTTATTTAGAGATGGGGTCTCGCTCTGTTGTCTAAGCTGGGGTGCAGTGTCATGATTTCTGCTCACTGCAGCTTCCGCCTCCCAGGCTCAAGCGATCCCCCAACTTCAACCTCCCGAGAAACTGGGACTACAGGCATGCGTCACCATGCTCAGCTAAGTTAAAAAATTTTTTTTGTAATACCAAAATTAGCCGGGTGTGGTGGCACACTCCTGTAGTCCTAGCTACTCAGGAGGCTGAGGTGGGAGGATTGCTTGAGCCCACGAAATCATGGCTGCAGTGAGCCAAGATTGTGCCACTGCACTCCAGCCTGAGTGACAAATCCATACTCTCTCTGGGGAAAAAAAAAAAAAAATTTTTCTTTTTTTTCGTAGGGATGAGTTCCCATTATATTGCCCAGGCCATGGTGGCTCATACCTGTAATCCCAACACTTTAGGAGGCTGAGGCAGGAGAAGCCCTCCTGGGTTCAAGCGATCCTCCTGCCTCGGCTTCCTAAAGTATTGGGATTACAGGTATGAGCCACCACAGCCCAGCCCTGAATTTCTTCTTTAACATTGTATTCTTCTGTGTGTTTTCTTTTTTTAAACCAGGAGCATATATTGTCTTTAGAATAAAATTTAAAACAATAGGGATGAAAAAGGGTGCCATTAACCACAGATACTAATTTGTCCTATTAAGTTGCTCTATAATAATATTCTTTTGCTGTTCACTGTTTGTGTGAGCATTTCTGGGTGTTCTACATTCCTTGAGGGCAGCAATGAGTCTAATCTCAACCTTGACTCCAAAGGTAGTATAACGTCCCCCATTCACTGAATTTTTCTGACTCCTAAAGTCTAACTTGAATGTTCCAATGGTTTCCCATAATTTTCAGAGTAAAAGTTCGAGTCCTTCTACAGGCCTCCAGGCCCCATGTGACCTGGCCTGCTGCACCTTCTCTGACCTCATCCCTCTTGTTTACTTGCCTCCAGCCACTCTGCCTCCTTAATGTTCCTCCAGCAGGTCAGGCATATTCTTGCCCAAGGACGTTTGCACTTACTGTTCCTGCAGCCTGGAATATTTCTCTCCGGGTCACTGCATGGCTCAAACCCTTTCCTCCTCCCTGTTTTTACTTAGATGTCACCTTCTCAGGGAATGTGTATTCCCTGACCAGGTGGAATATCCTCTGATCACCTTACTTTTTGAGACTGAGTCTCGCTCTGTTGCCCAGGCTGGAGTGTAGTGGCACAATCACAACTCACTGCAGCCTCAACCCCCCTGGGCTCAGGTGATCTTCCCACCTCAGACTCCTGAGTAGCTGGAACTGTAGGTGTGCGCCATCACACCTGGCTAATTTTTGTGTGTATGTGTGTGTGTGTTTTCTTTTTTTTGCGATGGAGTTTTGCTCTTGTGCCCAGGCTGGAGTGCAGTGGCATGATCTCGGCTCACTGCAACCTCTGCCTCCCGGGTTCAAGCGATTCTCCTTCCTCAGCCTCCTGAGTAGCTGGGATCACAGGTGCCCACCACCAACATCCAGCTAGTTTTTGTATTTTTAGTAGAGACGGGGTTTCTTGTTTTTTTTTTTTTTTTTTTTTTTTTTGAGACGGAGTCTCGCTCTGCCGCCCAGACTGGAGTGCAGTGGCGGCATCTCAGCTCACTGCAAGCTCCGCCTCCCGGGTCTACACCATTCTCCTGCCTCAGCCTCCCGAGTAGCTGGGACTACAGGCGCCCGCCACCTCACCCGGCTAGTTTTTTGTATTTTTTAGTAGAGACGGGGTTTCACCGTATTAGCCAGGCTGGTCTCGATCTCCCGACCTCGTGATCCGCCCGTCTCGGCCTCCCAAAGTGCTGGGATTACAGGCTTGAGCCACCGCGCCCGGCCTAAGACGGGGTTTCAACATATTGGCCAGGCTGGTCTTGAACTCCTGACTCAGGTGATCCACTCACCCCGGCCTCCCAAAGTGCTGGGATTACAGTCAAGAGCCACCGTGCTGGGCCTAATTTTTGTATTTTTTGTAGGGACGGGCTTTCACCAAGGTGCCCAGGTTGGTCTTGAATTCCTCGGCCCAAGTGATCCACCCACCTCAGCCTCCCAAAGTGCTGAGATTACAGGTGTGAGGTACCCTGCCTGGCCTGATCGCCTTATTTAAACCTGTAACCCAATCCTGCCTGACCTCCATGATCCCTACCCGTTTCTGCTTTATTTTCTTCCATGTCATGTATCATCTTTCATCATATTGTACATTTCATTTAGTTTATTATCTGCCTCCTCTGACTAGAATGTCAGCACTACAAGGGTAGAAATGTTTGCGTTTTTTTCACTGTGGTATCAGGGGGCCTGGCACCTAATGGATGCTCAATGAATATCTCTTGAATGAACTTAAACACTTCATGGGAAGAAGCAGACAAAATACAAAAGCCAGAGATTGACTAAATCCCACTGAGCATATTAGCCTTACTGGGCTTCAGTTTTCATCTCTCTAAAAAGAGAGTTCTAGGAGAGGATCTATGAATGCCCTCTCACCCCAGGACAGAACCTGCCACATAACAGCACAGTTGAGCTTAGTTCTGTCATCCTGTACTGTCCCTAAGACCTGCACCTCACCTGCACTTTTGCCACTGGATTCTGAAAAGCCCAGGGCAGAGACTCTGACCTCTGCGAGCTGTCAGATACCAGGACAAGGAAGAATTAAATGCCCAGACACTCAGGGCCTCTCTCCAGAGAGCTGGGCCGACCTCAGACTGTCAGCTTCCTGTTCCTGGGTGCGGTAGGGGTTGGGGGTGGAGAGAGGGTGTGACTAGGGGAGGGGTCAAGCTGGAAAGGAAATGACAGTGACGGAGGAGTTGTGAGCAGGAGCTTGTTTGCAGATCTCCATCAATCCTCAGCCCTGGAGGAGGGCACTCTCATTATCCTCATTTTACAGATGAGGAAATCAAGGCTCAAAGAGAGGAAGCATCTTGCCCAAGGTCTGACTCCAAAGTCCTGCTCTTGATCTCTACAGTGCACTGGCCCTGGCTGAGCACCACAATCACCCAGGGAGCTGGTGAAACTGAAACATGCCCGCCCAGCCCAGACCTACTGACTCAGAGTTTCCAGGGGTGGGGTCCAGGTGTAGTTTTCACAAGCAGCCATTCGGGTTTCCTCAGAGAGGACTCCCACAGTCTCCACAAACCCAGGGAGCCCCTGGCCTCTGAGTTGGCAGTCACTGACATTTGAGATGCTTCATCTATTCACTCTTTCCTCTGGAGGCATGTAGGGGAGTAGTTCTCCTCTCGGGACTTGAGGGATCCTCTAAAACTCAGATGTGGGGACTGGGGATCCTAAAAACTCAAGTGTGGGTGTCAGGTCCATGCTGGCAACAGTCAGCAAGAACTGATTCTGTAGTTTCCAGCCTTCAGGAACCCCAGGGTTTGGGAATCCATAAAAGCACCCAGCAACAATTTCAGGAAGATTTCGCTCCTAAATTGACTTTTTTTTTTAAAGAAAGAATCTCACTCTATTGCCCAGGCTGTAATGCAGTGGTGTAACCATGGATCACTGCAGCCTTGACCTCTCCCACTCAAGCGATCCTTCCACCTCAGCCTCCGGAGTAGCAGGGACTATAGGCACGCGCCATCATGCCTAAATTTTTCGTTTTTTGTAGAGTTGGGGTCTTGCTATGTTGCCAGGGCTGGTCTCAAACTCCTGGACTCAAGTGATTATTTTGCCATGGCCTCCCAAAGTGCTGGGATTACAGGTGTGAGCCACGGTGCCCAGCAAGGTCTTTAAATGAATCTAGGTTCCAAGTGACCCTTTTAAAAGACACAGATCCAGCCAGGTGCGGTGGCTCATGCCTGTAATCGCAGCACTTTGGGAGGCCAAGGCAGGCGGATCACCTGAGGTCAGGAGTTCAAGACCAGCCTGGCCAACATGGTGAAATCCTGGCTCTACTAAAAATACAAAAATTAGCTGGGCGTGGTGTGGGCACCTGTGATTCCAGCTACTTGGGAGGCTGAGGCAGGAGAATCACTTGAATCTGGGAGGTGGAGGTTGCAGTGAGCCAAGATCACGCCACTACACTCCAACCTGGGTGACAGAGCAAGACTCTGTCTCAAAAAAAAAAAAAAAAAAAAGACACAGCTCCTTTTAAGAGTTACCAAATGTATTCTAGTGAGTTACTAGAAAAGCATAACTACTATCATGGAGTAACACTGGAAATTTTAAAAGGTGGGAATCTTTGGATTAGCCGTGCCACCTTCTGAGAGGGGGCTGGCGGGGTTGGGTGTGGGCGTCAGAGGAGACAGAGGCCCAGTTAAGGGAAAGGAGAGGCTGTATCACAGACCAATTTTACCTATTTGAGGTACAGAATTTATTCTTTATTTTTGTAGGCTGGCTGGATGACTTGGTGATCAATCCCCTGGTTTATAGATGAGAAACTGAAGACGGACAGTGACTTGCTTAAAGTCACCCAGATGGGGAGCAGTACGGATCCAAGCCTGTGTGGTTCTGAGTCAAGTGCTCTGCACATCATTAAATCATCCTCCCTTCCCTACCCACAAATCCTAGCTTGGAGAGACCAGTAGCACACAGGGGTCAGGACAAAGCTGATGATCCTAGCCAGCAGGTTTTTGGACTGGAGCTGTTCTTAACTTTTCCTCCATTAAGGAGAAGGTGGTTGTCCCTCTCCGGAGGCGGCAAAACCTGAAGCTCATTGACTCTCAGTGGGCAAGAGTCTCACTCTGGGCTCCAGGAATGCTCTGAATGTCAGCTGGAGGTGCAGGAGACTGGAGGGACCCTGTCTACCCTCCCTCCCTTCCCCCAGCTCCTGTCAGTCAAGGAGGAAGTGGTAGGCCTGGTGCCTCCTTAAGATCCTCATCAAACCAGAGACACACTGCTCCATCTACATACCCTTCACCCCACTGCCTGATAGTCAGGGGGGAAGGAGGCCAAATTATCAACTGATCCTCCACTAGTCCCGAAATCAAAACTGCTCCCCTGGGGAAGAGGGTGTGGTCAGTAGGACACACATCATTCCCAAAGGCTCCCCTCTTTACAGCCCTCTGTCAGGATGGCTACCTTTTAAATGTTTTTAGAAGTGGTTCTGGGAACCTTGCAAAAACTCACAGCCCTCAACTCCTGGGAAGTTTTGTGTTCAACCTAAACCCATCCTGGGCAGGAGTGCCGTTCCTATTGGTTTACTTTCTCTGTTCTCAACCCAACTGGACGAAGCCATTGTGCTTTCTTCAAGAATTCAAAGAGAGGAAGAAGTATCTGTTTTTTCCCTCAAGCCTTCTCTTCTCCAGGAGAAACAACCCCACTCCTTGGGCTTTTCTCAGAGGACATGCTGTTCTTCCTCCTACCCTCTGGCCTCATCATGGGTTTGCCCAGGATAGCCACTGGGAGCCCCTCTACCAACACATTAGAGGAGAAGTGGCAAATGTCACCCACCGACACATCTTGCCCTGGGCTAGTGCAGGTCTCCTGCCAGGTCCCAACCCAGGACCCTACGGCTAGGGATGGTTTTAGTAACCAGCCCAGTGAGGTGGCTCAAGACTATAATTCCAGCTACTCAGGAGGCAGAAGCCGGAGGATCACTTGAGGCCAGAAGTTTGAAACCAGCCGGGACAACATAATCAGACTCAGGCTCTAAAAAATAAAAAATAAAAAAATTAGCGAGGCACGGTGGCACGTGCCTGTAGTCCCGGCTACTCAGGAGGCTGAAGTAGGAAGATCGCTTGAACCCAGGAGTTTGAGGCTGTAGTGAGCTATGATTGCACCACTGTACCCAGCATGAGTGACAGAGCAAGATCTCATCTCTAAAACAACAACAACAAAAAACCAGATTGACTCCAAGGTCTTTTCCCTCAGCCCCAAGTCTTTTCAGGGGAGAGGTGGGCCCTGCTTGTATAACTCTCTCGTCTGCTTCCTCCTTTGCCTTTTGACCACTTCTCTATTACTCCTTTGCTTTGCTGGAATCCCCACCCCTCGACACTATCACTACTTCCTCCCCTTCCAATATTCACTATTATGGGCTTGAACGGAGCCCTGCCATTTCTGCCCCACCCCCACTTGGCCCCTGAGACTCCCACTGTTAGCTCAGGCTTCCAGAGTGGACAACTTTTCTGTCAAGTAGGAGTGAACTCTATCATTGATCCTGTGTGACCACAGATGTTGCTGGCATTAGGCTCAATATGAGCTGTGATGAGGTACAGACAGTGGACAGTTCAAGCATGCAAGCTCTCCATGAAGTATTTCCCTAGAAATACGCAACCTATGGGGGTGAGGGAGTGGGTACTGGCCCTTTTAGAGGGCAAGACAGAGGCTCAAGCTAGGAAGTTTTACTGGCTGATGGCACCAGGAAAAGGGAAGCCAGTTAAAGGCTGTACCTTCCATATGTGAAGGGCAGAGAGAGCCTGGAGAGGTTTCGGGGCCACAGGTAATACGGAGGTGAAAAATGTTACCCTGGAAGCAAAGAGCCACGGGGGCTGGTATTGTCTGGCAAGATATTAAAGGGGCAGGGTGGGAGATAGGGGTGGGATACAGAGTTTGCAGAAATGGATTTTGGATGATCAGCTTTTTTCCATTTATACTGAGAACCCAACCAAATGACATGATCTACAATACAAGAGATTTAAATAGGATGTAAGGAAGAATCTGTTAGGAAGTTCTCCCCAGGTGACAAAAGATGGTAGTGGGCTCTCCTTCCTGGGGGAGTGAAATCATCTATTAGATTTTCGCAAATCCAGGTAAGGAACTGTAACATAGGACCAGTCTGGGATATTCAACAGGCAAGAACCCTGCCAGTTGCTCTGGCAGTGCTCAGAAGCTCCACTCCCTGCATGGGAACTGGGGACCAACTCTCTGAGAGAGGGAACCCTCGTTCTATATATTCAAGTCTGGGATATTCAAGTTCCTCACGTCCAAGTTCAGTAAAGTCGGGGGTTGGAACTGTAGTGGGGCACAGTAACTATTCTGTCCCATTCATCTCCCAGGCACCCTCTACCTCGGTCATTAAGAATGGAGATTTCCTTGAGACACACACATCTCCTTTGGAGGATGGGGTAGGGAGATACCAGGAGTTTAGTGCCTAGCCACATGCCAGGCACAGAGCCCCACAAGGGGCACTCAAGTACTTGCAGAGTGAATGAAGGCACCCCTATGGCAGGTCCAAGAGAGCTGAGGCCTACCTTGCTCCTTTCCCCCAGAGTTCACTGGTTCTAGTGGCTGAGGGCCTTGCTTCCTCCCCACTAACTAGGGTAGGGAAGGCAGCACTAATGGACGACTAGAGGAAGAGAGAGAAAAACTCCTCAGTCTTCCAGAAATTGTCTAGGCCAGATGACTGACTTCAGGACAATCATTGATGGGGATTTTCCGGGCTTAGATTCCACCCCTTCCCTACCTGAGGTCTCAAGGCCTAAGGTAAGTTTACCAACCCGGTATGTGTAGGGGATAGGGGGGTGAGCTGGGTAGCAGTATAATAGGGTCCTCAGTCCTCACCCACTCCGCAGCTCTTTTCCACCTGGGGGGCAGGGTTAGGCAGGCCAGACTGGTTTGGGACTGGGGGCGGCCCCTTTATGCCTCTCTCAGCTCCAAAGGAAATGACTGCCAAGTACTGGCTGTTTCTCTTGAAAGTCAGGAGGAAGCGGCAAGAAAGAGCAGACTGCGTGCCCAAGCATGACTCTGTGGAGATGTGTGTGCTCATCACATGGAGTCTGGGATGTGGCCTGGCTCCTGGCCCTCAGAACCCCATGATGGCCCTCAGAAACCCCTGGCCTCCAGTTGTGGGGCCCAGTTCTGCACAAGGTTTCTGCGCATACTTCACTAGGTCTCTGGAGGGTGGGCAGCGGCATCGACCAGGCTA
Organism: Macaca fascicularis; assembly: GCF_037993035.2. Lineage (NCBI taxonomy): Eukaryota > Metazoa > Chordata > Mammalia > Primates > Cercopithecidae > Macaca > Macaca fascicularis. The sequence goes on from NC_088378.1 coordinate 136,400,381, forward strand.
TGTTGGCCCAGTTACCCAGGACCAACCCCCTGACCCTGGGCCCGGGACACTGGATGGCTGGGTGCCCCTGGAGTGGCACAGTGTCCACACCTGGCTCCCAGGCGGCAAGGGCTGGTGTGGTGCATCTGCCCTCCTCCCCTGGGCCCTGGGTGCCCCTCACCTTGAGCTGGGACTTGGAGACTTTGCCGCTCTTCTCCACGTCCAGCGCGGTAAAGGCGTACCAGATGGACTTGAGCAGTTCCTTGCGCAGGGCCATGGCTGAGGCGCCCGCCCGGCTGGGGGCGGCTCTGACACCAAGATCCGGTTTCAGGAAATGCAAACGGCTGCAGAGACCGCAGAGGGGCTGCGGTGGAGCGAGAGCTCCACCTGCCTGCTCACTCCGTGAGGCTCCGTGCTGGCAAGAACCCTGCCTGTTGCTCTGGCAGTGCTCAGAAGCTCCACTCCCTGCATGGGAACTGGGGACCAACTCTCTTGAGAGTGGGAACCCTCGTTCTGTATCCACCTGGCTCCTGGGGCATGTGAGGCCCTTTTAGAAGCCTCCTCAGTCCTGGAGCCTTCTGGAGCCTTTTGGGGCTCCCAGAGGCAGCTTGCTGAGGAAAAAAGCAAGCTCATCCTGATATTGGAGTCAGACAGACTAAAGGTCCAGTCCTAGTTACACATAGGAGGCCTTGGGTAAGTTACTTAATCTCCTTGAGCAGTTTTCTGATTGGTAAAGCAGGAAAAATGCCTCCGTGTTGTAAGAATGTCTGAGAATGGATGTAAAGCACATAGTAGGCTCTGGGTAGAGCTTTTGGTGCTACTTAATATTACCACGGTGGCGGGACTCTATCCAAGTGGAAGGAAACAAAGGCAGTATCACAAAGCTGGAGAAGGAAATGGGCCAGGGCACCTCTCCAGGTCAGGATGTGGCACTTGACTTGCTGGCTCCCTGTCCCCTCAGCACTGGCTCTAAACAGTATTCTGAGCACTGCCCACTGTAGCCTCAGAGGCCCTGAAGACACTAGGGACTTTCGGAAACACGCAGTGGTGAGCCTTGTGGTGCACCTCAACTTTAAGGGTCCCAGCAGCAGCAGGCTTGGGATTCAGGGCCCTCCACGTCAGTGCTTCCATTTCTTCAGATCCAGTGTCCAAAAGGACTGGGACACACCCACACCAGGAATGGTGATCACAGATGTTGAAAACATCTGCTCAGGCCAATTCTGAGACACTTCCCCTTACCCCCCAATCCAAATAAACATCCCTCCAACTAAGGTTCTGGGAATACCCCCTGCCTGGAAGCATGCCCCTGCCCCTATCTTCCCAAGGAGCTGGTAGCAAGAGTAAATGGGAGCTTTCTAGGCATCCTAGGAGAGGATGCCTGGATCAGAGGAGGGGGTTCCAATCCTAGGAGGCAGGAAGGGGTTGGGGCATATCCATCACAGCAGAGAGAGGAAAAGAGGCACCTCTAATCCCTGCAATGTTCCTTTCTAGGCAGAGTCAAACCCAGAGCTTCTTCCCATCAAGTGCCTTCCCCTGTATCCCTTCCTCCTGCCAAAGCTGATCTGGTCTCACCAACTCACTTTTGGGGCGTGGTTGTGGCTTTGAAATCCAATAGCACAGTCCTAGATACCTAGGTGGGCACCCACAGAGCTGGGTAATAGAGCCAAGACCAGCTCCAGAGGCATCAGACTGCTCCTTGAACCTCAGTAACCTTGGCAAAGGTGCCCCCCAGCCTCACTCTAACCTGGGGCTTTGCCCTCTTGGAGAAGCTGACTGTGTGATTTGGGGGTGGCTGGGTTGGAGGGGCTCTGACTAAATTCCACAAGAAAAGGCAGGAAAAGAGTTCCTCCAGATTAATCACCTGAGGCCCGAGATTCAGCCAGAGCCTGGAAGCAGCGGTCATCCTGGTCCTGTTTGGCCACCCTGGAGCCCACCTGCTCAGCTGTGGGCAAGAAGCCACCAGCAGCTCCTCAGGGCTTTATCTTATACTGGGCTTCCTTCCCATCTGTGTCCCTGGCAGGCCAGCCCCACCACTCTGGCACCAAGGTTGAGTGGGGTTTGTGCCAGGGAGACAGGGCTGAGAGCCTGACTTGACCAACCCTGCCACCCGGGCCTAGAGCTGAAAGGATGGAGGACCCAGGTGGAAATTTGGAACTTTTATTAAATACTCATTCATCCATGTGCCACCACCACCCAGGGCAGGAAAAAAATTATCAAAATGGAATTTAAAAAAAAACAAAACAAATCAAACCCAATCCCCAGCAGTCTATGTACAGGGCCACTCCCTACCTCTCTGCCATAGAGATGTTGGGGGGCAGCTGAGGAGTGGTGGGGGCTGGGCACCTTTTCTCCAGCCACAGGCCCCTGAGGAATTAATTGACTGTGGTGTCAGGAAGTCCCTGGTGCCAAGTACAGGCATCTCAGCTGGCCTCCAGAAAGGTGGTTATTGCTGGGAGGGCAGGACAGGGCCTGCTCTGCTGCTACTGGGCTGAAGAGCTGTCTGTGGCTCTCCCCTAAGAGGGCCAGTTCCCATAGCAGCCCCAATCTCTACCTGAGAAGGAGAGCAGATGGAGGGCCAGAAGGGTGTTCTTTAGGAGAGCGGGCGCCCAGCTGATTTTGAGAGGAGGGCACCCTGGTGTAGCTTGGTTTGTTGTCAGCTCCCGGGGATGATGCACTCCCCTGATTCCAGCTGCCTGGCCCCCATCTTGGGCAGGGTCCCCATTTCCTTCAGTTAGGCCATTTTCTTGCTGTCTTCTCACCCCAGAGACCTATGTGGCCACCTTCCATGTGTCAGCCACAGCTTGGGCCCTTGGGGGCAAGAGTGGCCATGCAGCATGGCACTTCCTCCAGCATGGTGTGAGACCCAGCCCTCTTGGACTCAGCAGCCACTCTCCGACACTGTTGTCTCCAGGGTCACGGCCCCTTGCTGCATGGCCGCGGTGGCCACACTGATGGCCTCCTCTAAGGTCTGCTGTTCCTCCAGCTGTGGGGAAGGGGGTGCAGAAGGAAGGAGTGAGATCCTCCCTGCTAGATTCCAGTGTTAGTAGTATGTGGCCTACTTTTTTTTTTTTTTACTCTCCCCCATCTATCCAGTGCCACACACTGAGCACTTAGTAGGGCTCCAATAAACATGAAGTTCACGGATGAAGAGTCCTATTAGGCTAGGCATGGCCAGGGCGCCCTGGAATAGTCAGGGTCAGAGAGACCAGCTTGCTCACGGAGGAAGGACTGGCTGAAGAGAACCGTGGTGATCACCTACTTCAGCCTCCTCAATTTCCAGATGAAGAAATAGAGACACAAAGAGATGAAAGACTTGGACCACAGGTAGACTGCCATCGGAGTTATCCTGAAGGCCAGAAGAGGCTTCAACATTCTGCCTCAGCCAAGAGCGAGCCTGAGACAGATGCATGGATGCAGGAGGAAAGGGATCTGTCCTCTGAAATGGGCTCTTTTTGAGTCAGATACCCTTCTCTTCAAGATCCTCATCTAATTCCCCTTTATTCCTTGTTGCCTTCTCTGGCCGTGGGATGCCCTTTCCTCCCAGATCTCTACTCACTTGCACTGCAATGTGCGTTCCGTTGGCTGTGGCCAACAGTGCCACCTGTTGATGACGAAGAGATGCTACACCTGAGTCCTCAGCCACCACAGCCCCAGAGGTAATGATTGTGACCTAAAAGGCAAAAGGAGGTCTTCCATTCCACCCGCAGTATACTCTCCCTCCCCACGATCCAAACAAACATCCCTCCAATTACGGTGCTGGGAACAACCCAGAAGAGAATGGATAAAACCATATGGGTCAGATTAATTAGCCTGAGGCTCAGATCTGAGTAAGGCTGGGTTTCCTCCCAACTTAGAGCCCAATTTAATTTAGGGATTTTGAATCACAGGACAGAGCTGTAAAAAATTCCAGAGATATTTTAATCCTCTCACTTGAAGATGGACAGAAGTCCATGGAAAAGTGATTTGCCTAAGGTTGCAAAACAAGTCAGGGTTGAATTGAGATGTATAAAGTGTCTCTTAACCTCCATTCAACTGCTTTTAAAGATGAGAGCTGCTCATGGCCCAGGAACTGTGGGGAATCTTTGTCCTGGTAAGAAAGCTTGACTAGTTTAGAGTGCACTTTAATGCCCACCCCATGGAAAGGAATGACAAAATAAGAAACCCCAAGCAAACCCCCTGGTCATACGGGCTGCGTCTGGGTGCCATCGGCGCTGACCATGGTGACTGTATGTGTGCCAGATGTGGCCAGGTCGGCATCATGACTGGGGATGGTGAGAGTGGTGCTGCTGTGCTGGGTGACCATACTGATGGCACTCCCCAGGGCCTGGAGGTCTTCCGGGGACAGGCTGACCTGCCAACAGGAGGGGGAAGATGAGCTGGCAGTGTCAGTGGAGGGTTGTCTGAAAGTCCCTAAGGAAGATATACCTGCTCTCCCAGACAAGGTCAGCTTATTAGTTTCATGTCACAGTGGTGGAAGGGATGGGTGACAGGCAAACAAAATGGGTCCAAGGCTGCAAAGAGAGGCCACACTAGAAGAATTCCACTGCCTACTTCTATTTATCACCATTTTGCCTCTGGGCCCTGTTGTATGTAGCTCAGGGTCGCCACCTGATTGTGTCCTAACAACTCTAGAAAGCACAGATGCACTTTCTAACAAGAGTATGGTTAGGTTATGCAGCTGGCTAGTACACTGGTAGGACCAGACCCCAGCTTTCAGACCCCATATCATGTTCTGGCTGCTATACGCACATGCCTCTCTCGAGAAGGACATCCCATGTCCTGTTCAGATGAACAGGACCTGTCAGCCTCCAGGTAAAAAGAGAAACTACTAACTGTGCTCCAGAAGCCCCAGAGACTGAGCTGGAAGCACAGGAGAAGAGGTTGCGCTACAAGATATGGTCCCCTCAGCCTCAGCCTCCGAGGTCTATAAAACTGAAACAGGAAGCTGGGTGGCAGTGGGGCTGTCAGAACTTCAAGGCTCCCAGAGTCCCCAGAGAGAGTGGAGAGTGCCAGCTAGTGTGGCACCTCTGTACTCCAGGGCCTGTACCTGCTGGGCACCATCCTGAGTGATCAGAGCCACCTGAGGGGCCCCATCTTCTTCGGTCACCATGGCCACTTGGGCTGGGATGTCATCACTCTCTTCCTTCACCTCCGAAAGGTAAGCTATCCGGGGTCGTTTGGGTGGCGGGCTCTCCTCGGCTGCAGAGGCGGCTGGGAGAGGAGAGCCAAGGCTGACACCTGCTACCAGATGCCATGGGGAGGCCTGGCTTGTCCCCACTCTCACTCCCTGCCCACTCCCCTTACCCTCAAGCTGCTGCTGCTCATAGAGGGCCTGCTCGCTCTCCTCCGTGGCCTCCAGCTCACCGTGGGCGCTGCGCTTGTGCATGGCCAAGGTGGAGGTCTGCCGGTAGGTCTTGCCGCAGGTGCTGCAGGTGTAGGGCTTGCAGTGTGTGTGCACCACGTGGTGCTTATACAAGCTCGAGTACTCGGTGAAGCGTTTCCCGCAGCCTGGCACCGTGCAAACGTATGGCTTCTCCCCTGGGGACACTGGGCTGTGAGGGGGGTGGGAACTGGGGCTGGCAAGGGGGAAACTAAGGGGACAGGGGTCAGGGACAGGGTTGGTGAAGGGAGAGCCAGAGGGAGGGAGAGGGACTGAGACCTGAGACTCTGAATGGACAGGGTTGGGGAAGATGGCCAGTGGAACACAGAGAGGACAAGAGTGTTGAACCACTGAATCCAGAGACAAGGTGGAAAGGAAATGGGGGACAGGGCAAGGCTGGGGCTAGTGAAGGGGCTGGTGGGGGCACTGGGGCTTATAAGGTTGAGGGTGGGAGGGTGAGAGTGGTGAACAGCAGAGGCAAGAGGCAAGGATGACTGAAGTATCAGTTGTGATGGGAAAGAGGGGACACACATGCTGAGAGACAACACGGAAAGCTGGACGAGGGCACACAACACTGGGGAGGGTGAGGATACACAGGAGTCATGGACGGCGGATAAGGTGAAGAGTTGAAGGCGACAGTTCACTCTGCTTCTTCCCCACCATTCCTGACCCTGGCCTCTTTTCAGGAGCTCAGTCAGAGTTGGAGAGTTCAGGGTGGGTGTAGAGGGGTGGTAGAGAGCTGAGGGACCCCAGAGAGGACTGGCAATACCTTTCAGATTGGATCTAACTGGAAATGGAGGAACTGCTCACTGCAAGTGGAGTTGTTCTGGAGAAACCCCGCCCCCAGACCAGCCTGGAATGGCTGGCACAGAAGGGTTCTGGGCTGGGAGTTGGGAATGTGTCTTAGATGGGAAGACTACAGTAGAGGGGTTGGGGCCTGAGCGAGGGTAGTCCTCGCATGCCAGCTAGCCCACCTGTGTGGATGCGCACATGATTCTTATAGTTGGTGGCACTGGTGAAGCCGCGGCCACAGTGGGGCTCCGGGCAGGTGTAGGGCCTCTCGCCTGTGTGGGTGCGCACATGTACCTTGCGGATGTTGGATGTGGTGAAGGAGCGGCCACAGCCCTCAAAAGGGCACCGGAACGGGCGTTCCCCTATGCAAATGGTGGAATGTGAGGAGGGGTGTGGGAAAGAGGGCCATGCCAGAGCAAGCAGGGGATGGTACCGGGCTCCAGGTCTAAGTCTGAAAGGCAAGCTGAATTCCTTTTGCCCAGGGAATGGGGTTGGAGTGGGCAGGGCCCAGCATACCAGTGTGGGTACGGACATGCTTCTGCAGGTCTCCTGAGGTCTTGAAGGCCTTGCTGCACAGCTCCTCTGGGCACTTGTATGGTTTCTCACCAGTGTGGGTACGAACGTGGCTCTTCAGTCCATAGCCTGTCCACATGTGGCAGGGAGGGGTGAGATGAGCACCCAGTGGGGTCTCATCCTCCACCATCCACCTCATGCATAGGCTCTCCATCTCCTTTGGCTCAAGAAACCCATGTCTGCCTCTATCCCACCCCTGCCTGGGCAGGGGCTGGAAAAGCCCACTCTGCCCTGCTTCCCTCTCCAGGTGCAGTTGGAGCCATACCAGAACATAAGCATCAAAGAAACTTAAGAGAACTCGTGACTAAAGGTCCTAGTTTCACAGAGGGGAAAATAAGCCCAGAGAGATGCAATGGCCCACCCAATAATCCACAGCTGGTTGGCATCAGAGCTGACACAAGAGGCTGGGTCTCTCCACCAACCCTCCAGGCTCCTTCTGCTGGCCTGAACCATGCTGCCTTTCACTCCCGTAACAAGGTTTCCTCCAGAGAGAGCACCCTGCAAGTCAGAGTACTCTGACGGTAGTTTCTCCAGGAAAGCAGCATGCTGTTGGGTTCCCTTCACGGAGATCCCAAACAGAACTAGAACCTTCCACCCTCAACTGGAAGCAGCCCACCAGGCAGGTTACCTGTGGCAAAGGCCTTTCCACAGCTGGGGAAGTCACATCTGTATGGACGGTCACCTGTATGAGCTCGTTCATGCACCTGTGAGGACAAGCGATCACATAATTCAGAGGAGGAAGAGTATGACCTGGGTTCTTTGCTTTTCTTTAGGACCCTGATTCTCTTCCCTCCTGTACCATTCATGTGTGTCAAACGCTCTGTCCTGACATTCCTGTGTACCCTCATTTCTTCCCTCCAGCAACTTGAGGGCAGGGACCAATTCCAATCAAAGTGGAAAGGTAGAATTACAGCCTGGAAGGGAAGACTGCAGAGCTGATGGCTGTCTACCAGCAACCTTACCTTTAAGTGATGAGCGGTGGTGTAGAGACGCCCACAGCCCTTGTAGCCACAGCGGAATGCTCTGTCTCCAACTTGCTGTCCTTTTCCATTATGCGGAATCTGGCTGTCATGAAGAACCTGGGGGAAAAATCTTGAGATCCTTATATGTATTCTCCCCAGTGAAGAAGGTGGGACACAGGGCCCTGCTGACAGCTTAAGACCCAATAGGCAGGGTTAAGCCTGTCAGGGGCCTCTGGGGCAGAAGAACATACCTAGACAGACAAGGAACAGATGCTGGGGCATGCTACAGAAGAAACAGGGTGGGCATGGGGAGTCACCACCCATCTCTGATGGGATAAAGGGAGACCTACAGGTTATAGTGGCTGTGACAGCTATTGAAGAAAGGATATCACATCGACAGCTAGGTAAGGTGGAAAGGGAGGTTGTCTGAATGGCCATGCTTGCACTGGGCCAAGTGCCAGAAACCCTCCTTCTTAGCACACACGCCTAGGAGCCTGCAACTCTCAAGACCTCCATCTTCTGATGGGAGGGGTCCCCTTACTCCTGGCATGAAACTAGTGCTTAAAAAGTACATAAACAAGGGGGCTTGCTGTGGAGATGAGCTCACCCAGGTTCATCTGATAGGACATGGGGCCTAGAGTGAGGTGGCCACGACCAGAAGCACCCAGGGGAGTGCTGCAGTTCCCACCAGAAATGTCAGCTCTAATGACAGCACCCAGCTGACAAGTCCTCCCCTTTTGTCTCCTCTTCTGGGGATATTGCTAAAACCACCCATCTCACACCAGCCCCTGGATGCAAAGAGCCCTTATTGCTCTTTTGCTTGCCGGGGCAGGGTCCTGGTGGGACTGTTCCTTAGTCTTTCTTTCTGGAATGTTTCAGAATCACACTCTGGTCTTTCCAGGAGCTCCTGAAACTGAACTCTGCAAGTCACGGTGAGCAGGGGACACAGGGGTAACGCCAAATTCATGGCAAGGTCTGTCTAGTTAGGCTCCAGCTCAGGGGCTCAAGCAGCTGCGAGTTTCATAGACACTTAAGCAGCTTCTGGGTAAAGGGTAGGGTCAGAGGTGGCCAGACCTGCTTGGCGGGCTAACCCACACAGGCACTTGGATTTCATTCCATGTCTCACTAGCTCCTGGGGTAATCACGGGAATCAAGGAACATCGGGGATAAAAGTGACCTCTGAGATCATCTTGTCCCATCTTATCATATTAGGAATAAGCTGAGGTCTGGGAGAGGGACTGACCCAAGTTTGGACTAGGTAGCGGCAGAGCAAGCACAGATCTCAGGGCTCATGAGTTAAATAAAATCCACTTCTCTTTACATCAACATCGAATCTCACATTTGATCTCTAAAATATACCTCAGGGAACTGGGGTGGGAGTGAACGTAGCCTGCTGTAAAATTTTGTGCTGCTGCTGCTGCTTTTTTTTTTTTTTTTGATAGGGTCCCCCTCTGTTGCCCAGGCTGGAGTGCAGTGGGACAATCTCAGCTCACTGCAATCACCGCCTCGTGATCCGCCCACCTCTGCTTCCCAGTAGCTGGGACCACAGGTGGGGACCACCATGCCCAGCTAATTTGTTTTTGTATTTTTTTTGTAGAGATGAGGTTTCACCATGTTGCCCAGACTGGACTCAAGCGATCCACCTGCCTCAGCCTCCCAAAGTGCTGGGATTACAGGTGTGAGCCTCTGCACCTAGCCTGTGCTTCATTTTGAAAAGACATAAGGACTTCCTTTTTTCCTCCACCATTCAGCCACACTGGTTTCGTTATAAATAAAAAACTTCCCCCATCTTCGCGTAAAACTGCTGGAAGGAAGGAACATGCAGGAAGCCCTGGTACATTCAGCCTGAGGCTCTGCAGTCATTCCAGGAAGGGAACACCCTGGTTTGGAAAGCTCAGAGATCTCTGTACACTTTTCCCCACAGGCAGGACCATGGTTCCGGCAGAAAGAACTTGGACTAACTGGTATTTGCAGAGCCAGGACCCTTATCCTTTCCAGCTGAGCTACTGTGTGGGCCTCATAATCCAGGAATCCCAGCTGTTCTGTTGCACATGCCCTTGTCATAGCTCACTGAGGTTAATTTTCCAAATGACTAAGTGAGTCACAGAGAAGAAATAAATACAATTACCTCAGTGGACTAGAAAGCTCATACAAGGCACTGGCAGGGCTTTCCCAGCTAGTGCAGAGGATTAGTACAGCAGCCAAAGTGAAGCTATGCCTAACTCCCCAGCATAAGGATGTCACTGTTTCTTATGGCAGCCTTCCCTCTGCAGAGACAGCGTAAACAAAAGTGAGCGTAAACAGCTGTCAGCAGCCAGGCCAGGCTGTGTTGCATGCCCTAGACAACGATGTGTGACAGGTGAGTTGGGGGAGCTGGGGTGGAGGGGCAAAGGGAATATCCCACATGGTGCCCAAGCACAGGGCTGCCCTTATCCTCTTAAGAGGCGAAGTTCTGGCAGGGCCAAGAGGCAGTGCACAGGCAAGGCCCCGTTGTCTAGAGAGTGACAGACTGTGTCAGGCTCTGCATGCTCACCTTGCTGGCATATTGCTCTAGGGCCACCACTGTGTCTGCACTGAAGCCCTCATCATCCTCTGCTGCCAGGTCCTCCAAGCCCACCTCTGTCTGTACGGCCAGGATGGTGCTCTCCGATGGCACAGCCACAGGGTGATGAATGTAGGCAGTGGAGCCATCTTCCAGCTGGACGGCTTCCAGGGTGCTGGGGTCATAGCCTTCTGCAGGGAACACGCGGTTAGCCCTGATGCCACACAAGGGGAAGAGATACAGCTGGGACCCTACCTTTAAGTTAATGAGAGATACATATACCAAGGAGGGTTTCAGCATCCAATTTCTCATGGTCCTTCACTTTGTGATCCACTCTTGCTGTTCCTCCTCCTGGGGCTGTCTCACCTAAGGACGAGGTCTCCTATGGTACACTAAATGGGAACTCACAAGCTCCTTGAGGACCTGACAGGGGCCCATGATCATCTTGGCTTAGATGACCACAAGAGCCTCCTGACCAGTCACTCCTCACCCCCTCTAGGTCCCTCCAGGCAGCACAACATCCAGAGGGATCTTTGCAGGACACAATTGTGACCATGTCACTTAACTGCCTAAAGAGTTTAAATGCTTCCCACTGGTCTCATGATAAAGACCAAAATCCTCACCCAGACACTCAAACCCAGAGTGCGCCAGCGCTGTCTTTCTCTCTCCAGTTTCCTCCTGCTCATTCTGCCTTTGCTCCCAGGGCTCTTGCTCCTAGCAGTTCCTGGAATGTGCTGTTCTTTCTTCCCCCAGCTCTAGGCCTGCACATGCTATTCCTTCTGCCTGAAGTACTGAACCCTCCCTGCCATCCCTTTTCCCCCGGCTAAGTCTACCTCATTCTATACCTCTCAGCTCAAGCATCACTTCCTCAGAGAAGCCCTCCCTGAGCCTGATCTCTCTTTGTATGATCAGTTCATCACTGATGGCTTGTTTCACTTCTATTTCCCCCTCTAGACTCTAGGAGAGCAGGGACTGTGTCTGACTTTGTTCTCTCTTGTATACTCTACACCTAACACAATGCCAGGCATGCAACAGTCACTCAAGAAACTACCTGCAGAAGGAATAAATTGTTATTCTTCAGCACCTTAGGAGCTTCATTCTTAAATACTAGTTTTTTATCCTCGTCTTGGATGATATCCTCAGGTCCTATTTAAAGCCCTAAGACTTTGTGGCTGTGCTGGAGCCAAGGCCACCATCAAAGTCCATGTGACTGATCCCCAAGGCTCACCTCCCGGTGGCAGACATAGCTGCTCCTGTGGTCTGCACCAGGGAAGGTGGGCAAGGCTGCTAATCCAGGTGAGCATGTGTGTACCATGGAGATGACAGCTCCCATGTCTACACCCCAGTTGTGTGCCACCCCATCCTCCTGTCCGGCCTCCCATCCTTTCCCCAGTTGTGATGATGGTGACCCTACCTTTGGGTGTGCGGTGTATGTAAGCCATGCTGCCATCTTCCAGCTGCACAGGTTGACCATCCTCAAAGGAGAGAGATTCTGTAACGGGAGCAATGCCTGCTTTTCCCTGGAGCTCAGTGTCATGGAGGGGTCCCTTGGTGGGGGCTGTCAGGCTTCCCTCCACAAGGCATGGTGTGTTGGGGTGCCCTCACCTTTCTGTACCGTCACCTGGTGAATGTATGCAGTGGTCCCATCCTCGAGCTGGATCACCTGCCCTTCAAGAAGCTTTTCTCCTGTTAGGGTGAAATGGAGAGAAATGGGCCAGGACCAGAAGAGGGCTAATAAACACCTGCCTGTTTTTAGCTGAGATTTATTTGAGTCTCTAGGCATGAGGCTGCAGGTCTAAGCATGGGTAACATCTTCCTTGTTCCCTTGCTCCATCTCCCTAGGCCTGGGCCTTGAGACACTAAGGGTGAAGACACTTGCCTTGCCAGAACCCATCATCTCCCAACAGATTCCCTTCCAGTTACTGACAGGAGGAGTAACTTCATTTATTATTCTATCCATGCCCAGCCAAGTGGAAACTTCCAACCTAATAGTAAGTTGCTGAGACTTGAACTAATGGCCCTTAAACCTGGATGGGCCCCAATGGGTCAAAATTCAGATATACCTCAAACTAACAAAATCAAAACATATCCCCTCATCCCTCACTATGACAGTGTGCTAAGACCAGGAGTCCCTGTGAAGGCAGACTATATCGCTTAATGGTTAAAAACAATAGACTCTGGAACCGGGCCAGGCCTCCTGAGTTTGAATTCCAGCTCTACCTCTTAACAGCTGTGTGCTCTTGGACAGCCTATTTAACTAACCTCGTGCCTCAGTTTCCTTTTCGTAAAATGGGGATTGAAAATTGTGTCTTTCTTATAGGGTTTCTGTTAGGGTTAAATGAGTTAATGTATATAAAAGACTGGGAATTCCGAGTGCCAGGTATATATGGTCAGCCCTCAATAAATTCTAGCTTTTATTATAAGCCCAATATGCATTTTAGAAGAGATGGAAAGTAAAGCAATAGAGAACTATGTGAGTACAACTATTATGCTATTATGTGTCCATGTAGGTCTTATTCCACCGCCACTGTTGAGTAATGGTTCCTTCATTGATCTCTGATATTTTCATTTCAATTTTCTAGTAAAAAATTAGATCACCTAAGGCAACACAACAAGCAGCATAAAAATGAACAAGACTCCAGACTTCGAAGATACTACTCTTCTTTTACCTAACTGGAAAGCACTTCTAATAAGGCTCTTTAAATTAGAACTAGACGACCCTTCCTTGTGTCCAATGAGTCTGAGAGAGGGGGAAGGAAGAGGAGAAATGAGAAAGGAAAGAAAGAGAGATTGAAGAGGTAATGATGGTCAGATTTGGTGGCTTATGCCTATAATCCGAGCACTTTGGGAGGCCAAGGTGGGTGGATCGCTTGAGCTCAGGAGTTTGAGACCAGCCTGAGCTATGTGACAAAACCCTGTCTCTACAAAAAACACAAAAATTAGCTGGGTGTAGTGGTGCATGCCTGTGGTCCCAGTTACTCAGGAGGCTGAGGTGCGAGGATTGCTTGAGCCCAGGAGGCAGAGGTTGCAGGGAGCCATGATTGTGCCACTGCAGTCCAGCCTGGGTGAGAGAGTAAGACCCTGTCTCAAAAAAATAAAAAATAAATTAAAAAAAGGCTGGGCATGGTGGCTTACATCTGTAATCCTAGCACTTTGGGAGGCCGAGGTGAGCAGATCACCTGAGGTCAGGAGTTCGAGACCAGCCTAGCCAACATGGTGAAATCCTGTCTCTACTAAAAATACAAAAAAATTAACTGGGTGCAGTGGCGGTGCCTGTCATCCCAGCTACTCAGGAGGCTGAGGCAGGAGAATCACTTGAACCCAGGAGGCAGAGGTTGCGGTGAGCTGAGATTGTACCACCGTACTCCAGCCTGGGTGACAGAGTGAGGTCCTGTCTCAAAAAGAAAAAAAAAAAAAAAAAGTTAGGCTGGGTGTGGTGGCTCACATCTATAATCCCAGCACTTTGGGAGGCTGAGGCAGGCGGATAACCTGAGGTCAGGAGTTCAAGACCAGCCTAGCCAAAATGATGAAACCGTGTCTCTACTAAAAATACAAAAAAATTAACCAGGCATGGTGGCACACACCTGTAGTACCAGGTACTTGGGAGGCTGAGGCAGGAGAATCGCTTGAACCTGGGAGGTGGAGGTTGCAGTGAGCCGAGATGGTGACACTGCACTCCAGGCTGGGCGACAGAGTAAGTAAGACTCTGTCTCAAAATAAAAAAACAAAAAACAAAAAGAAAGAAAGAAAAAAGAAAAAAAAAGTTAATGACAAGTGATTTGTCCTTTCCTTAGAAGACTGAGGTTTAGGAAACTGAGCACTCAGGTGGGAAAGACAGTTACTTCCAGTCCAAGTCTCTGCTGACATCTACCCTTTAGAGGAATCCCCAAACTTGTTCCCAAACTGAGTCTTCTTGGGGTCAGTAACTAACAGTCCTACAACTAACCAAAGGCAGGTAAGGTGGAGATAAAGGTAAGAAATAGGAAAGGCAGCTGAGATGGGGGGAAGAGGAACCCATTTTCTTCCCTCCCACCCACAGAGCAGTAGGCTACCCTCATTTTAACAATTTATCTGTCCTGGCAAGGGCATCAGTACTTGGGGTTCTGAAAGCATTGGCAAGCTACTGCCAGCAGAGTGGGTACTACTTCAAGGTAGAAAACAAAATGTTGAGAAGAGTTGTCTGAAGAAAAAACTTAGCCTACTATTTCCTCAAACAACTAGAGACTACAATGGAGAGAGACAGTGGGGAGAACAGCTGACTGACAAGGGCCTCGTATCCCATTACAGAGGTGACCATATGCCCCAGTTTGCCTGGAACCATCCCAGTGCATTTATTAATAGCACACTCTTCCACTTTTAAAATGCTGTATTTGAATAATACATTTTATATTCATCCTAATTAAAGATAAGTCTCATACAATTTTAGGGTTTCCGGCAGAGAGAGACAAATGTGCCTCAGTCAAAAGCTTCAGAGGAGCTCACCAGTCAGAGAAGCCTTTCAGAAAAGTGTGGTTCTGGTCTCTGAAGGACAGCTCTACCCTGAGCAGAGGGAAAATCTGTTGTGAGTGAGTGAGTGCGCATGTGTGTAAGTGCACATTGCAACACCACAGAGTGGGCACAGAACAGCCAGGAAGACTGACACAATAAAGAAATACATAAGACAGATAGATATAGGAAAGAGTGGCTCTCTCAGGTCAGCTGTGGTCACTTGCTTTTTATTCATTCATTTGACCATTAATTCTCAGTGGAAGACTGAGGCATAGAAACTAACTGGGTCCAAGGAGTAAACACAACCCTAGCTAGAGTTCTAAGTTCTTCCATCCCACGGAGACTGCACTGGAGGGGCAAGACCTGGAGTGGGAAGTCTGCAAACAGAGAGTTTCAGGCTTCAAAAGTATTCTAGAGAAGTTGCATTCTCAAGAAGATGAAGCCAGCAAGAACCCACATGTCACAGACAGCTCTTGACAAGAAACCTTTCCAGAAGGGACCCCCACAGACTGTCATATGGAAAGAGCTTACTGATGAGATTAAGGGGCCTCCTTAGTCATCACCAGGAAACAGACAACTTAAAATGAAATCAATAAACAACTTATCTGTAAACACAGGAGCGGAAATATATTCTGATAGTGTGTTGAAATGGAGGGCAATGTTGCAATGACAATGCTTTATGAGGACAGTGACAATCAAGGAGTCCAGAAAACGTAAAATGAAGAGTAGGAACAAGGCAGTATTTGCCCAGTGCTGTCCAAGGAAGACATGAATGCTATATGGCTGCCTGAGAACACTGGCAAGAAAGGAAGAGTGCCCCTGGCCTGCAGGCCTTGCCCTAAACACTTTATTCTGACTCCACACCTACCTTGATTTTAAGTACCTTGAGAGTGGGGGTAGGATTGCCAGATAAAATACAGGATGCCCAGGTAAATCTGAATTTCAAATAATACATTTTGTTTTTAGAACTTAGTATTATTATTTTAGTATTTTATAGTATTTAACACTCCCTACTTTTTTTGAGATGGGGTCTTGCTGTTGTCTAGGCTGACCTCAAACTTCTGGCCTCAAGAGATCCTCCCATCTGAACCTCCCAAATAACTGAGACTACAGGTGCATGCCACCAAGCCCAGCTTAATCCCATGTTTACATATGTCTATCCCTTATATGAGGTATATGTATGTCCCTAGTATGTAGTATACATATGTCCCTACAACATTTGGGACATACGTATCCTACAAGAGTATTCATTGTTATGTCCAATTCAGATTTAACTATGTGCCCTATATTTTAAATTCTGGCATACCCTAGTAGGGATTAGGGCATGAGATCTCTGCTTGGGTGTTCCTCTCTGAATCTGGAAGAGTATCTTTTTAAAAAAAATTTTTTTAGAGATGGGATCTTGCTGTGTCACCCAGGCTGGTGTGCAGTGGTGCAATGATAGTTCACTGAATCCTCAAACTCCTGGGTTTCAGTGATCCTTCTGCCTCAGTCTCCTGAATAGCTGAGACTAAAGGTGCATGCCACTGCACCCAGATTATTATTTTTATTATTTTTTTAGAGACAGAGTCTTGCTATGTTGCCCAGGCTGGTCTCCAACTCCTGGCCTCCAGTGATCCTTTCATCTCAGCCTCGTAAGTGCTGGGATTATAGGCATGAGCCACTATGCCTGGCTTAGAAGAGTATCTTGTACATGGTAGATGCTTAGTAGTTTGAATGTTTGAATATACTTGAATTAAGATGATAAACTGCTTCTAGAAAGCACTAAAAAACTGTGACAGGGGATATGAAAAGCAGGGAGTCATAACTAACACTGTGTTCATTCCAGAAATATTTATGAACTACTCAATACATATTAGGAATTCTGTCTTTGAGAGGTACTGGTTCCTATGACTGGGATTGTCTGACTTGTAGCATTTTATTTTAGAGTTCCCTTTTCATCAAGCACCACAGGAGATTCTAATGCAGAGCAAGTTGTGCTCGTGGGCAAGGGTAAGCAGGCGGGAGGGCAAGGTGATGGTGGGACTCTTAGAAATGGACACTCCTTTCCAGAGGCTGAGGGACAGGGCAGGATCCTGAGGTCTCCAGAAATACTCACCTTTGACAGCTTGCTGGACGTAGGCTGTTGTCCCATCACTAAGGGTCACCGTCTGCAGCCCCAAGCTCTCCATGGCAAACTGCTGCTCGTGCACTCAGACATGAAGTTGGCTTCTGGCCAGCACCAAGAGCCACAGCCGAGGTCAGAGATTTCCTTCTGGGTCACAAATCTAAGAAAATGAACAGTACCACATTATGAGTTAATCAGCTTTCTCCTACTGCAAAGATACTCAGGGAAGGAGTTACATGAGGCCAGCCAGCCAAGAAGAAAAAAGATGAATTCTTCAAAGTAGTGAACTATATTGGTTTTTATGAAAAGGGCTCAAAATATACATTATCTAAGAATTCTAAAAGTTGAGCGTAGAAGAGAAGCATGCCAATCAAACTGGTCATAAAGTAAGAAATCACTGATCAAAATTCATTTCTAAACTTTCTCCCCTTAGGAAGGAGCCCTGCTGAAGGCAGGCAGTCAACCCCACTGCTGATGGTTCTCTCTGCCTACTCCAACATCTCTCCTGTGCTTGGAGCCATCTATCCACTGGCCTTCCTCAGGGAACATCCCACATGTACCACACATGGAATAAGTCCCTAACAGAACTCACAATGTGTCCCAACCTTCCAGAACTATTTTACTTCCAGTATCCCCTACCCCAGGGATGGTATTGCCTTCCACCCAGAATTGGCAGGGGATCATGCTTGAGTCCCCCTTTTCCCTCAAAAGTCCAGATACTTATTTCAGGCAAGTATTACCTTTCACCTCCTGACTACTATAAGGAGTCTTCTAACTTATGTCCTCAGATAAACTTTTGTCTGTTTCCAATTCATTTCCTTTTCTTTCCTTTTTTAGAGACAAAGTATCACTCTGCCACCCAGATTGGAGTGTAGTGGCTCCATCACAGTTCACTGTAACCTCGAACTCCTGGGCTCAAGTGATCCTCCTGCCTCAGCCTCTTCCAACTATGTTCTAACATTCATGTTTATGCTGTCAGGGTGAATTTTTTTAAAAAGCTCTCTTCCTACCATCTTGGAGCCTGTAGAGGCCTGCTGAGAACAGGACTTCTAAAAGGCAAATATGGGCAGGGTGTAGTGGCTCATGCCTGCAATCCCAGTGCTTTGGGAGGCTGAGGCAGGAGGATTAATTGAGGCTAGGAGTTCAAGACCAATGTGGGCAACACAGCAAGACACTGTCTCTACAAAAGAAAAAAAAAAATTAGCCAGGTGTAGTGGCACATGCCTGCAGTCCTAGCTACACCAGAGGCTGAGGTGGGAGGATTGCCTGACCCCAGGAGTTTGAAGTTGCAGTGAGCTATGATTGTACCACTGAATTCCAGCCTGGGTGACAAAGAGAGACCCTGTCTCAAAAATAACAGTAATAATAAGATAAATACAATACATTTGGAAGGCTGTAGTCCAAGGCCATTTTCTGCTAGCTGTAAGTCGGGCCTCCAGAACGAAAGGGAGGACACAGCTCTTATTAAAATTGAAGGTATTGGCTGGGTGCGGTGGCTCACGCCTATAATCCCAGCACTTTGGGAGGCTGAGGACAGTGGATCACAAGGTCAGGAGATCGAGACCATCCTGGCTAACGTGGTGAAACCCTGTCTCTACTAAAAATACAAAAAAATTAGCCGGGCATGGTGGCGGGTGCCTGTAGTCCCAGCTACTCGGGAGGCTGAGGCAGGGGAATGGCGTGAACCCGGGAGACGGAGCTTGCAGTGAGCCGAGATGGCACCACTGCACTCCATTCTGGGCGACAGAGCCAGACTTCGTCTCTGAAAAAAAAAAAAAAAAGAAAATTGAAGGTATTTATGCTCGAAATGAAACTGAATTCTATTTAGGCAAAAGATGTACTTACATGTACAAAGCAAAGAACACCACACTGACTGCTGGCAGCAAACTGAAGAAAACCAGCATAATCTGGGGAAAGGTAAACTCAGCCCTGTGGAAACAGTGGCATGGTTTGTGCTAAATTCCCAAGCAATCTTGCTAAGGCTATTGAACACAGAATCTGTGTGATGCTGTGCCCCTCAAGGACTTAAACTAATGAAAAGTAAATAAATAAAAGTGGGTTTGTAAGAAAAAAAAAGAGTATAAATCTAAACATACCACTTCCTTGACTAAAACCCTTCTATAGTTTCCTACAGCTCTTAGAGTCCACCTTGCAGACAAGGCTGGGTCCTGTTATAAACTCCCACAGCCTAGGTACCACCTTTTTCTAGCACTCACACCTCTGGGCCTAACCTACTTCAGTACTTATCACTATCTGTTTCATGTCTGTTGCCTTCACAAGGCTTTGGGCTCTAGTCTGGTTTCTGCGTCACAGTGGTTTCTGCAGCACCTCACACTGTGGGCTCTCCACAAATCCTGTGAGTGACTCCCTGGGTCTCTCATGTGCAAGGTGGGAAGCACTGAAGCTTCCTGCTGGCAGGACATCCTCTGTACCCACTGTGGTATGGAGCCTGCTCTAGCTGGGACCCCAACACTTGTGAAACCTGCAGGAAGCCCACGGCCTCTAAACTCAGTGCAGTCGTGAAGACTCTCTGACACCCATTCTCAAAATTCTCCTGGACTTGGAATCTGGATTGCCTACTGGATTCTCATGACTTACCAACTGATATCCTCAACTGGTGCTACCCAAACCGTTTTCGTGTCAGGTGACCGAGAGAGACAGATATTTGTACATTGCATTGCAGATGCTGCTGCTTAAAGTCAGAAGTTCACATTGCAGATGTCACTGCTTGAAGCCAGAAGCGACCAACTGGGGCTTTCACAGCCCTGAGGGTTGAGCGGATCAGTATCTTGGCAAAACTATAGACCATCTGGGAGTTCAAGACCAGCCTGATCAACACGGAGAACCCCCATCTCTACTAAAAATACAAAATTAGCCGGGCGTGGTGGCACATGCCTGTAATCCCAGCTACTTGGGAGGCTGAGGCAGGAGAATCGCTTGAACCTGGGAGGCGGAGGTTGCGGTGAGCTAAGATTGTGTCATTGCACTCCCGCCTGGGCAACAACAGCGAAACTCCATTTCAAAAAAAAAAAAAGAAAAAAGAAAAACAAAAAACTGGCTGGGCGCGGTGTAATCCCAGCACTTTGAGAGGTTGAGGCGGGCGGATTACGAGGTCAGGAGATCCAGACCATCCCGGCTAACAGGGTGAAATTCCGTCTCTACTAAAAATACAAAAAATTAGCCAGGCATGGTGGAGGGCGCCTGTAGTCTCAGCTACTCGGGAGTCTAAGGCAGGAGAATGGCATAAACTCGGGAGGCGGAGCTTGCAGTGAGTCGAGATTGCGCCACTGCACTCCAGCCTGGGCGACAGAGTGAGACTCCATCTCAAAACAAACAAACAAACAAACAAACATACAAAAAACCCCAAAAAACCTATAGACCATCTGCTACACGCTGATTGGCATGCTCTACCCCGGGCTTGGCATCTCAACTAGAATTATTCATTCACTCTGTCCATAAACATTTACTAAATAGGCTAAGGTCCGAGGGCAGCGATACTACTATTATATAGTGAACACTACTATAGAGTTAATCACGTGCTAGGAATGTCACACACATTAACTCATTTAATTCTAACAACCCTATAATCAAATGCTATGATTATCCTCATTTAAAAGTTCCCTCATTGAGGGAACTGGAGGCCCAAGACCAAGTTAAGTAACTTGCTCAAGGTTACACAGCTAACTAGTAAAGAAGGATTTGACCCTAGGCCATTTAATCCAAAGTGTGACCTTAATTACTATGCTGCCAAGCACAGAGGTGAAGCTGGGGGGGTTATGAACCTTGAAGCTACTCCAAAATACTTTTTTGGTGTGTGAGCTTTTGCATTTTCCAAGAGAGAGGGAAGTCCAAGGCTGTCATCAGGATCTGACAGGGATTAATAATGAAGAATCACTGGTCAAGGTGGGGATTCTGACATCTGACATCTCTGGTCTATTAGCATCCTTGCCCAGAGCCCTGATAACCTCCACATGGTCCCTATCTCGAAAGAGCTCTGCTCCTGGCCTCTCTTGGTCTGGTCTATCACCTTCAAATTTCACTCTCTTCATCAGGTAGATTCTTTGGGTAACCTGTTTTAGTGTAACTGCACTGTGTCAGAAGACACATAAGAGAAACCAGGTCTAAAAACAAAGCAGGCCGGGTACGGTGGCTCATGCCTGTAATCCCAGCACTTCGGGAGGCCGAGGCAGGCAGATCACTTGAGATCGGGAGTTCGAGACCGGCCTGACCAACATTGTGAAACCCTGCCTCTGCTAAAAAAAAAAATACAAAAATTAGCCAGGTGTGGTGGTACATGCCTAGCTACTTGGGAGGCTGAGGCAGGAGAATTGCTTGGACCTGGGAGGCAGAGGTTGCAGTGAGCCGAAATTGCACCACTGCACTCTAGCATGGGCAACAACAGCAAAACTCTGTCTCAAAAAAAAGAAAACAAGCAAACAACAACAACAACAACATAAATAAATAAATAAAAATAAAAGCAAAGCAGATATAGGTTGAAAAAGGATTGCAAAATACCTTTACATTCCCTGGGCCCTGTGGCTCCTGCAGCTCACCTTTGTCAAATACTCACATGGTTTAATTGAGCACAACCGTACTCCACTGAGACTTTCTAAGGAAAATCAGTGGTGTGGTTAAGAGCACAGGCTCTGAAGTCAGAGGTCTGGGTTTTAATCCAGACTGAACTTCTCAGAAGCTGTGTAGCCTTGGGCAGGTAAATGAACCTCTCTGAGCCTCAGATATCACTTATAAAAAAAATGGGGATAATAGTGGCATTTGCTTCATAGCCTGCTGTAAGGAATTAAATGAGGCCACATATGCCTGTACTCTAGAAATACCAGCTATAAGGAGGAGGGGAAGAGGAACCTAAAGGGAAATGCTTTTGAAGCAATATGGATTCCTAAAACAGCTAGGACTAGCGGCAACCACCCTGGACTAGAAGTCTACAGAATTGGCTTCTAATCTCAATTCTATCTCTATGTTTGCCTCCTTATCTGTAAAATGAAATGCTGGCCCAAATTACCCTAAGATCCTTTCTACTGCTCATGCTAATCTTTATTTTTATCACATATAAATGTGATTAATACATACCAGACACTTTTTAAAGCACCTTACCTATATTAACTCTTAAACTTAAAAATAACTGATGAGGAAGTAGGTATATTATAGCCATTTTACAGATGAGGCAACTGAGGTTTAGAGGTATAGTACTTTGTCCAAGCTTCCAACGCTACTATGTGTTGAAGCCAGGTTTTAAAGTCAGGCTGGCTGCCCCAGAGCCCATACTTCTCAATGTCTGGCACACTTCTTCCTTCTGCTAATCCACTGTGACCGGCACACTGTCAGCACTCAAAACACGTGAATACGGGTTAACTTCCATCTCACCCACTGTAACTTAAACCCAGTCCTTCTTGGCCTACCCGCAATGGAAAGAGGAAAGAGCTGCTGCTAGCCACGCTTCCCAAAATAACCCCTCTTAGACTCAAAGAAAACAAATTTCCACTCCTTTTTGTGTTCTTGCATCCAGGCTAAATAACCTCAACTCATTCACATTTCCTTCCTAAGTCTCATAATACAAACCTTTAAGAGGCTACTGTTGTTCCCTGACCTTTCCGTCTCTGAAGCTGCCTTACCAAAAAGCCTGACTGCAGAGGGTGAGGAGGAAGCTTTGTGGCTGCCAGGCATCTACCAGTGCCCTGATTGCTGTTTTTCTCCCTGTACTTTCTCTCAATGGTGGTTTACTCTGAATCCTCCCGTGCTGGCACTGAACTAACAACAGTGACATGGGCAGAGCCAAAGAAAGGCTTGTTACTGCTTCAGGATGGCTATGTGTGAGTTCTGCCTGCACATGATGGTTCAGACTCATTACTCCTGCAACCCTCCGAGACAGGGCAGAGGGGCAGTGAGGGTGGCTGCTCTGTTTTCTCCTTGTAGGGTATAAGGTTTACTAGCTCTGCAATGACCTAAGCTGGGAATAGGTGAGAAACAGACTGGGACAGGGGAAGGTGAGAAAAGAGTGAAGACAGAAAGGAGCACTCTTGACTTTCTCAGAACTAGGAGCAAATCCAATTCTGTTGGCCACTTTTTTTTTTTTTTGAGACGGAGTCTCGCTCTGACTCCCACACTGGAGTGCAACGGCGCCATCTCAGTTCACTGCAACCTCCGCCTCCTGGGTTCAAGTGATTCTTCTGCCTCCTGAGCAGCTGGGATTACAGGTGTGCGCCACCATACCCGGCTAATTTTTTTGTATTTTTAGTAGAGACAGGGTTTCACAATGTTGGTCAGGCTAGTCTCGAACTCCTGACCTCTTGATCCACCCTCCTCGGCCTCCCAAAATGTTGGGATTACAGGCGTGAGCCACTGCACCCGGCCTGCTGCACTTTTAAATAAACTTAACCCATTATTGGTCCTGATGCAGGGAAAACAACCCTTCACCTTTGCAATGTATCGATGTGTTTCTTAATGTTAAAACATAAATTGTAATTATTGAGGAGAGATAACATTTAGAAAAAACTTTTATTTATTTAGAGACAGGATCTCATTCTGTTGCCCAGGTTGGCGTGTAGTGATCATAGCTCCTGTAAACTCAACCTCCTGGCCTCAAGCGATCCTCCTGCCTTAGCCTCCTGAGTGGCTGGGACTATAGGTGTGTGCCACTACTCCCAACTTTTTAGATACTTTGGATATTTAGGTCTCTCCATGAATCAAGATGTGCTTAAACTGCCTCCCCAAAGGAGAAAAATAAGGGATGTGAAAGATAGGAAACTAAAGAGTAGTCATGGTTTTTGTGTTTCTCCACTTTATCACGGTTGAGACCTACTGTGCTCCACACATGAGCTGGGCTGTGTGGACTACAGGCACCTGTTCGCTATTCTATCGTCTTCTGCCAACCAGAACTCTGGACAGTTGGAACAAGCTTTCTGTACTCTGCCTCAGCCAGCCCAGTAGGCAACTGTATTTAGAAGTCAAAAAAAGAGAACAAAAACATTTGCCTGAAAAGAATGTTCAATTTTGATTAGAAAAATAATTATGACTTAATCTTCACTCAGAAACTTCTTCATTTGTAAACACAGAAAACTTCACATGAGGACAAAGACACATTAGTTTGGGGATGAAGGCTGATGAAGATGAGTGGCAAACAAATTAGAACCAGATTTGGAAAACTTGCAGTAAAATGATTCAATGTTTACTACAGAAAAATACTTCACTACACGCAGAAAAACCTAGTGAACAGACCTGGTTCTGTGGGTTTCTAAACACTGATGAGAAAACAGGAAATTAGTAACAGAAACTTGCATTAACATAACACAAGTTTAACACAGCTAAACGCATCTTTGCATAAATCATATTGATTAAAAAAATTTTTTTTCTTTTTAAAAAAAGAAGCGCCATTTAAAAGAAATCCCAGCACTTTGGGAGGCTGAGGTGGGAGGATCCCTTGAGCCCAGGAGTTTGAGACCAGCCTGGGCAACATAGTGAGACCCCCATTTATTTTTTTGAGACGGAGTCTCCCGGGTTTAAGCAATTCTCCAGCCTCAGCCTCCTGAGTAGTAGTACAGGCAAGAGCCACCAAGCCCATCTAATATTTGTATTTTTAGTAGAGATGGGGGTTTCACCATGTTAGTTAGGCTGATCTTGAACTCCTGACCTCATGATCTGCCTGCCTCGGCCTCCCAAAGTGCTGGAATTATAGGTGTGAGCCACTGTGCCTGGCCCTGACTTGGGCTTTAAAAATCAACGTCTGGCCAGGCACGGTGGCTCACACCTGTAATCCCAGCATGTTGGGAGGCCGAGGCAGGCAGATCATTAGCGGTCAGGAGTTCAAGACTAGCCTGGCCAACGTGGCGAAACCCCGTCTTTACTAAAAATACAAAAATTAGCCAGGTGTGGTGGTGCACACCTGCAATCCCAGCTACTCAGGAGGTTGAGGCAAGATAATCGCTTTAATCCAGGAGACGGAGGTGGCAGTGAGCTGAGATCACACCACAGCACTCCAGAGTGCACTGGGCAACAGAGTGAGACTCCTAGCCTACTGCAGCCTTGATCTCCTGAGCTCAAACGATCCTCCCACCTCAGCCTCCCGAGTAGGTGGAACTACAGGTGTGTGTCACCATGCCCGGCTAATTTTTTTTTTTTTTAATTTTTAAATTTTTGTAGAGACGAGGTCTTATTATGTTGCCCTGGCTAGTCTCAATCTCCCAGGATCAAGTGATCCTCCCACCTTAGCCTCAACAAAGTGCGGGAATTATAGGCATGGGCCACTGTGCCTGGCTGTATTCTTCAAACTGGGATGTGCCATGTTTCGTCTGTCTTGCGGAATAGTGTCACAGTGGGATCCCATGATTCAGTATCCTATGTTGATCTTCAGGGAATCTGCTATATATATATTTATCATTTATTTATTTATTTATTTATTTATTTATTTATTTATTTTTTTGAGACGGAGTCTCATTCTGTTGCCCAGGCTGGAGTGCAGTGGCGCAATCTCAGCTCACTGCAACCTCCACCTCCAGGGTTCAAGAGATTCTCCTACCTCAGCCTCCCAGGTAGCTGAGACTACAGACAGGAGCCATCACACCCGGGAAATTTTTTGTATTTTTAGTAGAGACGGGGTTTTGCCATATTGGCTAGGCTGATCTCTAACTCCTGACCTCAGGTGATCTGCCTGCCTTGGCCTCCCAAAGTATTGGGATTACAGGCATGAGCCACTGTGTGGCAGAATCTGCTATATTCTTAACTCGAAGCAATGTCCATGAGGCTATGGAGAAACAGGCACAGTCATACACTGCTGGTGGTGGGAGAACATACTGGCACAATCTCTATGGAGGAGAGTTTGACAATATCAACCAAAATTACAAATGTACATGTACATATTGTCTGACTCAGCAATTTCACATCTAGTCTACAGGTAGACGGACGTGTGAAAATGGCACATGTCTAAGGTTATCTATGGCATCCCTGCATGTAATAAAAGCAAAAAATTAGAAACAGCATAAATGTCCATCAATATGAAACTTCCATACTATGTAGGCATAAATGAGGAAGCTCCTTACATACTGACATGGCAAGATCTCCCAAATATAATGAATAAAAATGGCTAGGTATAAAACAGTGCCATTTATTTATTATTTTTATTTATTATTTATTTATGAGATGAAGTCTTGCTCTGTCGCCTAGGCGGGAGTGCAATGGCATGATCTAGGCCCACTGCAACCTCTGCCTCCCGGGTTCAACAGTGCTTTTTATATACTGTCACTGCATTAAAAAATCTGTGGGCTGGGCGCGGTGGCTCACACCTGTAATCTCAGCACTTTGGGAGGCTGAAGCAGTCGGATCACCAGGTCAAGAGATCTAGACCATCCTGGCCAACATGGTGAAACCCCGTCTCTACTAAAAATACAAAAAATTAGCTTGGCAAGGTGGCATGCACCTGTAGTTCCAGCTACTCGGGAGGCTGAGGCAGGAGAATCGCTTGAACCCGGGAGGTGGTTGCAGTGGGCCAAGACTGCACCACTGCACTCCAGCCTGGTGACAGGGCGAGACTCCGTCTCAAACAAAGCAAGCAAGCAAGCAAGCATGCAAACAAACAAACAAACAAACAAAATCTGTGGAAGCATAGTCAAGAAATTACTAACCAGGGTTGTCTGTGGAAGGATGACTGAGTGGCGATGATGATGGAAGGGTGACTTCTCAGGGAATATCCTTTATATTCCATGAAAAAAAAAGTGGCTGGGTGCGGTGGCTCACACCTATAATCAGCACGCTGGGAGGCCAAGGCAGGCGGATCACGAGGTCAAGAGTTTGAGACCAGCCTGGTTAACACAGTGAAATCCCATTTCTACTAAAAGTACACAAATTAGCTGGGCATGGTGGTACATGCCTGTAGGCCCAGCTACTTGGGAGGCTTAGGCTGGAGAATCACTTGAACCCAGGAGGCAGATGTTGCTGTGAGCCGAGATTGCACCACTGCATTCCAGCTTGGGCAAACAGAGCAAGACTTGGTCTCAATAAAAAAAAAAAAAAAAAAGCTTTGAGAATGTGTTACCTATGCAACATAAATAAAAAACTAAAAATAGAAAGTCTAAATGCATGCTTTGTACTCCCTTTGTTGGTCATAGGAATATCTATGATTCTCCATACATAAGGAATGGAGAGTCCAGTGCTGATATGATGGATTCCATGTTACTGACCTATAGCAAAAGCACATCTGACAACTGAGCTTCGTGATTCATGGAGGCCATTCTATAATATCATATGGATGGCCGGGCGCGGTGGCTCAAGCCTGTAATCCCAGCACTTTGGGAGGCCGAGACGGGCGGATCACGAGGTCAGGAGATCAAGACCATCCTGGCTAACACGGTGAAACCCCATCTCTACTAAAAAATACAAAAAACTAGCCAGGCGAAGTGGCGGGCGCCTGTGGTCCCAGCTACTCGGGAGGCTGAGGCAGGAGAATGGCGTAAACCCGGGAGGCGGAGCTTGCAGTGAGCTGAGATCCGGCCACTGCACTCCAGCCTGGGCGACAGAGCCAGACTCAGTCTCAAAAAAAAAAAAAAAAATAATAATAATAATAATATCATATGGAAAGCTGATCAGCTGAGCATGAGACAACAGCAAGTCTTTACAGGACCTGAGGACATGGTGGCTTCAATATGTGTGTCCCCAGCCTGGTCACAAGGGTGTGTCTGGATGAAGCGGTAGCCTAAGCAGGGACTACGTTTCTCCTTCACTGCTCCATGTGGCCGCAGGACAGTATTTCCTAGGCTGAGAAGATGATCTCAGAGAAAGAACTCTGGTCTTAGGCACACCTGCCAAATCCCCCATATCGAAGCCTCAGGTCAGTTCTACAATCTCAAAGAGCTCCCAGTTCCTTGGTTCTTATCTTAACTGTATGGGTCTCATGCTTTATCAACTATCCAAAAGTAGCAGGAACTCCCAACAAATGAAGTGGTGAAGTGAGATAGTACCAGGCTAACAAGTTATATCTGGCCTTCTTAGGGATGAACTATTCACTAGAGGGCCAGCTCTAGGGGAGTGTCAAAGAGGCACTAGAAAAGAAGTGCTCTGTCTTCCAGTAATGACAGTATAATGAGCCTGAGACCCTGAATGACCTGTCCAACATCACAAATCCTTCTGATTCGGAACTGGAAGTGAGGAGCCTGAGTACGCCTCATACTTTTTTTTTTTTTTTTTTTCTGAGACGGAGTCTCGCTCTGTCACCCAGGCTGGAGTGCAATGGCACAGTTTCGGCTCACCGCAACCTCTGCCTCCCAGGTTCAAGCGATTCTCCTGTCTCAGCCTCCCGAGTAGCTGGGACTACAGGCGCCCGCCACCACGCCCGGCTAATTTTTGTATTTTTAGTAGAAATGGGGTTTCACCATGTTTGCCAGGCTGGTCTCGAACTCCTGACCTCAGGTGAACCGCCTGCCTCGGCCTCCCAAAGTGCTGGGATTACAGACATGAGCTACCACACCCGGGTGACTTCATACTTTTGCCAGCAAAAGAGACAACTGCATAGGATTTGTGAGACCATCACATTTCTATATCTTGACTGACAGCTGCCAGGGTAAAAGGCGTTTGAATTTTGTTGGCAGCTTTGGGAAACAGCACCCAAAACAGGTTAGGGCCATCTGTTAAAGAAAATGGCTTCAGCTGCACTTGGATTTGTATCTCAGGGTTTTTTTCTTTTCTTTTTTTTGAGATAGGGTCTTGTTCTATAGCCCAGGCTGGAGAGCAGTGGTGCGATCTTGGCTCACTGCAACCTCCACCTCCCGGGTCCTGGTTCAGGCAATTCTCCTGCACGCCACCATGCCCAGCTAATTTTTGCATTTTTAGTAGAGATGGGGTTTCACCATGTTGGCCAGGCTAGTCTTGAATTCCTGACTTCGTGATCCGCCCACCTCAGCCTCTCAAAGTGCTGGGTTTACAGGCGTGAGCCATACGCCCGGCCAGGTTTGTTTTTTTTTTTTTCCTTCACTCTCCAGGACAAAATTTCCCATTCCATTATGTAGTAGATGCTGACTACGTCTCCTCTAAACTAGTTTTGTGGGTGACTAATTTTATCGATTAGGATGAGCTATATCTTATACTCTCGTTTATCTGGTCAAAGAGACTTTCCTCACGATATAATCGTAGACATCTAAATGACACAAGAATAAACACAGCCGCAGGGACAGTTTCCAGATGCAGTTAAAGGGATACACTGCCACAGAGTGTGTTTTCCTTAACACTTGACTCTTTTAGGGGAAAATAACATTCTTACTCTCTCTTATAGTGATTATAATTTAAGTTCCTGGAGAGCATACCTTTCAGCCTAATTAGCACCTAACAAAGAACGTGCCCACAGATACCAAATGATTAATACTATTAGGTTACATAGCTAACTGAGCTCTTTAGTTCAAATTTGAATCCTGATTCAGTTCTGCTTACTGTAAATTATCTAACTTGAACTCCTGAGACCAGATTTGAAACTCTTCATCTCCCACAGAACTGTGAGCTTCTAAGAGAAGCTCCTGGCAAGGAAGTACATGTTGAACGAAAGAATGGAGGAGGGAAGGAAGTTTAGTCCCCACCACTCAACCCTTCCCAACCACTCCCAACTCTTCCCTAGCCCAGCTAAGTGGAAGACTTTTCCCTCATCTGGAATACCATCTTGCCTCATCTCTAACGTGCATGTTCACTGCTTCCATGGAGACCCAGGTCAGGAACAAGCTTTCCCTGGCTAATGTCACACTTCAGCCCCATGTGCTGTCTGCACTTGGCAGTGAAGCCACACCGGGAGGTTGTCTGAGGTGCTCCCCGAGGGCTCAGATTCATCTTCTCCATCATCATATCTCATGTGATATAGCACCCAGCACATGGCAGGCACTCACTGGGTATTACTTTAGCAAATGAAGGAAGAAATCTTATTGCCAATACCACTACCTGGTGTAGAACTTAACAGTTTCAAAATGCTCTTAGATATACATATATTATCATGTTTATTCTAAGCACTTAATTCATCAACTCCCACCATAGGAGGGGCTGAGAAGACAGCTCATTTCTAGTCTAAAGTGGTCATTTTGGCTGGGTGTAGTGACTCATGCCTGTAATCCCAGCACCTTGGGAGACCGAGGCAGGTGGATGGCTTGAGCCCAGGAGTTCAAGGCCAGCCTGGGCAGCATGGTAAAACCCTGTCTCTACCAAAAATACAAAAATAAGGCAGGTGTGGTGGTGCCCACCTCTGTAGTCCCAGCTACTCAGGAGGCTGACATGGGAGGACTGATTGAGCGGGAGAGGCTGCTGCTGCAGTGAGCCTCCATGATTGCGCCACTGCACTCCAGCCTGGGTGACAGAACAAGACCTTGTCAAAGAAACAGATAATAAAACAAAATAAAATAAAGCAGTCATTTTGCAGATGAAGAGACAGAGGCCTGCGTTGCCAGAGGAGTCCCACAGGATCACATAGCTACCAGTGTTCTTCCCATACTCTGCTATCTCTTGCCAGGTAACAGTGTTCTTTAATTTCCTGAGAGTAGACATTTCCTAGGCTCCGACAGACTTGAATATCTAGCTGCTTACTCAACATCTCGACTCTGATATCCAAAAAACACTTCAAACTTGACATGTTCAAGAGTAAATTCCTTATCTCCTCCTTCTAACAACCTGCCCTCCTTCCAGGCTCCCCAATTTCAGTAGATTGGAATTCTACCATTTTGTTACTCAGGCCAAAAATGTGGGAGCCAGGCAGGTCACAAGGTCAGGAGTTTGAGACCAGCCTGGCCAATATGGTGAAACCCCATCTCTACCAAAAATACAAAAATTAGCCGGGCGTGCTGGCGTGCACCTGTAGTCCCAGTTACTTAGGAGGCTGAGGCAGATGAATCGCTTGAACCCAGGAGGCGGAGGTTGCAGTGAGCCGAGATCGTGCCACTGCACTCCAGCATGGGCGACAGAGTGAGACTGTCTTGAAAAAAAAAAAAAAATTGTAGCCATCTTCAACTGCTATTTCTTTTACATATCACATCCAGTCTATCAGCAAATCCTGTTGGCTCCTTTCCAAATATATCCAGAAGACAACCACTTCTCACTTTTCCATTGCTTCACCTTGGGTTCAAGCCACCAACTTCTCTTGCTTAGACTATTGTAGTAGCCTCCTAACCAGTTTCTCTCCTTCCATTTTTACCACATTATAGCTTATTCTCAACACAGCAGTCAGAATGACCTTTTCAATATGGCAGGCCATGTTATTTATCTGCCTAGAATTCTCTAATGGCTACCATCTCACTCACAACTCACAGTAAAAGCCAGTGGCCTGTGTGATCTGCCCCCAATTCACCCTCACCGAAACATCTGCCGTTTCTTCTCTCACTAATATACTGTAGCCGTATTGGCTGGCTTACTTATGTTTCTTGAATATATAGGGCACATTCCTGCCTCAGGGCCTTTGTGTTTGCTGTTTTTCCTGACTGGAATAAACTTCCCCTAGATGTATGCTTGACTTACCCCCTAACTTCCTTCAGGTCTTTGCTCAAATGTTACCTTTTTAGTGGGACCCCCTTCAACTACCTTATTTAAAATTTTAACACCCAGAATCCTGGCACTTTCTTCTTCTTCTTCTTTTTTGAGACAGAGTCTTGCTCTGTAGCCCACGCTGGAGTGCAGTGGCGTGATCTCGGCTCACTGCAAACTCTGCCTCTTGGGTTGAAATGATTCTCATGCCTCAGCCTCCCAAGTAGCTGGGATTACAGGTGCCCACCACCACGCCTGGCTAATTTTTGTATTTTTAGTAGAGCCAGGGTTTTGCCATGTTGGCCAGGGTGGTCTCAAACTCCTGGCCTCATGTTATCTACCCACCCCGGCTTCCCAAAGTGCTGGGATTACAGGTGTGAGTCACTGTGCATGGCCTACTCTTGGCACTTTCCATCTTCCTTCTCTGCTTAATTTTCTCAATATATATTTTACTTATTTGTTTATTGTCTGTCTCTACCCTGTCCATTCCTCAAACGGTGAGCTCACTGCTCTATTCCCAGTACCTAGAAAAGTACCTGGCACACAGCAGATATTCACCAAATATTTGTGGGATGAATCAATCAGTGAATGAATGAATATATATACCTTTAGGATCTCCCAGTAACCTGAAAGCTTTAGGCAAGAAGGGGAAGACCCTAGTCGAGCTCTGGTCTCTCTCCAGCCTGGGATCCCTCTTTCCTCCTTACTGCCTCACCTGCTTCTCAGGTCCAGTCCAGCCCTATTCCACCAGAAACCACACCTAAGCTGAGAAGAAGGGCAACAGGTGCTTGATGCCAGGATGTTACAATTCCCAGGCCACCAGGTACAGAATTCTGCAGGGTGCTAATTTTTAAATTTAGCATCCTGATATCTTACAAACAGAAGAGGTCAGAGAAAGGTTAGGACTAAATATACTAACCTAGATAACAGTACTGATTCAGAAACAGCAGCTTATTTGCTCTGAGGTGTTTTCCAAGGAACAGTGCTAAATTTGCACTTGTTCACCTAGCTGCCCCTTCCTTTAATCTTTTTATAATGGATTTCCAACATACATAAAAACAGAAGGAATGGTATAATGAACCTCTTGAACCCATTACCCAACTTCAAAAATTACTAACATTTTGCCTCCTTGGTTTCCCCTGTTTCTTAATCGTCTCTGCAACCCACACTAAATATTTCAAACTAGCTGTTTTCTGGAGAACAGATTTATATAAGACAGCCCCTGATGCTGTTACCACTGTATTTGAGCAACCACGTCAAACAATCTATCTTACCAGAAATAGAGCAGGGAAAAAAAAAAAAAAAAGCACTTATACCCATTCCCCTACCTGAGCAATGACTAAAAAAGGAAGTGTCTAGCCGGGCGCGGTGGCTCACGCCTATAATACCGAGGCCGAGGTGGGCGATCACAAGGTCAGGAGATCGAGACCATCCTTGCTAACACGGTGAAACCCCGTCTCTACTAAACACACAAAAAGAAATTAGCCGGGCGTGGCGGCGTGCGCCTGTAGTCCCGGCTACTCGGGAGGCTGAGACAGGAGAATGGCGTGAAACTGGGAGGCAGAGCTTGCAGTGAGCCGAGATCGGGCCACTGCACTCCAGCCTGGGCGACAGAGCGAGACTCCGTCTCAAAAAAAAAAAGGAAGTGTCTAAATTCCAGACTGTTTATATCAAGGGACATGCCCATTATCATGTTTGGAGAACTTTGGGGAGGGGTATTGTTGTGTCCACAAAATGAATGTAGACATGAACCGTTTTTACTTGTGTACATCTGATGCAGAATTTCTGAGTGAGTTTATTTAATCCAGCAAGTATTTACTGACTACCTGCTAAATATGAGGGATGAGATGAAGATAAAAGATAAAGAAAACCGGCCAGGCGCGGTGGCTCTTGCCTGTAATCCCAGCACTTTGGGAGGCTGAGGTGAGTGGATCACCTGAGGTCAGGAGTTTGAGACCAGACTGGCCAACATGGTGAAACCCCGTCTCTACTAAAAATACAAAAATTAGCTGGGCAGGGTTGCAGGCGCCTGTAATACCAGCTCCTTGGGAGGCTGAGGTGGGAGAATCACTTGAACTCAGGAGGAGGAGGTTATAGTGAGCCGAGATCGCACCACTGCACTCCAGCCTGGGTGACAGACTCCATCTCAAAAAAAAAAAAAAAAAAAAGAAAACCTAGTCTCTGTTCTCACGGAGCTCACAGGGTGGGGGTGAGAAAGGTACACAAATAACTCAAATACAAGGCAGAATAAGTTCTGTGCCCTAAGTAAATAAATCTAAGGCAAGAGCTCCTTTTTAAAATCCACCCACAGCAGTTGTAGAACCCAGGGTATACCCTTTCCTCAACTCTAGTTTTAGTTTCTGTTGTATTTATTGCTGTAGAGCCAATAAGTACACTATAAGAGACCTGGGAATTTGGTGACCCATAGAATAGACTTTTGGATGTGGATCTTTGATGTCACATTTTGCTACTGACTCTCCAGACTTCAGTGGGTGGGGATTATCAAGTTTTCCCAGGGCTTGGAAAACAATGGGGCTAATTCAGTGCCTGCAGAAGCTGACACCCAAAGCATTCTACCCTGAGGGTATATACAGCAAGCAGCTTCATAATGGGATAGGACAGTGGGAGGGTGTCCAAGAGACACAGCTAGATTGATTCTGAAGGATATCCAAGGGCTCTCTCCCTGCCCTCTAAAAAACCGAGATCCTTTGGTGATCTATTATTAGAAGTCATCAGAAGTTCCCAGAGTAGAGTAGTTCTCTGGATAAACCGAAGAGACTGATGAAGTTTGGTGGGACAGTGCAGCATATGAAGGAAGCAGAGCTGAAAGCAGCAGGGGCATATGCATGGCCCTGGAGTTAGATGCACAAGAGAGTGGAGGAAGAAGGGAGCAGAGCTGAGATGGAAGGGAGATTTATATTGTAATTGGTTATCAAGATTGGTGAGGTGAGGATGGCTGAGGGGACAAATAAGAAGGCGGCAGGAAGGGGAAGGCCCTGTGGAAGGGTGAAAGACAATCCAGGTTTGAAAAGGTGATCACTGAGGGAGGAACCTGAGAGGCAGGATCTCGCAGGATACTGGGCAGGGGTATGAGAGGAGAGGCCTTAGAATGGGAGGGTGTGCAAGTTATACAGGATTGGTTCATGCTGGGATGGAAGGGGCTGATTCCATTGAAGCTAGTCACATCAAGAGGTCACTAAATGAAGTACAAATTATATGAAAGTTTCAGGTCACAGAATGTGGCTGAGGATGGCAGAAGGTGGGTTGGTGGAAGTAGAACACTGAGACTAAAAATAGGATGAAAGACTACTGGACTAGAGGGGTTTAGAGCATACAGACACGTGGATTCCTGGGGCTAAGGGACTTAACAAGATGAAAGGATTTGGGGTAAAGTGCCAATGAGGTGGGAGACACTGTACGGTGAGTGAGCTCATGGGGTAAGGGCTGGGAGCATCAAAGATTCATAGAACAAGAGATATTTGGGCAAAGGATGAAGAGAGAAGTTGACTGGGTTCAAGATACTCCAAAATAGGGCAACTTGAAAAAATGGCAGTAGGAAGGTCACTCTCTCTTTCTCCAAGGCTCTTCTCCCCTGAAGCAGATCACAAAACCTAGGAAGGATTTTTCTGACTTTCCCCTGAAGCAGGTCATAATACCCTCACAGAGAGGTGCCCTCCCTGCACTCAGAGGAAAGGAGTATCCTTATCTGTGAAGACACAGGGACACAGACAGGAGTCTGAACAAACAGGCCTTGCTAAGTTTCTCCCAGTTTACTACTATTTGATATTACCCTTTTTGCATTTTTTTCCCACAACTATCCACTCTTCATCAAATCTAGTATAAAAATACACAAGTTTAATCATTTCTTTGGGTCTTCATTTCCTTATGAAGGCTCCTGTCACATAAAACTTACATTAAATAAATGTGTATAATCTTCTCATTAAATCTTTCTTTTGTTATAGGGGCCTAAGCCATGAACCTAAAAAGATACTTTCCCTCCCCTACAAGGTGCAGGGGTTTCAGGGGATATGAGATCAAAAGTTATGAACAGCAGGATGAGAAACTCACCAACTTATGTGGCAAAGGGTAACAGAAACCTTGAGGGTCAGGGCCAGTATCGGTGGCTCATGCCTATAATCTCAACTACTTGAGAGGCTAAGGTGGGAGGATCCCTTGAGGCTAGGAGCTCAAGACCAGAAACCTTGGGGATCAAGGAATGAGCTGATGTTGGATTTAGGAATTACTAGAAAATAAGGAACAAGGAGCTGAGGTTGAGTACGTTTGGGGGAAAGACAGGCAATGGAGTAGGGTTTGGTTTTGTTCTGTTTTTTTTTTAAACTGTGGGTTCAAATCTTAGCTCTGCTACTTAGCTGTGTGAGTTTCTGGTTCATTTCTCTAAAGCCAACCAACCAACCAAACAAAAATATGGGAAAATGGAAGACATAATAATAATAAACTCTTGGCCGGGCGCGGTGGCTCAAGCCTGTAATCCCAGCACTTTGGGAGGCCGAGGCAGGCGGATCACAAGGTCAGGAGATCGAGACCACAGTGAAACCCCGTCTCTACTAAAAATACAAAAAATTAGCCGGGCGCGGTGGCGGGCGCCTGTAGTCCCAGCTACTCAGGAGGCTGAGGCAGGAGAATGGCGGGAACCCGGGAGGCGGAGCTTGCAGTGAGCCGAGATCGCGCCACTGCACTCCAGCCTGGGCAACAGCGTGAGACTCCGTCTCAAAAAAAAAAAAAAAAAAAAAAAAAAATAATAATAATAATAAACTCTTGGGGCTGTTGAGAGGTAAATTTAACTTATATATCCAGAGCTTGGCACACAGTAGGTATTCAGCAAGCCAATCGTTATTGAGGCAAAAATCAGGGTAAAGAACCACAGAAGTGAGGCTACAGCAGAGATGAGAAGATAGGGATTCCAAGATGTCAGTAGTAGCAATATAATGCAAGGTATGGGCCACATGTTCAGTCTGTTGAATCCCTAGCATTCAGGACAGAGTAAGATCCATAGGAGCATCTCATTTCTAACAACAGCTCATGCTGAGTTCCCATGTGCCAGGCATGGTGCCTGGTGCTTTACATGTGTTATGTCAGGCACCACTATTTTCCTCCCTTAGCAGAGGTGGGGACTGAAGTTAAGACAGGCTAAATAATATACCCCAAGTCCCATAGCTGGAGGGCCAGAATCAGACTGGAACCTAGGTTTGTTATGAACTCAATGCCCCCAAATGAAGCACTCTGCTATGCTGCTTTGCAAACATGTTAACTAATGGGGCCTGATCAAGGGAAATAGGTATGCACTATTAAGAGTGAAGAGGGTGATCTGGGAATGAGGGAGTAAGGTTCATGATGCAAGCAGATCCTGGGGTGAGGTTACAAGAGGAAACTTCCAGGGTGGGGTACAAAAATGATTGCAAAAAATTATTATCTTGACTGAGAATTGCAGAATTTCACAATTTCACAGATGGAAGGAAACTCAAAGATCATCTAACCCAACCTCATCACAGTCATTTTGAGAAACTAAGGTCCAGACTGAGGAGGGGACTTCTCCCAGGTTTCTAAAGCACAGCAGTGACAGAGTTGGGACCACACACTGGATTGACTGGACTCTGGATTGATCCAGAATTCTCTGATGACTCCAATTATTACTACTTCATATTAATCTCTACATCCTCCTCAGCACCAGAAAGGTGCTGGACGCTTGTAAGTCATGTGCTGATTGACACTGAAGGGCTGGGAGGGCAGAGAGAGATGCCAGTGGGGGTGATTTTAGGATAAAGGCAGACGTGGAATGAGGGTCATAGGGCTACAGGGCAAGGATACTGAGGGCTGTGTAGAAGATGAGTGGGTGGAAAACTATTGGAGTAGGGCTTAGGAGTTGCCAGCAGTTTTGAAGGGAGTCACCGAGTTTGTGGGGAACACAGGGTCGAATTGGAGGGTTACCGGGCCAGGAGGGTCACCCAGGTTTGGGGGTCACTAAGGAGGAGTGTGGGGATCTTAGGGTCATGTGAGTTATCGGATTAAAACCGAGGGAGTCAGTGGTTGGTGGGTCTCTGAGAAGTGCTGGCGAAATTCCTGGGTTAGCAGCCAATGAATAATAACCAACGGTTACCTGGTGAGGTCTTGGGGTCAGTGGGTGGGGTGTGGGGTCACAGGGGTGGAGGCGGGCGCCGTCACGGGGTGGGGTTTGGGAGTCATGGGGGAGGAGCCGCAGGGCGGAAAAGAGGGGCAGGGACCCTGGGTGGGGAAGGGGGCCCGGCCGCGGTCCAGCGGCCAGGCCGCCCTGCTAAGGCCGGAGGGAGGTGGGCACGCCGGGCTCGGGACCTTCCCGGGGCCCTGCGCCCGCCCGGACTCCCGCCCTGGGCATGGTGGACCCATTCTTCCCGCAGCCACCAACCTGACAGCCCCCGAGGGCGACTCCGCCGACAGACCGCCATGCACCGGGCCCCGCCACCAGCGCCGGCCCCACAACCCGCCTGCGCCATAGCCCGCCCGCCCGCGCGCAGCTTGCCTCGCGCGATATCCAGGTTCCAGGGCCGCCGCACTTTCCTCTCCTCTTGGCGCGCCTCTACCGGGCCCCGGAACCCGTATAGAAAATACCGGGCACGCTCCACCCCGCCCCCCGCTTCGCCGCGGCAGCCATCCAACTTATCCTCGTTCCGGGGCTCCTGGAGCCCAGGCCGCCGAGATCTGAACCGAGCTCCTCGGAGCCCCGCCCCTCCCCCAGGCCGGGGTGACGCATGGCCAGAGAGGCTGAGCGCCCAGGGAAGGCGTGCTGACGTCACGACGCCCGGGTCAGGGCCCGGGCGCAGCTCGGAGCCGGGTCGTCGCTATAGCAATCGGAAATCGCTACCTGTCCTTTCCAAGGATTCGGTCCATCTGAAGCGTGAGGAGGTGGCGGAGGCCGCAAGGGCTCTGCGCTGTCACTTCCGCGGCCTGCGGGCGAGAAGGTGCGCTTCGGGAGTAGCGCAGGAGGACTGGAGGCGCAGGTTGTGAGGGACGCAGGCCGGGGCTTCCGTCTCTGTCCTCCGAGCTCAGAGCCCCCAGGCTTCTTCCCGGCCGCGCGCTCAGCAGTCACTGTCTTACGGTCCCGAAGCGCTTTAAGGTGCGCAGTCCGCAGGCCTTGCCTACTGATCTTCGAGCCACCCCTTGAAGGAAGCAGTTGCAGGTATTAAGAGCTCCTTATTGCAAAGGACGATATAGAGGGGCGGTGAGGGACTCGCCTCCTCAGGGAGGGCGCCCTGGCGGTCCTCTCAGGTTCTCTCTCATTCCCCCGTCAGCCCCACCGTCAGGCTCGCAACCGGCTACTCCCTTTTGTAGGCTTGCTTTGGGGTGAACATAAAAACCAAGCCCCTTTACTGTTTCCCTGCTAGGAGGGGCTGCGATTGGGAAATTTTCAGAAACCTGAGGGAAAATTAAAAGGGAGCGAGCTTTCAGTAAAAAATCAAATTAAAAGGAGGGGAGTTAGAGAAGGAACTGGTAAAGATTGCCTTTTAGGAGAGGAACTGGGTGCCTGGAGGAATGAGGTGAGAAACTTTCCCCTTTCTATCCTTTCAGAACTTCATCTGGTTTCTTTTGTGTCTTCCCCGCTCCGAAAACAATTTAACTTAATAAGAATAATTTTTAAAGGACGTAAACTAGACACAGTTACAAAGTACGGGGTTTGGGGCTTGTGGCAGCTAAAGATGTCTTTGGGGACACGGGCGTCCTTTTCCTCTCCTGCCTGAAGAGCTTAACTAGGAAGCCCCACTTTTAGTCTTAGACATCCCTTCTTCCTGATCTGATTTGTTCTGGCTGGGACCAGAGTTAAGTTTAGGTAGGCCAGTGAGTGGCAACTGATGGTTAGAATTCCTGTGATTAGAATTAATCCCTTCTATATCTCCCAGTGTGGAAATAAACTGCCTGGCCACTATGCTGCCCTCTTTCCATTCCTTTTTGGTGGAAGTTTGACAAGTTATTTACCATAGAAAATAACTTACAGGCCGGGCGCGGTGGCTCACGCTTGTAATCTCAGCACTTTGGGAGGCTGAGGCGGGCGGATCACGAGGTCAGGAGCTCGAGACCAGCCTGGCCAACATAGGGAAACCCTCTCTACTAAAAATACAAAAAATACAAAAAATGGGCTGGGCGTGGTGGCGGGCGCCTGTAATCCCAGCTACTTGGGAGGCTGAGGCAGGAGAATTGCTTGAACCTGGGAGGCCGAGGTTGCAGTGAGCCGAGATCGCACCATTGCACTCCAGCACGGGCAACAGTGTGAGACTCCGTCTCAAAAAAAAAAAAAAAGAAAAAGAAAATACCTTATAGATACAGAGAGAGGATTAAGTAGCTCCTCTAATATGAATTGAGGGTTAGAAATACAGCAGGGAATAGAACTCAGGCTGTACCTGAGTTTGTCCCTTTCGAACCACCCTTTTTCCATAGCAATATATATATTGTGGATCCCGAGGTCAGGAGTTCGAGACCAGCCTGGCCAAGATGGTGAAACCCCGTCTCTACTAAAAATACAAAAATTAGCCGGGCATAGTGGTGTGTGCCTGTAGTCCTAGCTACTTGGGAGGCTGAGGCTGAGGAGAATCACTTGAACCCGGGAGGTGGAGGTTGCAGTGTGAGCTGAGATCGTACTCTAGCCTGGGTGACAGAGCAAGACTCTGTCTCAATAAAAAAAAAAGTATCCGGTGGATTCCAAGTACCGTAAAAATCTAATGCCTACCATCATCCACTTAAAAATATATGAACAAGTGCTTCAACAGAAATTTCATATGGTTCTCTTTCTCCTTAAACTTCTAATTCCATTCACTTCCTGTAATTATTAGTATATAATTTACTAAACTTTTTTTTTTTACTAAATATTACTAAATATTTACTAAATTTTCCTAAATATTTTTAACATTTTTATGACTTGTGAAACCTAAAAAGTACAATTTTTATTGAAACTGCATCTTTTAATGAGAAATATGGTGTTTCTCCCCAATTAGTTCAGGTATTCATGGATTAATATTACCTAATGGTAGAAGGAGATAAGGTGCAACATCAATCCTTTACCTGTTTTTTATTTTTATAGATATGAGCATTGAGAAACCTTGTTTCCACAACTGGGAAAGGAAGAGATTTGTTACAATGATATTCTTTGAGTCTTTGAACTTCTAAATTATATGCCAACAATCACAGAGTGATCTATTAATATTATCAAATACTATCAAATAGAGTCTTTTAATTTTGTTAAAAGCAAAGGATTAGAAACCATTGAACTTCCAAAAGGATTTAGAGTCTCAGTTTCAGTTTTATTAAACATGATTATTAATTATCTGTGACATTTACACTCAGAGACACTTTGTTAATCAGATATTGATTTCCATACTTCTTTGCCAACACAATATTTTTTGATAAAATTCTTTTATTATTACATGTTTTCAAGATCTTTTTGTTAAACTGAAATGCAGATTCAGCTCATTCACTGTATAGAAAACAACTGCCATTTGTGGAATTGGCAAAGCCAGTTTTCATTTCAAACCAATCAGCCAAATCAGACCTACTTTCTGTTAGAAAAATGTCTGACTTTATTCTTCCATTCAGATAAATATGTTAACATTCATTTTGAGGAATATTATAACAATTATTAGGGAATAAATGATTATAGCTTATAAAATGGACCAGTAATAAACCAGTCAATATTAAAATTATTTAGACCTACTATTAACATAGTAAATGGTAAAAATGAGATAGTACTGTTTGTCATATAATTAGGAATAATGCTGTATAATGTATAGTTAAATCCATCAGTTTTGAGAAGTCATATAGGAGGCATATATTCCCTTCGTAAATGTGTGTACCTGCTGTCATCAAACTCTTGTTGTTCAGCTTTTGGGAACAATTAAATGAGAATCATGTCTAAAAATCAGAAATAACTAATAATCTTATTACACAAATTTTTTTCTTCTGTATTTTTTAGAAAGGAAAGCTATATTTGCTAAGAAATAATTGAGCAGCTAGCAATTTCATTTTTTACTAGGAGGTAGAAAATAATAAACATTTTATAAGATAAAATAGGAAAACTGATTACAATGGGAATATTTTGATATGAAGTGGAAAATAATTGCTCCCTCCCAGCTCCCCAGTTTTTTACACCCTGGACCATGCATCAAAATTCAGTGTAGGGGAGAGATACTACCTCTTTTGTAAAGTAGGACAAGGACTATGGTGAAAGTGGGGGCAGTGGTAGAATGGAGAATGTGCATGAATATGTCAGCTGGCTCCCAAACGGATTGGTTTTAGATTTTTTTTTTTTTTTTTTTGAGACAGAGTCTCGCTCTGTCACCCAGGCTGGAGTGCAGTGGCCCGATCTCAGCTCACTGTAACCTTCGCCTCCCAGGTTTAAGCGATTTTCCTGCCTCAGCCTCTTGAGTAGCTGAGTAGCCACCACGCCCAGCTAATTTTTGTATTTTTAGTAGAGATGGGGTTTCACCATGTTGGTCATTCTGGTCTCAAACTCCTGACCTCGTGATCTGCCTGCCTCGGCCTCCCAAAGTGCGAGGATTACAGGCATGAGCCACCGTGCCTGGCTTTTTTTTTTGAGATGAAGTTTCGCTCCTGTTGCCCAGGCTGGAGTACAGTGGCACGACCTCGCCTTACTGCCACCTCTGCCTTCTGGGTTCAAGCGATTCTCATGCCTCAGCCTGCCAAGTAGCTGGGATTACAGGTGCCTGCCACCACACCCAGCTATCTTTTTTTTTTTTTTTTTTTCCTGAGATGGAGTCTTGCTCTGTTACTCAGGCTAGAGTGCAGTGGCCCAATTCAGCTCACTGCAACCTCCCCTTCCTAGGTTCAAGTGATTCTCCTGCCTCAGCCTCCTGGGTAGCTGTGATTACAGGTGTGCACCACCACACCCGGTTAATTTTTGTATTTTTAGTAAAGACAGGGTTTCACTATGTTGGCCAGGCTGGTCTCGAACTCTTACCTCAGGTGATCCGCCCACCACAGCCTCCCAAAGTGCTGGGATTACAGGTGTGAGCCAGTGCACCTGGCCTGGTTTTAGAAAATATTTTATAGGGAAGATGAAGATCTGGAAATTTATTCCTTTAAAACTCTCCTCAGACTGATTTGAGGCTATTGCCTGG
Source organism: Macaca fascicularis (assembly GCF_037993035.2). Lineage (NCBI taxonomy): Eukaryota > Metazoa > Chordata > Mammalia > Primates > Cercopithecidae > Macaca > Macaca fascicularis. The sequence goes on from NC_088378.1 coordinate 136,442,808, forward strand.
GTATTCCTTGCAGTCTTCACATACCCTAGGAAAATCTTCATGTACCCCACTTGGAACACTTCTTAATATAGGAATATCAAAACTCCAGTGTCCCTGACTGTACATTATTTTGAGACGCCAAAGCAAATGTCCTAGGAAGTAAGGAGGAAGACTTGTTGTTCTTGGAATAGAAGTGACTTATGAGAGAAGTCAAAGAGAATGGCTCCAAGTTCGTATAGTGTGAAGGTCATGGATACAGTCCTTGGCTTTGCAGTTCTAGAAGTGTGATTTTGGGTCAGTCCACACAAAGGTGTTCATGTTTTGTCACATTAAATCAAACTCATAGGAAGTTAATGTACATAATAGAATGCTAGTGCATTCTTTTATACTTATAGCCAGCAAGTGAACTGGATTATTGCCCCTGTTGGGGAAATCTTATCTGGGAAGATCAGTTATAATCAGAAAGTTACATGAGGAGTGTGGATCTTGAGCATGGCTATTGTCAATGAGCTGATGAGCAAGTGCTCACTACCTGGCATATAATAGGAGCTCAGTAATTATGGAATGAAGGTACTTCATCTATATCTTCATTATAGATGCTAAAGGGTAAGTTTAAGATTCTGATAGGCCACCCCAACATGTTTTTTGATTAGGTAGATTTTTCCTTGTTCCTCAAGTTATACTCTTAAATGGCTATATCATGTAGATATTAAATCCAATAAAATTTCATGTCAGGGAATTATATAATTGCGACAGCTAAGTTTTATCTATCATCTCTGAGCCTAGAAATTGGGACTGTTCATTGATAAAAGAGATTGGAGATTGCTTTCTTGTGCCCTGTAGAAGTAGTGATGGTGGTAGTAACCAAATGATCTGTATGTCACAATACTATCTGGTGGCTAAGAGTGTACTGCATACAAAGATTGACACTGGGTGACCCTCAGTGCTGGCGCTTTCCTAGAGGTGGACATCTTGACTAGGGAGGTGCTGAACCACCTGTGGGCTGGCCAGCTGTTGTGGACTATACTGTGGTGAGGCGGAACAATAAATTTCCCCCACTCCTTAGATTCCCCTCAGGAGATAATACTTGATACTGCTTTTAAGGATAGACAAAAGACAAGCCTTTTCAAATTTTAAAATCATTAGGGATGAGTTGCCAAAAATTTTGGGTTTTATCTGGAAGCTAGAAGACATTGTCTCCTCAAGGCTTTTTCTGGCTCTAGGATAAGCTATTGAGATAGAGGAAAAGATGCCGGGCTGAGGAGTTTCATTTAGTATTTTAATAATAATAAAAAAGACATACAAAATCCAAACATTTCTTTTTACAATTCAGATACATATTTTTCCCCAAGTGCAAAATACTCTATGAACTGCATCATTTGCTGTTTATTGTTGATTGTGTAGGAGATGCTTACTAAATTGGCAGCAGTGGAAGGCAGATATAAATACAATATTTTGAGATTTCTTCTGCATTTAACAAAAAGCCTCCCACATGGTGATGATTATTCTGAAACTTGAGTTCAGCTCACACAGGAGAATAAAGTTTTCAGTTTGTTCAAACTGCTACAGCCTGTGGTGTCTAAAAAAGCTGATGACCACTGGGGGTTCTGTTCCTTCTAATCATATATTTCCTTGTACAAATAATGGCACAAGGATAGGGTGTGCTACTTTTGAGACGGGTCAAATGTAAAAATATGCTTGTGTTGTTTGCTCCCACTTTTCTCTTACTGTGCTTAAGAAAGAAACCTGGAGAGTTAACATGTTCTGCTTATGGTCAGTTATACTTTGTCTTGGTACTCCTTGTTTGTGGCTGTAATATTGAGGTTAAACAGCAAATACAAAAGTTTGAATGCCTCTATAACGTTTTCTGACATTTTGAGATATGACCTCATAATCCATTCCAGAGTCACCTCAAACATGTATATAGAGAACATTTCTCATATATAAAAAGTTTCTCTAGGGCCAAAGACCAGGACTGTGTTACTGAACTTTCAGCAACGAATCTGAGTCTCTACCACCTCAAACTGACCAAATCTTGGGGGCTGTTAAAGCAGTCACAGCTCAGTGCCAGCCTTTGGGGATTTCTAGGCCTGGGGCAGGCAGCTCACAACCAGGATCTGGTCAGTTTTCTTCTGACTCCAAGAGTTGTCTCAGGTTGCAGGAATAGGCATGGCCTGATAATATAGAAAGAAGGAGGCAGAGAAGTAAAGAGGAACTGCCATGTTGCTGAGGATATAAGTGCCTTTCTGGTATGCATCACTTGGTGCGTGAAGCCCTCCCATTTCCAGGCTCAGAGCAGGTGAGGTTTTAGAGGTTTTGTATTAAGATGAATGGAGGCCCCACAGTACTGCAGCCCCACACCGTACCCTGCAGAAAGGCCTCTGGGTTGCTTCATGAAGGGTTCCTATTTATACCATCTTTCCATTTCCCTCCAATGGTAGAAACCTCTCCTGTCTGACCTGTAAAGACCTAGAACGTCCCTGAGCATTGACTCCTCATTCAATCCACTTAACCCCTAGTTTGATGTCCCAGGGCCAGCCTCCTCCATAGGTTCAGCAGCAGCTTTGCCTGGGTTCTGAACCCTCCAACTTGGAGGACCTAAATTAAACTTGGTGGACAATAGCAGGTTTTTACCTGCTCACCAAGATCTGCCTTGACATCAATTAAGAAGCCTAGTGGTCTATGCCTTCCACACTGTGGAACTCATTTGCAGGTCTCATAAACCATGGAATAAATGGTTGGAGGATGTGTATTTGTATATATGTATGTATGGTGTCACAGCAAAGGAAGGGAGAAAGGAGAAGCCAGACCCTGAAGGCATATGTTGAGAAGCATGGTCACTGTTTGGCTTTCCAAGAGATGCAAAACGGCTGGCAGAGAGGAATCAGAAAGTTATCCTAGGCTGGGCGCGGTGGTTCATGCCTGTAATCCCAGCACTTTGGGAGGCCAAGGTGGGTGGATCACCTGAGGTCAGGAGTTCAAGACCAGCCTGGCAACATGGTGAAACCCCGTATCTACTAAAAATACAAAGATTATCTGGGCTTGGTGGTGCACACCTGTAATCCTAGCTACTGGGGAGGCCAAGGCAGAATTGCTTCAGTCCGGGAGGCGGAGGTTGCAGTAGGCCGAGAGAGCACCATTGCACTCCAGCCTGGGCGAGAGAGCGAGACTCCATCTCGGGGAAAAAAAAAAAAAAAAAAAGGTATCCTAGCTTCTGGTGGAGAATTAGGATAGTCAGAGTTGATTAAAGAAGTTTTCATGGTGCTTCCTGGGAAGTACAGAGACACTCCTACTAAATGACCATTTCCCGTGTTTGGAAGCAGCCATTTTGCATCTTTACAGTGGCCCTCCTTGACCCAGAAAGACAAAGGTAGCCAGACACTTTACCCACAAGGGCCATGATGTTGGCTAATGGTTGTCAGGGAATCTAGCTGTGTCATTGGCTACCTACTGCTATGGCCATTTTGGCTGATGAATGCTACCGATGGGAGGGTAGGGGGTCAGACTCCTTTATTTAGTGTTGAGTCTCCTGGGGGAGCAGTAGCCTAGGACAGTCACCTAGAAATGAATCTGAGCTGTTCTGTGAGTTACCAGGGGAGTTAAAAAAATAAAAAAATTTTAAAAAGTAATGAACCTGAGGAGTCAGTTGGTAGCCTTTGATTGATTGGGACTACAGCTTTGGGGGAGCTAGGGTGAGAAAACAGAAAATAATTTTATAGGCAGCATTTGGATTAAGGGCAGAATGTGTGCAGGCTTTGGGCTTGGGCATGGACTTGATTCTTCTTCCATTTGATTCTTTCTTCATTTTGAAAAACAGTAGTTGAGGAAGCTAAGCTTGAAGTCAACTTTAAGAGGGAAGTGACCAGAGCCAGGCAAATAATCTGATACCTTCTGTCTTATTCTTGGCTCCCACAGCTTTGTCTCTGGCCTCAGGACCCTGAGTCAGCCCATCCCCAGGTGGTATGTCCTGGTCCTCTTCCATGTGTACACCAGGGGATAACAGAATGAAGACAGGGAAAAGATGGAGGTTTTCCCTACTTGGGGTAGAGAATCACTGACCAGTTCCATTGGCCTCTACAATCATGAGGTCCACGCTGACTCCATGGAGAGGCATAGGGATAGCAGGATTGGTTTAGCAAACATAGGTCTCTCTCCTTCCTGCTCCATCAAATCCCCAGAATTACTTTCCTACACATTAGATGCCTCTGCACAATTACCCTGGATTACCACAGCCAAGGGCTCTAGGTGGCCAGTTGGTGGCACAGAGACAGATCAGATGCTCCAGCACTCAAGGTTCATGAGATTCAAAACCGATTTTCTTCCACTCCAAACATATACTCTTTTCTCTTGGGCAGCTATAAATAGGGTTTTGCTAGTAGAGGAAAAAGAAACAAAAACAAAAAACAAACCCAGAAAACAAAAACCCCTCCGTCTAGACAACATAGAAAGACTCAAAATGATTGCACTTATTAGGTGTGGACAGGGTGGGCAGGAGGCTCGCCAAGTGCACACACATTCCTTTTGCTGCCCACAGCCTGAGGCCAGAGGTAGGTGGCTCCAGGCTGGCTGCAGAGTGGGGTCCTCTTTGGTGAAGCCCACAAGCCAGCTGGGGCTACAAGGGAAAAACAACTGTAGGGCAAGGCCTAGGCTGGCTTCAGGTCAATAGCCATGTTTCTTTAAGGACAACATGTAGCAAGAGGAGTAGGGCTCCCCCAGGGAGCATCACATGGGGCCGAGGAGGTGGCTGGGCCAGGGAAGACAAGTAAGAAAAGGGATTGGTGTTTGAAGTTGACTTCCAATTGTTCTGTGTCTAGTCCTTTAGATGATACATTTTTTTCTTTCTGTTTTCTTTTTTTTTTTTGGCAATGCTTTAAAACCTGGTTTCTGTCCTGCAGAGCTACAGTCCTTCTCTCAGGGAGCTACAGCGGGGCATTTAACATGACAATGCCTGCTGCTTTTCCTCATTTAGCCGGTGTCCACTAACTCAGTGTTGTGGGCCATTTGTAAACCCTTATGGAGTAGACCCCAGGCAGACATGTGGGGAAAGAAAGAGAGGATCTGTATAGACAAGAAAGCTGGCCATGTGGGAAGTACAGAGCTCAAACCATGTGCCCCAGAGGACTGGTGCTGGCATTAAGCCTGTACATCAAAGGCTTCTTTGGCAGGACCCTGGGCTGTTAGAATCACCCTAGGGAGCAGAGCCAGGGGACATTTTGGCTCCTGACTAGCAAGGCACAACCCTATAATGGCAGAAGCCCTTCTTTCCCCTCCCCATTCCCCACCAGACCCACTTCCTTCATGGGCCTTTTAGCACCCTTCCAAGCTTATGGGGTCAGGAATGTGAGCTGGTAAAATGGGCAGTGGAAGGGGCTGTACTGTTTCTTTACTTCTCAGGGGGACTAGAGCCAGTACTGAATGGCTTTTCTAGGGAGCATGTTAGAAAAGGGAAACAGTAGAGAGGCAGGCAGAGAGAGACAAAGAAAGGAAACTAGAAGGACATAAAGGGAGAGTGCCTGGTCTGTGTAGTGATACTTTTTTTTCCCTCCAAAAAGAGAGGAGAGAGTTCCTTGTCTGAGAGTAGGGGGCTGCCGGCTCTGAGGGCTAAGGAGTCTGGGGGCTTAAAAAATTGGGTCTCTGAGCCTAGGATTACTATTTGTAGGGCCTCAGGAAGCTGGAAACTTTGGAGCGGAGCAGCTTGATGAAGGATTTTGGCAGCATCTCCTTGTGTTTCTCTGTGTACTTGAAGTAGTTCTGGGGGTGGGCTAGCACCTCAAAGAAGGCCTTGATGAGCTTCTTGTCCTGCAAAGGATGGCAGGGATCAATGTCAGCCTCAGCGTCGGGGGTGGGAAAGAGGAACACCATGACTCAGCAGCCCTTCTTGATGTCTACTAGGCATCCTACACTGAATATATCCAGAGGGCAACTCTGGATTCCCATTCCCAACATCTGCCCCTATTCTGGAATTCCGCAACTGAGTCAGTGGCAGCTCCATCCTTCTGTTGCTTAGGCCCCAATCCTTGGAGCCATCCTTGAATCCTCTTTCTTGCTTACAAGTATAGCAAATCCTATTCACTCTACCTTCAAAATATGTCTGGGTCTGACCACTTCTTATCATCTTCCCAAGCCACCATCATCTCTGACTTGGAGTACTGTAGTAGCCTCCTAACTGGTCTCCATGTTTCTGTCTTTGTCCCTCCACAGACTCTTCTCCCCACAGCAGCCAGAGTGACTTTTTGTGTTTTTAATTAGTTCATCTTTTTCCTGTTTGAAAGTCTTCTTTGGTTTCTTTTATCACTCAGAGTAAAGCTGAGTCCCTTGCATGGTCCATAGGCTGAATGTGATCTGTGTCTTGCTTTCCACCTCCACTCTTGCTCCCTCTGTTGAGCCACACTAACCTTCTTGAGATTTCTGAACACACTAAATTGCTCCCATGCTCCTTAGCTTGGAATGCTCCTCCCTCATCTAATGGGGAGCCCTTTTACCTCATTTGGGTCTCTTCTCCTTAGAAACCTTTCCGGACCACCCTGTCTGCAACAGCAGCATGGTATGTGGAGAGCCTACTAGGTGCCAGGCACTGTGCATTAAAACTCAGATCTTCTGGCTCCTAGGCTGGTGCTCCTTCCACGGCATCAGTGGATTTTTCAAATAAGAAGTAGGGGTTTCAGCCTCTTACCCCACTTTAATCAGAACAGCTATACTGCTTTATGTGTTGGAATTCCACAGTACATTTGATTTGAACGAAATAAGGGTTCAGATGCTTTAAAAATGTTTGAAAAGTATTGTTTAAAGTATATTCTTTGAAGTCTGCAAGTTCTAGGCAATTTTTGTTGTCAAGGCTTTTATTTTGATGATAATATAAAAAATTTTGCTACTACTTCTTTGCAATGATAATTTATGAAGGATAATTCTATGACTGTGACTATAGTTTCTTTTCTTTTCTTTTTTCTTTTTTTTTATTTTAGACTGAGTCTAACTCTTGCTGCCCAGGCTGGAGTGCAATGGCATGATATCAGCTCACTGCAACCTCTGCCTCCCCGGTCCAAGCGATTCTCCTGCCTCAGGGTCCCGAGTAGCTGGGATTACTGTAGGTGCCCGCCACCACGCCCAGCTAATTTTTTGTATTTTTAGTAGAGATGGGGTTTCACTACGTTGGCCAGGCTGGTCTGGAACTCCTGACCTCAGGCGATCTACCCGCCTGGGATTACAGGCGTGATCCACTGCGCCCAGCCAGACTATAGTTTCTTTGAGACGGAGTCTCGCTCTGTCACCCAGGCTGGAGTGCAGTGGGGCGATCTCGGCTCACTGCAAGCTCCACCTCCCAGGTTCAAGCAATTCTCCTGCCTCAGCCTCCCGTGTAACTGGGACTACAGGCGTCGCCACGGCACCCGGCTAATTTTCTGTATTTTTAGTAGAGATGGGGTTTTACCGTGTTAGCCAGGATGGTCTCAATCTCCTGACCTCGTGATCCACCCACCTCGGCCTCCCAAAGTGCTGGGATTACAGGCATGAGCCACCGGGCCTGGCCAGACTATAGTTTCTTAAGGAAGATTTTCTCAAATTGGGATTCACTGACCCAGGGCATCTAGTTCATTCTTCAATGTTGGAAGTATTTATTTTCCTTGTCAAGTCTGTACATAAATTGATTCTGAGAAAGCTGTGCTAGATCTGCTGCTTTTTTTGTTTTTGTTTTTTTGAGACAGAGTCTCACTCTTGTTACCCATGCCCGAGTGCAATGGCGCCATCTTGGCTCACTGCACCCGGCTAATTTTGTATTTTTAGTAGAGACGAGGTTTCATCATGTTGGCCAGGCTGGTCTCAAACTCCTGACCTCATATGATCCACCCGCCTTGGCCTCCCAAAGTGCTGGGATTACAGGCGTGAGCCACAGTGCCCAGCCGATCTGCTGCTGCTTAATGGGGCCTGGGGAGGGCATAAGGGAAGGAAGGGACTTATGCAAAAGTATCTTTCTATACTTCATTTTCCCTATGTCTCTTGGAAGAGGTAGGTACATTTCTTCTCCTCACTTTCCCTTTTTCTTCCAAGTTTTCCCCAAGGTGTAATATAGTGTGGGTGACGCTGCAGTCGGATGGGTTTGGGCTCAAATCCCAGCTTTACCATGGGGCAGGTTCTTTAACTCTTTATGCCCCAGTTTTCTCATCTGTAATGAGGAATGGAGAAATGGAGGCAATGGAGAAAGCACCTACCTCATAGAGTATTGTGTCTATCAAATGAGAATATTCATGTAAGCACTTAGCATATTGCCTGCACATTGTTTTGTTACATGCTCATTAAATGTTAGCTATCATTATTGTTAATATTCACTCACCTTTAAAATCTCCTGGTGGTTTTCAGAGGCATAGAGCCGGCCATCTCGCACAATGTCTTCTACCAGCTGCTCATAATCTTCTGCAAAGTCAACCAAGGGGAGGGGCTCAGGGGCGGGAGCTCTTCCTGCTCTCCTGGTTCCCTCTCAAAACTGATGTACCTCCCCTTCTCACCCACCTCCTTGGCTCACCATCATAGGTAACATAGGGGATCTGGAAGCCACGGGCGCTGTTGGCCTCGCTTGTCTTGAAGTTGATCCAGAGCTTCCTGGAACGGGCAGTGAAGGCAATGGGGCGCTCGTAGGTCTGGCAGGTCTCATAAGTGGTAATGGAGGATGGGGATGCTGGGAAGGCAAGCAGCATGTCAGTAGAGCAGCAGGGTAGGCTACCCAAGCCCTCCTAGAACGTGGGCTGTAGAGCTGGTGGTGGGGGTATGGGGCAAGAGAATCATTCTGACAAAGGCTCCCCCTTCACATACACACACCCTACCCCACACCCTCTCCCATTGCCCACTGGGCTCATTCCACAATTCCTCCTTGATACCTGGGCGCTCACATAGTGTAATAAATTTGACATTTAAATGAATAGAATGACAAAAATGCCAGGATAGTAAAGTGACACATGTAACACCATTGGAGTTCTAGGTCCACTGCTAGCTTTCTTAACTCTGTTCTCTATCAAACATGTATCATTGCTGTTTTCCTTTGTTAGCTTCTCTATTCCCAAAGGCCTCTCACTGTTTCACCCTCATAGATCCGTGACTTCACTGCCCCACTTCTTCCTGTATCAGTCTGTCTCTCCGCCTTAACCAGATTTGGACTGCCCTTCCCTGGCCCAGCTCTGCAAGCCACCCACAGTTCTTTCTCATGACGAGGACGTCCCCACACTCATCCTCAGATGGCAGGAAGATCTCGGGTACCACGATAAGGATCTTGCGCTTGGGTGGGGGGTTGATGTTCCAGATGCACTCCACACCAGCTGGGTAGTTGCCCGGGTAGTTGGGGGACTCAATATAGCCAGTGAACTCACCCAGCTCCCCACCACACTGACGATCTGCAGCCAAGCCCCAATAGATAAAATAAGAAAGAGAAGGGAAGTCAGTGGGGAAGTGCACTGGGGGAACTGAAGAGTTCTGAAGTAGAGGTCAGACATTTATGAGAAGACTGCATCCTAGTTCATCATTATTTTCCAAGCTCTGGGTCCATCTTCCTGCCCTTTTAGTACCTTCTCTTCTCACTTCACCTGTCTCTGCTTCCTCATTACCTGTCTCCAGGGAGAGGGTGCTACAGGGTCTAGCCTAGCAACTGGCCTTGAGATTGAGTGAGTTGGGGAGAGGTGGAAGGTGGGGCTTTCCTGCCCCTCCACCCCCCAGCCCTGCTCCCTGTTGGTTTCACACCCCTCCTTTAGATGTCCACTGCTCCCAGGCGCCTCTCCTCCCTTTTCCATAGCCTGGCTTGCCACGTACTCTTGCATTGGGCCACACTGGTAGAGCCATCAAAGTCTGTGCTTGTGTTTCCTGGACAGCGGGTGCAGAAGTTCTGACGGAAGTCGGGCTGATAGGAGCCCATGGCACAGCGAATACAGCGATGGATGCTGGTGTTATAGTAGTGCCCTGGGGAGCACTGGACTGCATGCAAGGGAGAAAGGCAGGAATCAAGATGGTGGGCAGGTGGGAGTTATGGGGCATGGGATGGACAGGATACATTCATCTTGGAGAATCAGGAGATCAGATACATCAAAGTTCTTTCTAGGGTCTCAACCTTTCCCAGTCATACCAGAATTTAAGCCCATGGAAAAACAGAGTTTACAGAGTGGTTGGCTACAGTGCCAATCCTTTTCTTTCAGACGCTGAGCACAGTGCCAAACCTAGATAGAAACTCATTTGGGATATGCAGGAGAATATGCCACCAGTTCTCCAAAGTGGAGGGGTAAGTGGGACTGTTAATTATCTCTCAGTTCCCAAGCTTGGAACTAGTGGAGGGGCAGGGTGGGTCCTGGAAGCAGGATGGTATGGTTGGTCAGGTAGCTGGGCCTATTACTGGTTTGGAGAAAATGGTGGGTCAGTGTCCACTCTGGGGACCTGGAGAGTTTTTTGGGAGTAGTTGGGGTTGGGGCATCCCCCACGGAGGTGAGTAGCTTACTCACCTTTGGTGTCACAGTCTTGGAAGGAAATGGCCCCTTCATGCTTGGTGGTGAGGCCCCCACCACAAGGGAAGCATAGGGTCCGTCCTGCTTCAGGTTGGTAGGTGCCACGTGGGCATGGCTGACAGGGCTTGAACCCATCTACAGAGTGTTGGCCAGGTGGGCACTGACCTGCAATGAATCAATGGCCCAACTCTGATGGGGATGGTCCTGAATCGTCCACATGGGGTCACCCGATCTCAGAGGGCAAAGGTATACAAACAGGATGTTGACTAAGAGAGTGGCCTGGAGCCTGGGCCTGCCTTTTGGGAAATCCCATGCCCATGGGCGTCCCAGTGCCCACCCTACCCCACTCTGTATTTGTTCCCCTGGCACCTGCACACGTGGTGACGTTGGTGGCTCCAAGAGGCCCGTGGGCATCACTCCCAGGGCAAAGGTCGCAGGAGAGCTGCCCTTCTCTCTCCTGGAAGGTGCCCGCTGGGCATGGCACACACTGCTCCGTCTGGCCGTGGTAATACGTTCCCTGCGGGCAGCTGACTGAGGGAGAGTCGGCCGCGCTAGCCACCCACCCCCGCAATTCCCACCACCCAGGCCTGGGACTCCCCTTCCCACTCCCCCCCACAACCCCTAATTCAGGGAGAATCTCTGTCTGGGAACAAACACAATCCTACTTGGGGGGATAGGAGGGCCAGAGCCGTGTGCAGGAGGATTGCCGGCCCCACCTGGCATCCTTCTAGATTTCAGCCTGGGACCAGGGAAGGGAGCATCCTGGCTGCCTCATAATTTGAGAAATGCAACTGAGGCCACAAAGGGTCCTGCTCTGAGCCAGGCCCAAACTGGGTCCTTCCTATATCCCTGCTCCCCAGTAAGCTCCCTTACCACACTTGGCCCCAGCACGGTGCTGCCCAGGCCTACAGGACTCCATCGGCTCTGCTCGCTCCCCGGCTACCAGGCCCGGCTTGTGGGCCAGCTCATAATCAAGGCCTGCCAGGCGCAGCAGGAAGCGGTCCTGGTTGATGGACTTTCTGAGCATCTTCAGGGATCCTTTCAGCCGCCGTTCCATTCGCTGTCGGAGGCAGGGCAGCCCACAGCTGGCTGGTGGTGGATGGCCATGTGTATTGGGGAGGAGGAGAAAGAGTTGCTGTGAGCAGGAGGGCAGGGGAGCAAAGCTGGGAGCTAAGAGGGGCATGGTAAGAGGGACTAGCTTTTAGGCTTGGCACCAGGCAGGGTCTGCCCCTAGTACAGGCTCCATCCCTTCTTTTTGCTGCTGAGGCCTGTGGTTTCCCCACCTCTGCCCTCCCCTTCCAGTCCTCTTCCCAACAGTGCCCCCAGTCCCACCTGTGGTTTCTTCGCTTCTGACCTCTGCCTCCAGTTCCAGGGTGAGCCTTGTGACCTCTTTGCCTGGAGGGGTCCGGGCTCGTCGGCCCTTGCCCTTCCGAGCGGAGTCACACTTAAGGTGGATGAAGGTGACCTGGCATTCAGAGCAGGGGGCACCACCTGGGAGAGATGCCTTGTCAACCCCAGGGACATCCCCTGGAAAGTTCTCATTCCCAGCCCAGACAGACCTCCCCAGATCTCTTAACTGTAACTATCTCTCAATCCTGTTTTAGTCTAGGGTCCTAATTAGTTGGTGGAGAGGAATAGCGTGGGACTTCCTTGGCTGCTATGCCTACAGCTGCTCTTTCCTCTGTTCTGCCTAGAGTTCAGGATGCTGGTGGGTTTTTGAAAGAGATCTCACTAATCAGAGGAGCTGAGGGGTAAGGAGGGTTTAGTGGCCAGATAGCCAATTGGAATGGGGTCCCCAGTCCAAACCTGGCCCTGCGATTCTGCCAGCCTCCTCTGTTTTGCCTTTGTTTCGCAGGTGCAAACGGCATTTGGCATCCTTGATCTTGAAGGAGGCCCGTTGTTTAATGGACAGCACTGCAGCCTCTAGAGGGATGGTAGAAACTCAGCACAGTATGGGATGCCCATGGAGGTCAGAGGTGCCATGGGGGATGTTGAGAAGCTGGGCAATAAGCCAGGGGCTTGGCTGGGGGAGTGAGATTATGAAAGCCAAGGGGATCAGCTGTTAGGGCAGAGGGAGTGAGGGAGCAGGGGTGGAGAATTACAGGGCAAAAAAGAGGATCCAGGAGAAAGGCAGGCCAGGGGATTGATGAAGAACAAAAATAAAGGATTAATGTTAAGAGAGTAGGGTGGGAACAGGGCTTCTGGGCTGGTGCTCACCATGGCATTGGTTGGAGTTCGTGCTGTTCCCATTGTGGCCAGCTCGGGCTGGAGCAGCCCTGGGGCTGGGGGTCCCACAGCTCACCGTGAAGCCATTCTCAGACTCTGAGAGAAAGAGCCTGTCACAGTTCTGACCTGCCTTCCCAATCCCCACTGGCTGGAGGAATCCAAAGGGAACGAAGGAGCTGCCTGAATGGCCAGTCCTTCCTCTTTTCTCCTCCAAAGCTCTCCAGCACCCTCCTCCCATGTACCTGGCAAAAACCGGGCCATGGAGGGACAGGTCAGGGCACAGGTATCCTTCTTGCCAGACCGGTTGCAGCTGAGCATGGCTTTCGAGGCCCCAGGACTGCCCTGACACTTCAGTGGCTCTAGGAAGGGGAGAGAGGCCTGAGCAAATGAGTACATTCCTTTCCCACCCTCTCCCTCAGTTGGGTAATTTGGAGGAATCAGCTACTTGCATAACTATTGTTGTACCCATGGAGACTGATGATGGGATTGTTTACTACAAATTTCATGTCTTTAACTCAAAATGGCTACATTCTCCACCCTTTCACACCTCACACCTTTCCCCAAGATGATACTGTATGTTTTCTAGAACCCCAACTGCCCCCTGAAACTGCAGTGTCATCTTTGGTCAGCAGAGGGCACTGCCCACCTGTGCAATCTTTGCCATTCCAGTGCAGCCGGCCCTGGCCTGCTGGGCAGGTACACTGGTAGCTGCCAGCAGTGTTGATGCAGCCAAAGCGGCAACCTCCCCGGTTGATGCTGCATTCATCCACATCTGGGGGAAGGAGTAGGGAGACAGAAAAACAACGATGGAGTTTGAGGAAGAGCCAGAGAGTGGGCAGTGAGTGAGGGCCTTTGGTTAGAGTTCCAGGTACCCTGCGTTATGCAAGATGAGTAAGTTCGAGAGATCTACTGTACAACAATGTGCCTATAGATAACAATACTGTAGTGTACACTTAAAAACTTAAGAGGGTAGATCTCATGTTAAATATTCTTACAATTTAAAAAAGTTAAAAAGGTATTCTAGGCACTGTAAGATGACTACTGGCTTGAGAAGAGCTCAAACCTCCTTCCGTTATCTCTGTCCCCAAAGGAATGATCGAGAAGGGGCCAAGCCGATAAGCTTTTTAAAGCCTTCCACTCCTCCCAGCCAGTGAGACTGTCATTTGGGAGCTGAGAGTGGGGTTTCAGGGACAGTTATAGGAATGGGAGATAGGAATTTTGGAGGCAGGATGCTGTTTCCCCAGTCTCCCAGTTCTTCAAAAGCTGTCTTAATTCCTCCTATTTTGTCACAGTGGATGAATACATGGTGCATGCACCAGGGATTGCCCATAGCCACAAGCCAACACAGGGACCTGTTCAGTTGGAGGGTGAAGAGGTGAGGGGCCAGGGTGGCTGGGGGTGCAAGCTTACTAGCTTACCCCCACAGTGGGTGACACCATACAACAGGTAGCCACGATGGCAGAGACACTGGAAGCTTCCTGGTGTGTTGACACATATGTGGTCACAGGTTCGATCAAAGGAACACTCGTCTATATCTGGAAGAGCAAAGATTCAAGCCACTGAATCTGTCTTGGAGCACTTGAGCCTTGCTCAGGTGAAGGACCCAAGTGAGGGGCCTTGGCTCTCCCCCTTGAACTGAAGAGTCCCTATTCACGTCCTTGCTCTAGGACCAGTGATTTAACAATGCCAGTCCATCTTCTCTGCCCCCTCTATTGGAGTCCTTGGAATTAGGAACTGCAAGATCTAGTGCCTTTAGGTCAGGGCCCACCATGTGTGGTTAGGTACGTCCTACTCTGCCAAGGATATGAATTGGGGTGAAATCCATCCCTCAGTCCTTGCCCAGCTGAGTGCTTTGATGTGGAGCTGGTCCGCTGAGGGGAAGGAGGGAGTACCATTTGCTAATTTGCAGGATGACACTGCCTATAGAGACTGCATGATATCTATTGAGTTTCTAAGACTTTAGTCCTCTGGCCTCCTTGAAGCTCTCCCATAAGAACCTCTCCTACAGCTTTCACCTTTGCCTGAGTCTGCTCACCCTGGCAGTTCCTCTCATTGATGAGAAGCTTATAGCCTTTCTTGCAACTGCATTCGAAGCTGCCCACTGTGTTCCGGCAAATGTGGTCACAGCCCCCGTTGTTTAAGCGGCACTCATCTATATCTGAAGAAGGAGGACAAAACAGGATAAAAGATACTATCAAAGGCTGAGAACAAACAAGGAGAAAGGTCCCTCCCTCACTGACAAGAGACATGCAAAAATGAAGGAGTCCTGGGCCTGCCTCTTCTTGATTCTCTCTCTCTCTCTCCCTCTCTCCCCCTCTCTCTCTCCCTCTCTCCCTCTCTCTCTCTCCCTCTCTCCCTCCCTCTCCTCTTTCTCTTTCCTGTTCAGGAGATCTGTGGCCATTAGTAACACCCTCTCTTCTGGGGTTGAGTGTTCTTATAAGGGGACAAATTGGAACCAAAACTAGAATCAGGCCCTCAGGGAATTACCTAGAGGAGGGGGCAGGTGGGCATTTGACCTAACAGGCTAGCCCTTAGTCTCCAGCTGATGGCCATTCCCAGAAAGGCTGGTGGGTAGGGTTATCTCTTTCCTGTCTCTCAGGTTGGGGGGTTGCGGGCGTGCGGGGCAGGGAGAGGTGGAGAGTCAAAAGGGACTCACTGAAAAGGGGCAGCCTTTAGGGAAGAGGAGGAGCTGGGAAAGAGGCCAGGCAGGGAGGACCTCCAAGAGAGCCAGTGAGGCTGGGTAGCTGATGGGGGAGGGCTGGGGGCCAGGCAAGGGGCTGAACTGGGAGAGATCTGGAGAGACTCAGGCCTGAGGCAGCTTTCAGCACTAGTAAGGGAAAGGGGGGCTGGTGAATGGCTTCCTTCCTGAGGTCAAGTTCCCCAAGCTGGTGGCAGACAGGACCCAGGCTACTCACCCCTGGGTGGGGGAGGGGGCAGGGAGGCAGCCTTCCACTTCACTCTTAGCATACCTGTCAACAGTTCTTCCAAGCAGGAAACCTCTCAACTCTGGCTGGCTGACCTGCTGCCCTAGCCTCCCCCCTCGTCTCGCGGCTGTTGGGCCAAAAGACACAAAGAACGAGCCCAGTCCTCCTAGTCCCCACTCCTTGTGACTAGGGGATATGGACCTAATGAATCATCATTTTCAGTATGGCTACTCTTCCTTTTTCCTCCTCCCTTCCCCCCCATTCTTCCTCAGACCTGGCTAATTAAAAGGAAGGGAAACAGAATGGATAATGTGGGTAACTATACTGTAATAACAGTATAGTTACAGTGTATAAGTATACTGTAATAACAGTTAACACAAAGTGTTTCCATTTGCCAAGCACTATTCTAAGTACTTTTTATATAACAACTTTTTAAATCACAACACAGTATGAGGCGAGCACTATGGAAAACTGAGGCACAGAGACATTAAGTGACTTGCCCAGGATCACAGAGCTAGTAAGAGACAGGGCTGGGATCTGAACCCAAGTAGCCAGGCTCCAGCTTCAGTCCTCCTAACTAGTATCCTACTCTCCCTTTGACCAGTACAGCCTTTCGAGGGGGAAAGATTGTTTCCCCAGAGCCCACTGGGAAGGTCTGAAGAATGTGGGGTAAGAAGATTATGGAACACACCTGTGACCTCATGCACACACAAAGTCAGGGCTCAAATATCCTTCCAGACCCAGGGGCAAATGTGAATTGCATGTCCATTAACTAAGAGGGTTAGGGACCCATGGGGGATGGGAATGAGAGTAGGGAAACAAGGTTGGGTAGGGGAAGGGGGCACTAAGGAACTGGCTGGACGTCTCTGTCCCTTGAACTGAGATGGAACGGGCAGATAGGAGACAACCCTTAGCTATGTCCTAGGTTCTTCATAAGAAGGAGGCTAGGGAGGTGTTATTCCATAATAGGCACCCTATCTCTGGTCCCAACCTCAGGCCCTTACCAAAGGTCACTCTGCTTCTGTCCTCTCAAAGTCCTTACCTTTGCATGTCTTCCTGTCTGGCTGCAGCATGAAGCCCACAGGGCAGGTGCAGTGGACACCAGTCGCTGCATCGTGACACTTACTGTCACAGCCCCCGTTGTTGACAGCACAGGTCTCTGTTTAGGAGGGAGGTGGGGGATGGTAACGAGGTTACAAGCCTGGAGGAGTCCCAAACTCTGAGGGTAGTGGAGACCACAGAGGCCCAAGGGAAGGCCTCAGCTGCCTCTCTGTGCTTTAGAAGGAGCATTAAGCTGAGGGAGGCTCCTAGCCCCTTTCCTCCCATCACTCCCAACCCCCATCCCCTCACAAGTACAGCCAAGCAGTCCACTTCCCTGCCCCCTACTTGATTGAAACAAGGTGGACAGCAGTGAGGCAGGTACAAGCCAGAGCTGTCAGGCAGGAATGTGCCGAGGGGGTGGAGGAGGTTGCGGGGGGGGGGGGGCAGTAGGGAGGGATGGGAGCTAAGTGAGGGTGGTTCTGGCCGCCAGGGAACCAGAAGGGACAGATAGGAGTTTCTTCCTCTTTCCACTATCTCTTTGGTGGGTGGGTGGGGATTGTGGTGGGACAATCTTATTGTAGGTGGATTGGAAAGAATGAGCCTGGCCATTCCTAAGGCAACTGAAGAATACCCATCAATTTATCTTCCTGTTCCCCGCTGCCTAGCTGTCTTAAGAAAGATCGCACTTCCAGGACCAACTGACTGCTCATCCTCAGAGGAGGTAGCACATACTGGGTTGGTTAATCTACCTTTGACTCCTCCCAAACCTTCCTTTTAGTTCTAGATGGAGACAAGCTGGCTGTTTTGTTGTTTTACTTTGCTAATGGGGAGATGTTATATAGGAGAGGGGAGAGTCAAAAGAAAGAGAAGAATCCAGAGGAGAAGGAAGGGTGTAAAAAGGTTAGTGAAAGAGAGAACCTCAGAGCTAGGTAAGACCTAAATCCTTATTTTGGCTAAGTCTCTTATGCTGTTCCCTTTTAACTAGTAAGTTTTCCCTATCACTAAAAGGTCAGAGTAGGAGGAGTGTGGATGGGTCACTCTCCCTATTTTCTGAATTCAGAGCAGGAGAAAAACAGGTTTAAATGGTAGCTTGGGAAAGTCAGATGTGTCCAAGGAAAAGCCATTAGTTCAAACAGTAAAGGCCCCTGATACAGAGACTGTGGAGGTGGTGTGGACTGTCCTCTTGGGGTGACTAGAATTCTCCCATTAGAGAGAGAGAATCCCAAGGCCTCCACTAGGGAAGATAGAAGAGTGGTTCTCAGAATCAAGGGAATTGAATAAGAGCAGTACTGGATGTACTGTCATCTTCTTGAGTCTCTGACTCCCCACACTCAGGCCCAACTCTTGTCACCAATAAGAACAGGAAGGCCAGGGCTCTAAAAGAAGCCTAACTCTACGTGTCCCTGGCCATACCCTGGTCCCTCAAATGCCCATGTGTGGAGCAGCTCAACGTGGAGTGGGATATCCTCTGTGCCATTTCCACTTTAGTCTCTCCTGAGGCTCTCCAAGACCATGGGAGGAACCTAGTAGGGAACCTTGAGTTCAGGTTCCAAGCCTAGCCACCCCCTTAAGAGTGCTCTTAGCATAAGAAGAGGTCCACTAAGCCCAGGAGCAGGGGGAGGGGCACGGATATCTTATGCCAAGGCCAGGTAGCTTCTGAAGGATGTAGGACAGGGAATAGCAGAGCTGGCACAATGTCCATCCCAGGCTGGACAGGAAGCTGGGCATAGCTGCCCACCTCTGCAGGATGGCATTCTCGAGAGCAGGGTGGGGCAGCAGGACCAGATAGTCTCACCCCTTTGCTCTCTAGGTCACCATATTAAAACCACAAGTTACTCTGTGCTTACGCTGTGCCAGGCACTTGCCAGGTAGATGCTCTACATGCACTATCTCAAGCATTACAACCCTAAGGGAGGACTGTTATTTTATAGAAAAGTAAACTGAGGATCAGAGAGGAAAGTAGCTTGCCTGAGGTCATACAGTTAGAAAGTAGTAGAGCCAGTATTCAAACTCAGGTCTGCCTGAACACACATGCCATGCTCTTAATCATTATGGTGGGAGAGAATGGTGAGTGATGCTAGGACTGTGAACTAATGTGCGTAAGAACCCAAGAAAGAAGCCCCAAGGAGGGGATGGCATCTAACCCTATCGCACCGCTATCTCAGGTGGCACAGTGGGCATGATGGGGAAGATGAGTCTGGTGGGTAGAGCGGGGGTGGGGAGCAGAGAGCTGGGAGTGGGGTGGGGTGTTAGAAGGTGGGTGTGGGAGGAGACAGCAGAAGAGGAAGGGCAGAGGGAGAGTGACAGGAACAAAGACGAGACCAACATGAAAGCTCCCGGGCCAGCTCTTAGGGACTCAGGTTTCTTGTCACCCAGTGGGCCCAGTGCCCAGGCTGCCAGGATAGCCCTGATGGCAAGTTGAGGCCCAGTCAGGCCCAGCGGGCATGCAGTTAGTGGGAGCCCCAGCGGGTTAGCCCTTCCCCTAGCAAGCCAGTGAGAGCAAGCGGAGAGAGCAGACATATTTACCATTAGAAACGGCTTGAGTGGGGATGTGCTGCTCTAGCCGCCTTTCCCCTGTTTGACATTGTAAAAAAGCTGTTTAGGTGCTGGGCAGAAGCCACTGTGGCCCTCTGGGCCCCGGACCCCTCCCCACCCTCTCCTCCCCACTGCCAGCCCAAACCACTAGCCCCAAATGATGAGCCCTGGGACCCTTGTGACAGCTTCACTCCTCATCCTTATCCTGTCTGGTGGTATCCCCAAAGATGCCAAGCTCCCCTCAAGTGACTGAAAAACTGAAACAGTCTCAGAAAGGGGCAACCAACCATGGGCCCAATACCACAGAGCCTGCCCAAGCCTAAGCTGGGATGCACCCTCAAGTCTTACTAACCACAAAATCCCAAATCCCAAAGGGTGCTGCCCTTTCTGCTAAACTATATTGCCTTCTCAGTCTTCCCACCGAATCTGAATGTCCTGATGGTCCCAGGCAATGATGTTTCCTCTTACCAGGGATGGCCAGAAAAATTAGATATAGGGCAAGGTAAAATAAGTTCTATTGGAGAAGAGGAAGAGGAACTAGGAAAGAATATAGCTGTAAACTCAGAATTGCCTCATTTGCTCTTTTCTGCCTCATTTGGCCATGGCCCAGTAGTGGAATAGGTCTTGAGTTAGAGAAGAGCCCAAGCTCAATAAGGGTGTTTTCAGAAGCAACCATGTCTGGAACTCTGAACAGAAATAAATCAGAGAGGAATCAGACCTTCACATCCCTGGCCCCTGACTCATGCATCTTTTCTTTGGGGACTGCAAACAGTCTCTTTTGAGAGACTGGGGATGTGTGAATGTATCCAGGAGGTGGTGGGAAGTTTGAAAAGCAAAATAACTAGACCTATGAGTAAAAAATGAAAGGAGCTGAAACACACCAGCCCAAAGAAGGCATCGAGAAGACCTAAAAATGTTCTGGGGTCTCTGAAGAGTTAATTCAGAGGGAAATGTGGCAGGAGAGATTTTAATTATATAGGGACTGTAGAACTGGACATGCAAGTCTCTGGAGCAAGTGCCTGAGGGAGCCCTGTAAGAGCATCATCTGCTCTCCAGTTCCTGTTCCTGCAGTGAAAGGGACAGGTCTCTGGAGAGTCTAGTTCTTCAGTTAATGTCATGTCTCTGATATACATAACTTCATACACAGTGACCGGGTTCACATACCCCCATCCTCAGCATGCCATAGCCCACTAGATGGACAGTCATTCATAAACATCTATGCCCACACAGCAAGCTTGTGCCCTGCCTGGGTGAAAACACAGCCTCTCTCTCAGCCAAACCTCTTCATTTTATTTCCCACTTCTCCAAGAGGAAACCTTGTTCCATTATCTTTCTCAGCACTAAAGACCTAAAGGCTGAGGGAATTAGGAATTAACTTTAAGGAATTAAAGTCATCTAGGGTACCTGAAAATATATGAGATAAGGCCTAAGAATTCAGGAAGAGGGATCCAGGTTAAGAGGGCCTCAAATCAAAGTGAGAGATGGAAGGCTGGAGTTGGTGAGGAAGAAAGAGGATTGCTGGTGGAGCTGAGAGGGAGTACCACTGGTATCTGGAGGAGAGAGAAGGAAATGGGGGCAAGGGTGAGGTGAGTAGAAAGGGGAGTTGCAGGAGGAGAGTGAGGAGAGAAAGAATAAAGAGGAAAAAGATACCTGGAGCCAGGAAACCCCATCTGTCAGTTCAGGGATGGTTGTTCCAGGAAGGAGCACTCTGTCCCACCCTCAGGTGCAGAGTGGGGACACTTGGCTTTGACAATTCCTCTCTTATCACACTAGTCAACCAAGGGCCTCTGGTCAGGCCTAAGGAGATGCATTTCCCCAGCTCTCTTCCCAGTTCTCAACTACAGCCTTGGTCAATAAGCAACTCTGCTAATTATTCCCAGTTTGGCAACACTTTTTCCGGGGATGAAGAGGATGGTGAGGCTCCTGGAACAGGGTGGTAAAACCACTGGGTTGGGGAGGGGAAGAGGGCCAGGGAGCCCTTCAGTCTCTCTTAGAGTTGTCCCTTACTAGACCTGGCATTTTCTGGGTCTTAACTCCCTCACCAGTCCCTCTGTTCCCAGCACCTGGGCCCCATGCACTCCTCCACTTCCCCGGTTCCCAAGGGGTCCCACCGTCACCCCCATCTCAGGTGGACTGAGTTCTCCCCTGGCCTCACCCACCGATGCATGTCTTCCCGTCGGTATGGAGCACAAACTTGACATGGCAGCCGCACCGGGGACCCTGCTCTGTGTCATCACATGTGTGTTGGCAGCCGCCGTTACCGTAGTTGCACGTCACTGTGCACAGAGAGGACAGGGCCCTGTCAGCTTGCTCCTCCCTGGGTTCCACAGTTTTCTACAATGTGGGTACTGGCCCCCTTGCCTAGTTGCCTCCCCTATACTCCCTTTTCCTCCCAGCCCTATCCTCTTGCTCCTAAGCCCTATACCCCTCCTCTTTGTTTTCACCCCTGACCCCACTGCCCCACCTGCCATCCCAATTATCTCACATTTACAGTCCCGTTGGTTCTTGGTAAGCTCAAAGCCAGGACGGCATTCACAGGCAATACCCCCCTTGGGCGTCTCCCGGCAAATGTGGGCACAGCCATGGTTCTTGTTCATGCAATTCATTCCTTCTAAAAGAGAAGAAAGGGGGGTGAATGCTCTGTACCCCTGGATGTCTAGAAGAGGAGGACTACAAGGGGCAACTGGGGACCTAGAGACCTGGGAGAATTCCACTGAGGTTGAATTCAACACAAGGAGGGGACTGACTCTCCTTGTCCCAGGCCTCCTGTCTTCCCCACAGACCTGGGTGCTCATGAGCAGAGCTCAGAGCTGTTCTGAATGATGTATTAATAGCTAGCTATTGATACTCATCCGAACAAATGATCACCCTCTCCTTCAAACAACCAAAAAATTGTGTATAATAGGTATCCAGCACTGTGCTGGAGATGGGGTGGATTTAGGAAGGTCCGAAAAAAATACAAGGTGTGATTACTCCCCTCAAAGAGCTTACAGTCAAACTGAGAAGAAGATCAGTAGAAATCAGATCTACAATGCGAGTGGAAGGTAACTGGTATAGATATTTACTATGCAATTTTATTCAACAAACATTTATTAAACTCTCACTACATGCTGGGCAGTATGTTAGGTGCTGGAGATACAACAATGAATTAGACATAGTCCCTGCCCTCAGGGATGTCACAGTCTAGTGGGAGTGGGGGGCATGAGTCATAGAAACAGACAATATAAACCCATTATTCCTGCCTGACCCTCCCAGGCCAATACAAGGGAAAAGGTATTGGTGAGGCCTTCTCAGATAGGCAGCAGCTTAGAGAAGCTCAGCCACCTACAATTAGGGACAACATCCACCTCAGGTCTGGACACAGAGGATACTCCATAGTAGCCTTAATCCCATATTGACCCCAACCTCAAAGTAATTTCTCCAGATTTTGCCCTAACAGGGTGTCTGTTCCTAGATCCTTTGGGGTGTGATTGAATTGAAGGACAAGAGAAGGAGGAGCTAGCTGAGGTGAGAACAGACAGTGAGACTTAGGGGCTGTTGAGGGACAGCTGGGAAGAGAAGCCTGGGGAGGACAGGGATGGGGCCATCCCAGGTCATGGGCTGACCTTCTGGCCGCTGGATGCAGGTATGCTGGTTGTCGCTGAGGAAGAAGCCTTCCCGGCAGTGGCACTCATAACTGCCCATCATGTTGACGCAGCTCTGCTGACAGCCGCCGTTGCCCTCGGCACACTCGTCCACATCTGTGCAGGATAGGTAGTCGGTGGGGCCATGGGGTGCAGGCAGGGTCCAGGGTGTATCCCAAGACTTCAGCACCAAAGGCAGTCTTAAGAACTACCACCCCCTAAGCCCAGCCTTAAGCCAGGAAGTCCTCACACCCTTGTCAGCTAATATTCCACTAAGTTTTAAAAGGCTGCCCTGAGGGCAGAGCTGGGAAGCTAAGCAAGTGGGGGAAAAGGGGACCTTTGAACCTCACATGTCACCTAGGTGAAGCCATGCCTCCCTTTCCCTCACCTGTGTAAACTGGGTATGAGGACAGAGGATACCAGGAAAGAAGCCAGAGCAAGAGGAACAGTAATGAAGGTAAGGATGGAGATTGGTCACATTGGTTGGAGAGGTAATAGGGGGTCACAGCTGGTTGCAATGAGCAGCCAGGGAATGTAGGAACCTGGGAAGTGACTCTGGGTGCAGGCAGAGCTATGGCCATGGTGCTGAGGTTGGAGGGGCAGGGTGGGGAAAGGCAGCTGAGCCTCAACTCCTTGTGGGTCAGGGACCATTTCTGTGGACAGGCCACGGCCCCATCCTTCCTCCCCTCCCCCCTCTGCCTGGGCTTGCTGCCATATTTTCTAGCCTTTCTCCTATTTTGGTTTAACAAAACAAAGTCTGACAACTTGGCGGGGAGGGATCTGGGGAGAGCTGCCAGGCCACACCCTAGATGGTGGGGGTTAGGGGCAGGAAGAACAGTAGGCTCTCACCCCCAAATCACCACCCCTAGGTTCTAGAGCCAAGCTCACCCTGGGGCCCCAATTCAACACCTTGACTCCATCTCTACGCTAGCTACTGCCCTCCCAAGTCCATGGCCCTTCTCAGTTTGCCTTGGCCTGGGAGGCATCATGCAGATTGGTTGTCAAATGGAGCAGCTAGAATCTGGGCTCCTGAGGGCTTCATCTGCCTTCCCACCCTCTCTGCTGAGATCCTGAAACCCTCTCTTCCCCTTCTGGCCAGGGCAGAGGGGCCCAGATCCAGCTGGCTCTTGCCTGAGAGGTACACCTGTTGGAAGAGCTAAGGTGTACCTTCCTGTGCTTTGCTCCTGTCTCCACCCTATCTTTTGCTATTCTCTTGACTTCTCCCCCATCCCTGTCTTCCTGCTCTTGCCACATCCTACATTCTATCCTTCTGTCTGCTCCCCTTACCATCTAACCTTGTGGCTTTGCTACTGTAGCCAAGCTCTTTCCTCCAATTCTCAGTGGGGAAGCTAAGTCCCAGAGCATGGACAACTTTCTCAAAATTCCCCTAAGAGCCAAAGGTAGGGGAACCCTAACCCTAGGTAATCTTTGTCCCTTGACCCTCTCTATACCTAATCATTCTCTTGTTCCTCTGGTTGGTTCTCCCCAAAACACTTATAGGGAAACAAGATATGGTGAGAATCAGGGGCCTAGAAAAGTCAAAGGCAGCCAAAGAACTCAAAAGCGTATGTGCATGTCCTGTAGGCAACTGTCCTGGTCTAACTGCCACAGTTTCCCTTCCCAATTGAGTTTCATAAGAGGCCCTCAAGGGTGATTGGGCAGATATGAGGCCCTTCCTTGGAAGCTAAAATGGTAGGAGAGGTGACCAGGGCTGGGATTAAGGGCTCAGCAGATACCAGGGTTTGGAGGCCTGGATTGGGTGTAGAAACCTATAGCCTGGGTCCAGTGATGGGTTATGACTAGGTTTGGAGGCAGCTCTGCAGTAAGGAGGTTCTTCTCAGCCAATAGGACTTCAGATAATTCATCTGTTTGGTCAATTGGTGGGTGGGGACCAGCCCAGCCTGCTTTTATGGGCATCATTCCTTTTGTTTCTCTTCCTTTCCTGGTCCTTTCTGCTGCTAGTGCCTGTTTTCTGTTGTGGCTACAGGGCAAAGGAATTTAGGAGAAGGCCCTGGGTTCAAATTTCAAATCCTTTTCTGCTATGAGCTTCAAATTTTCTACTTGGGGAAGAGTCAAAGTAATTTTCCAAAATGACAGAGACCAAAGTTGAGTTCAGTTCCTTAGAGATTCTCTTATCTCTGATCCAGCTCATGGGACAAAGGAGATCAGTGAGGAGAGGGTGAGACTGGAGATTGCAGGAAGAACTGGGAGAAAACAAGCCTGCAAGGGTCAGAGGCTCCCTGGGGCATAGGGATGCCCTGTCATCATCATCAACAACATTCTTCCCATTACTGAGCTCCTACTATGTGCTAAGGATTGTACAGGGCTCTTTTCATATGTTGTCTTGTGGTGATTCGCACAGCAGCCTTCGAGTGAGTTATTACCACCCCATTCTATTTTAGTTATTTTTTGAGATAGGATTGCTCGGTCTGGAGTGCAGTGACACAATCACAGCTGACTACAGCCTCGACTTCCTGGGCTCAAGCCAAGGAAGAGCTCCCAAGTAGCTGGGACTACAAGTGTGCACCACCACGACTAATTATTATTATTATTTTTTGTAGAGACAGGGTCTCACCATGTTGCCCAGGCCTGTCTTGAACTCCCGGGCTCGAGCAATCGTTCTGCCTCAGCCTCCCAAAGTGCTGGGATTACAGGTGTGAGCTACCACACCTGGTCCCACCCCCATTTTAGAGAGGAGAAAGCTGAGATTTCCAGAGATTGGCTGATTTGCCCAAGACCCAAGGCTAGTAAGCAGCAGAACCAAGATATCTGTGTGGAGCCAAATCAGCTTCCTACCATGCCTCACCACTGGCTAAACCCCTTATTCCCATCTCCTGGCCCTTGCCCTAGGAGCATTTCATAGCAACTTCTCCTCTAATGTTTTTCATCCAGCAGGATTTTTCATTCCAAGTGGCCAGTCTCAAAGGGGAGGCTGACCTTATTCTCTTGTAAATGTAGCTCTTTTTGATCACTCGCTCCTCCTTCCCTGGGAAATAGGAAATGCTGAAAAGATCTCTTTCTCCACAAGACATCCCTCCACCAAATCCCCTCTCCTTTGCTTACCCAGACAGTTGTGTCCGTCATGTGCCAGGTGGAATCCATCATAGCAGGTACACCGGTAATTGCCAGGGATGTTGACACAGTCATGCACACAACCTGCATTATCCTCTCGCTCGCACTCATCCACGTCTGTAGGCAAAGAGAAGCTGAGACAGATGAACCCACCTGTGAACCCACTGTCCACCCCCCAGACTCAGCCTTATTGTTGTGTTTACATAGTAATGTTCATAGCCTATAAGCCATTTAGCATTTTTCTGTTTTCATTTAAACCTAAGTCATAAACATTTTCAGGTCTCCAGTCATTCTAATTACCACTGTATGTGGTTGCAGAATATTATTTTTCTATTCTTATAACTCTTTTCTCTATTGTTACAGATTTAGACTTATTTCATTTATTTTACAATCATAGATAATGCATCAAAGAACACCTTCTCCCATTTATCATTTTGTTTCTTTGAATAAGTTCTCAAGAGTAAAATTTCTGGATCAAAGGAAACACCTTTTAAGATTCCTGGTAGGTATTACAAAATTACTTTTCAATTTATAATGCAACTAGGAATTAACAAGTGTACCCTGTCCACTAAAGTCTCACCAACACTGAAGCTCATAAATTTAGTATCTCAAGGCTACTTTAATTTGCATTGATTTAATTATGAGAGGAAAATGTGTTTACATTATGAACTTCCTCTGAAGCACACTTTCTGTTCCCGTCCATTGTGGACGTGGTGTAAGGGTCTAAAGATAAAAGTTCCAATGCCAGGGAACCTCAGGCCTAAGTCTCATGATTTTCATGCTCCCACCCCAGCCGGGTTGTGGGCTGTAAACTGTCCCCACCAGGACCTCTGCTAGCCTGCATGGTGCCTTTGTGCAAATTAGAAAATGGCACCCTCTCTGGGAAGATGTAGTTGCCCCCCTCACCCCCCCCCCACTACTTGACCAGTGGAATTTCTAGCCTTGGTGTGATGGAGAGTGGCCAACTGAGGGCAGTGGCACTGGTGTGCCCTCTTCCACAGGTCCCTCTCCTCCAGGTGCCCTCCCAGCCTCACCTTTGCAGTGTTTGCCATCCCCTGTGTAGCCAGACTTGCAGATGCACTTGTATGACCTCGGGGTGTTCTGGCAGATAGCATCGATGTGGCAGTTGTCAGTCCCTTCCACACACTCATCCACATCTGGCAGGGGCAAAGGGGGCACATGAGAACCTCTTGGCACCCCTAAGGGGTGTCTTGAAGGTGGGCTTCCAAGGGCAGAATCCCCTCTTCTCTAAAACAGAGGCAGTGACCCCTCCAGAAACAGGTGCTGTCCCACATCTCTCTGATTTCAGAGTGGGCAGACACTGATTTTGGGAATTCAGAAAGAACCCCCACTGCCCTCAAAAATACTTAATTCACAGTGACAGCTAAAACTCCATCATTCGAAACACTCCTTTTTAAAATTTGAAAACAAACAAAAAAACCCTTAGAGTGGGTAGTATACTTAACTTGATTAGGAATAATCAACTTAAAGTGAATGAGTTTACGGACGAGGCTTAGAGGGAGGGTTAAGGGGAAAGGCATGGGAACAGTGGCCTCTAGGAAGGTGGCAGGGTCCAGCAATCATTGGTAAAGGAGGAAAAAAGGGAGATGGGGCATCTGAGGGATCTTCATCTGTCTCATGATTCTGCTTGAGACCAGGCCTGCTTCCACTTGCCCACCATGGAGCCAAGAAGCTTTACAGGAAAAATGTTCTATCCTGGATGATTTTCCTCGGCCCCTGTGCTGCCAACAGTAGAGACATCCAGAGCTGGCAGAGGTTGGCACCAGCTACCTGAAGCCTAATAAGTGCAGCCCTTTGGGCCCTAATCCCCAGTGTTCCTCTGTCTCCTGGCCCTTGCTCTAACAATAGGTGCTATACACAGAGCTATACTTGAAGGAAGAGGCCACTCACAATCTAGCAAAAAGAGGATGGTTAAGAAAGGACATAGATGAGGCCGGGCGCGGTGGCTCACGCCTGTAATCCCAGCACTTTGGGAGGCCGAGGTGGGCGGATTAGCAGGTCAGGAGTTCGAGACCAGCCTGACCAACATGATGAAACCCCTAAAATACAAATCTACTAAAAATACAAAAATTAGCCAGGTGTGGTGATGCGCGCCTGTAATGCCAGCTACTCAGAAGGCTGAGGCAGGAGAATCGCTTGAACCAGGGAGGTGGAGGTTGCAGTGAGCCGAGATCACACTACTGCACTCCAGCCTCAGTGACAGGGTGAGACTCCGTCTCAAAAAAAAAAAAAAGAAAGAAAGGACGTAGAAAAGAGTCTTTGGGCAAAAGATTCCAACTTCTGAGGCAATATTATGGTGCCCTTAAATCTGAACTGAAATAGAGAAACATGTTATTCAGTTGAAAACGCCTTATTGCGTGTGTTTGTGAAAGGCGCCATAATAGCTGTGGAGGCTCAAAGGTGACTCAGCCCAGCCCAAAGGAGAAACAAAAAACATGGAGCAGGATGTGGCACATGCCCTGAAGGCATGAGACATAAGGTGAGGGGGTCCTCGACCCTGCACATCAGAGTCAACTCTCCTAGGAGATGTCCAAGCTGCAACCCCAGAGATTCTGGTCAAATAGTCTGGACTGGGCCATCAGTATTTTTCTAAAGCTCTTCCAGTTATTCTAATGTGTAGTCAAGGTTGAGAACCTGTGTTACAGGGCAGATCAGAGGAGAAAGAGACTACTTCCAATTGTAAACTGGGAAACCCAAAATAGTGTCTTAAAGTAGCAGCCTGCAAGTGAGCGAGCACTGAATGGGAGGCATTACTCTCCTGTGATCCCACAACTGAGCACAGAAAGGAGATGAGATTTGACACCAAGACAATTTGATATCCAAGTGTGATCTATGGGCCATAGAATTGCCTGGGTTTTATTAAAATGCAGATTTTCAGGACTCATTATAGCCTTTTTGAATCCAAATCCTTAAGTGACTGATTATTTTTACTGAGTGAATGGATGCATGAACCAGTATTCTCTCCAATTTGTAGATACCCAGAGTCCTAGCTTGAGACAATTACCTGTCCTCTGGTTTTATGCTCTGAAGCTTCCTGGGGCTAAGAAGAGAACTGAAATCCCCAAACACCCTGCCTCAAATCTCACAGGTTTCCATTCAGCTCTGCATTCTACCCTTCAACCCCTCTGCAGCCAACCATCATACCAGTTGATTCTAAGTGCTGGGAGCTTCTGTCTACACTTACTCTCCACCTCGCTCGGGCTCCGTAGTCATGGTGTCTACCTGCTGGCCCATCCTGGGAAGTCATCTCAAAGTGAAAGAATGGAGAAGAGAGGGCATGGAAGACTAGTTCATAGGTAAGGGCAAGAGGGTCCTCATAGATGCTAAGGTGCTCTGTGGAGAATCAGTTTGTGCAACTGATGAACAGAAAACAATACAAAGAAGTATGCTATCACAGAACGATCATAAGTACTGGAACCAGTCAGTCCCAGATTCAAATCTAGCTCTACCCCTCTCTAGGGATGGTTTTCTTATTCTCCATCTCCTCCCCCTTAAAATGGGGATGATAATACCTCTTTATGAGAGGCTGTGAGTAGATGATGGGATAATTTGTGTAAACTGGCTAATAAATTATCTGGTAAACAGTAGGGTCCCAACACAGGAAGCTTGAGATGGTATTAAGTCACTGGTCAGGCAATAGATGCTCTACAGTATGACAGCCACTAGCCACATGTGGTTATTTAATTTAAAATTCACTTCCTCAGTTGCACTAGCCACAGGCCAAATGCGCAATAGCCACATGTGGCTAGTGGCTACCATGGTGGAAAGCATAGATATGGAACATTTCCAACACCACAGAACTAGCACTGCTATTAGCACACCACAGGATAGCACTGCTGTGGGGTTCTGAACAAGAGATGCTCCCTGGGTCCAGCAGCATGGATACTGGTCTGGAACTGCTCCCCTGGCCATATCAGAGGTATGTGACTGTCTCTGAATCAGCTGATGCTTCACTAGAGACTGTGTCAGACTATATGGGCTCCCAGTTCTTCCCTTTGCCTCCCATTCAGTGCTCATCAGTACTAGAGTGGATCTTGATGCTGATCACCACAAACCAGGCCTCCTAGCAGATTTTTTTTTTGAGACAAAGTCTCAGTCTGTCACCCATGCTGGAGTACAGTAGTGGTGTGATCTTGGCTCACTGCAACCTCTGCCTCCTGGGTTCAAGCTATTCTGCCTCAGCCTCCTGAGTATCTGGGATTACAGGCACGTGCCACCACACTTGGCTAATTTTTGTATTTTTAATAGAGACATGGTTTTGCCACATTGGCCAGGCTGGTCTCAAACTCCTGACCTCAAGTGATCTGCCCGCCTCAGCCTCCCAAAGTGCTAGGATTACAGGCACTGGGATTACATCACACCTGGCCAGATTCTTTAGACCCCTCCTACAGCCAGACCTCTGCCACCATCTAACCCCTCTCCCTCACCTCCCTGCTCACAATGCTTATCCCTCTCCAGCAAAGAGGCTCTGCTCTGGAAGACATTATCTCTTCCTGTTCCCTCTACAACGTCTAACCATCCTATTCCTTTCTATGCATTTGCATATTTTCATTATTCACATTGCAGATGCATTCCTCACTTTTCTGTTCCAGCCACACTATGCTCAGCTTCCCATTCTGGCTCAAATTTTTCTTCCCAAAAGCTATTCCTTGTAAGCCCCGTTCCTGGTGAGTTCCTGGTCCAAGGGGACTGTTTTCCTCAGTTCATTTACAGCTGTCACTGAATTGCTCTGCTAATACTTTGAGGCATATTCAGCTTTCCTTACTTGGCTGGGTACCTGCTGAGGAAGATGTCCCTTCAACGTTTGGTTGGAGTCTTTCCAAGCAGAACAGACCTAAGACAAAGCTGTGAAAGAGGGCCCCAAATTATACCCAGTATCTCCTCCTTCTATCAGTCATTCTTCCAGAGCTCCCTCCTACCATACATGCCCACCCAGAATTTGTCCTTGCAAGGACCCTTCAACACTCACAGCACAGTCTCATCTTAGTCTGTTCTCTCAGGATGCAGGTGTTACTAGCTGGAAAACCAGTTGATGCTACTGGGTGTGGACTGGTTTAAACCAGTGGTTCTCAACCCTGGGGCTGCACACTGGAATTCCCTGGGGGCTTTTGAAAAAATGTGAATGTACAGGTGCCCCCTAGACCAGCTGTATCAGGATCTCCAGGGTGAGGCTGGGGCCACTATCTGTCTTCCTTTCCCAACTCAGGTAATGCAAATAAACTATTTGCCCAAGCTGGGAAGAGATTAGGGGCAGCCACATGACAGAGTAGTTAAGAGGTTCTGGAGCAACATGGTCAGTTCAATTGCTTTCTCTACCTGTGTCTGTGTGGTCCTGGGCCAGCCTCTGAACTTACCTGTTCCCTCCTCTGTATGTGGGAATAATATTCATCATAGTACCTCCCATGGGGATTCCAGGAACATCAGGTGAGTTACCCATCAAGTACTTAGCACCACAGTGTGGGCATACAGCAAGTGCTCAACAAAGGTTTGCTATTTTTTTTTTTCTTTCTGAAACAGAGACAGGGTCTTGCTCTGTTTGTCCAGGCTGGAATGCAATGGCATGAACATAGCTCACTGCAACCTTGAAATCCTGGGCTCAAGTGATCCTACCACCTCAGCCTACTGAGTAACTGGAACTATATATGTGTGGCATCATGCTCCGCCAATTTTTTAAAATTATTTTTAGAGGCAGAGTCTTGCTATGTTGCCCAAGCTGGTCTCGAACTCCTGGATTTGAGCAACCCTCGTGTCAGCTTCCCAAAGTGCTGGTATTACAGGCGTGAGTCACCATGCCTAGCCAAGGTTTGCTACTATTATTCCTTCTCTCCAACCTTCTCTTTGTGTTCTTTCTGAACTCCCATTCCCTATCAAAGCCCCATTTCAGGCCTGGTTTGGGGAAATGCAGCACCAGTGAGCATGTGTTAGTGGGGAGGATTTGGGGAGACACATCCCCACTGCTTATTCTCCCTTTGGGCTGGGACGGCCCAAAGAATGGGGATGAAGTGGGTGAGAGGCCAGTTGGGAACCCAAAAGCTGTCCTCTGCAATTCTTTTTGAAGGCTAGGGAGATCCCACCCCTACTTCAGGCCATGCATTGGAACCAAAGTTGAGGTGGGGAAGAGTGGTGGCTGCAGAGATACCATAGACAAGCTAAGACCTCCCTGCCTCACCCTGTCCTGGCACAACGGCACAAGTCTGTAACTACAGCAGCTTTTCCCAGCACCATCTGCCATTTCTTCTGAATTTGCTTTCGCGCCTAGCAGAGCACTCCATAAACTCTCCTAAATGTAGGTAGAAAGGGTGGGGTGGGGTATGGGATATGAGGGTCAGAGGGTCAGACCAGAAAGGGTGGATTATTATAATACAAGTAGTCCTAAGATTCTGAAGATGGGCAGGTGTGCCCTAAAAGGGAAGCAGTGGGATTCCCGAGTAAATACTTCATCTACTTCACAAGTTTGCCTAGGCCCAGCTCAGGAACAGTAACAAATGGAAATGAGCAGGGATGCGGGCTGTGGGCAAGCAGACCCCCTAGGTAGAGTCCACCCCACCTTCCCATTACCACAGGAATTATTACCTTACCACCCACAGGGGAGGGGGTAATTGTGGGCAAATTTGATGGGCCCAGTGAGACAGTCAGAAACAGCATGCCTAGAGCCCTAATGTACCCACCCACATGGCTGTGACATCCCCAGCCCAGCCACGCTAGCCCAGGATATATGGTGTGTGTACGGCACTCTGCTGTTTTCCTCTCCTTGAATATCCTTGAGGACCGAGTTCAGGTGCCTCTGCTGGGACACTCCCTGTGACACTACCAGCCTTCTCTGATCTACTCTTTCTCCTTACTCCTAAGACTTACTGTCAGGCTCTGTGGTCACCTGATCAATCCCAGGCTTGCGATACCTCATATGCTGCCTTGTACGATTATTTAACTTTTAATTCATGTGTATAATTTTCCTACTGAAGCAGTAAGCTCCTTGAGGCCATGGCTCCTAAAGCTTTGAAACCCACGCAGCAACTGGAATAGGGCTTAGCATTCATTCACTCACTCAATAAATAGTTATTGAGCACCTCCAACATGTGAAGCACTATGCTAGGTGCTGGGGATTTGGCAGTGAACAAGAGATGAATTCTACATTGAAGGCACTTAGTAAATATTTGTTAAACAGGCGAGTGGATGGAGACATGGATGTGTTAGTAGTGAGTAGATGAGGTCTCTATCTGTGGCATCCCTTCTGCTCTATGTTACCTCAGAGAAAAATCTCACTTCTTTACTCTCTGTGATCCCACAACTGTTCTGGGTGGAGGAAGTCCCAGGAAGTTTAGTCTCAAGTGAAGAGTAGGGAGACAGGAAACTAAACTCACAGAAGGGTAGTACCCACTTAAAAGTATCCATATGCTGAGTGCTGGGGCCAGAAGAGACTGGGACTAATGAGTCATAGGGTCTCAGGGTCTTCAGACATCATGTGGGACTGCTACAGGGATCTTTTCAGAGCATCCCCTTCAACACATGTTCCTCAGCCTCCATGCTAACAAACACCCAATGATGGGGCACCTGAGACAGGCATTCCACTGCTTGCCCCTGGTGAGTTCCCTCATTCTCACCTCTAAGTTGCTACATCTAAGTGACATCCAAAATAAAACCAGCCCAGCCTTGGGCCATGATATCCTAACCCACAGCATGTGCACATGTACCCACACCTGTGCATATCTGCTCTACCTCCAGGTCAAAATAGCAACCAGGGAGATTGGCAGAGCCTGGAGTAGCAGGCTGTCTTCCCAGTTTGGGACTGGCCGAGGCACTCTGACCTCAGCTAGAGCCTGAGCCCCTCCTCAGTCTAGAAAAAGCTTATGCAAGGATGAGGGTGGCCTAGAGAAAGTCCAGAAAACCACACAAATAACCACCTGTTGATTCCAAGGAGGAGACAGAGCACTTTCTCCTTTTAAAAACAGTATCCTCTCCTCTCACTCAGGCTTAGCCTGCTCAACTCAACAGCCAGGAAAAGCTGCTGGTGTTTGGTGATTTGAAGGGAAGGGGGTCTGAACCTCAAAAGCTTGTCACTTACTGGGGACCCTGAGGAGTTCCTCTCTGATGTCCTGCCTTACCCTTAATCTAGCTCCTTGATCATTTGAATGTAACCTTAATTGGACAAGAATTTTCTCCCTTTCAGTATGGACAAAATCAACAACCCTGAATCAGAAGCTTTTAGAGGATGGGTAGTGAAGTGGGGGAAGAACAGAACATTGTAGAGTGAGGGGCAGGGAGGCAGGCAGTGGGCATAGGTAAGTTCTGGTTTTGTAATTAGTAATATTATCTCTTTAAATTAATTGGAAAAAACATTTCAGATTTGTATAATTTCACTAAGTGTACAGTTTTTTCACGCAGGTTGGTTCACTTGGTCTTCAGACTGTCCTCTCTCATTGAATAGATGAGGAAACTGAAGCCCAGTGAGGATACCTCAGGAAAGAGCAGATAGCTAGTGTACAGCAGGATCCAGGTCTTCAGACTCCCAGTCCAGTGCTCTCTCACTACCCACTGTCTTCTCTAAGCACTTGAGGGAGGAATCCACGCCTTAGTCATTAGTGTACCTCCCCCAACTCCAACTCAGCACTTAGTTCAGCATGAAGCATGCATCCAGTACATAACCATGGAGCAGAAGGAGCTGAAATGTGGATGATCCAGGGAGGAAATCAGCAGTGGGAATGCAGATGCTCTGAGGCTTTGGGCATGGGAGCAGCAGAAGAGAGCAGGGCTGAGTAGTGGGCAGGGAGGGTGCAGACACAGTTGCAATAAGGAAAGGGTGGGCGGTACAGCAGTGGGCAGGTGTTGCCTGCCCTTGGATTCACTATGCTGGGGCCAAGCAGCTGGTTAGAAACAAAAACAAACACCAGGGATACAGGTTCCTGCTGTTAACAGCTTCAAACCGCCAGAGGAAAACTCCAAATAAATATAATTAGAAACTTGTAAAAACGTCCTCTCTGTAAACCTGCTCCCCAGGGTCTACCCTTCAAGCACTCCCCTTCCCCAGCCCTCCCCCCAGTGCCCACATATCCCGATACTCCGCCCTTTCAGAGAGATTCCTTAGATGTGTTTCCTTATCCTGGATCTTCCCTCCAGCCCTGCAGCCCCTGCCCAGGTCTTTTCTCAGCTTGTTACCAGCAGTGACCAGGCCTGAAGAGCCCCTGCTGTAGGGCTCAGAAATCCAAACCCCACAGCTCTCTAGGGCTATGGTTATAGCCACAGGGAAAACCAGAGGTAAGAGCAAGGACCACTGTGCCCTATATAGGGGTCATCATCCCATTTGTGCAGCCAAAGCACAGCATCTAACAGCAACTACAAAGCAGTGCTTGATCTGCAGGGGGACATGTCTAGGCTAGGGCAGAATACAGACAGCTAGTCTCAGAGCTAGAAACATATGGAATCCTGGGGCCCAGCTCCAAGAATATTCAGTTCCCATAACACAGATATTTCAGCTCCACTTCCCAACTTTGTTTCATACACACATGCAGAAACACACACGTGTTCTTCAGGGGCTGTTTCCAGGGATAAATACCCACTTTATGGACACAGTAAGAACTATCAGCTACTTGGGGTTCCAGGAAACGGGTGGGGGAAGAAAGGAAGAGTATCCAAGTGACCTAGCCTCATGAGGCAGGCAGAAGTGGACCAGCATCCAGGGAGGAGAGGGCCTGAGATTTGGGTGAGTAACCTGTGGAGGCCCGGCGCCTTCTGCCTTCAGCAGGAAGGATTTCAGTGAGATGTGCAGAATCTCAGGGCTGCAAGGAACCCTACTGATATTTTACAAGTGAGGAGAGGGATTTCAGTGATTTCCTCCGAGGCTCAAATCCTTAGGCTCTGCATTTGTCTAAACCCACTGGCACCATATATCTCTATATCCGTGGTGCCACTTGAGGCTGGCATTGGGTGGGCATGGGAACAGGAGAGTAGCCAGTCCAGTGTCAGGTGGCTGGTGGGGGAGGGGAGTCTCTGTCCCCTCTTAGCCCAGGTGACTAGCTCCTGTACCCCCCAAACGTCTCTGGGTTGACCGTTGTTTCTCTTCTATACCCAAGGCCCAGCAGTCCTTCTGTTTCCAGACTCTAGTCTTCTGAGCTGAAGAAGCTGTCCCCAGGTCTGGGCCTCTTACGGGCACTGCCAGCCTCAGAGCAGCTCTGCAGTTTCCAGCCCTGACAGGGACTCTTTCTTATAAGTGGTCATGTGCTAGGGATATGGGACGTCAAAGGAGGCCCACGCCCTGACATTTGGGGACCAGAGCTGGGGGCAAGGACTGAGTGGGATCAGGCAGCAAGCTCTACCAGCTCCATCTTCTCAAAAGGTCTGAAGCCCTTTGTTCCCTTCCCCTGTCCTCAGTTCAAGGCACTGGACCAAGCCATTCCACTTCTTTACTTCTCCAACTAAAACAAAACGCACATTGCCC
Organism: Macaca fascicularis; assembly: GCF_037993035.2. NCBI lineage: Eukaryota > Metazoa > Chordata > Mammalia > Primates > Cercopithecidae > Macaca > Macaca fascicularis. Next base: position 136,479,133 of record NC_088378.1, read on the forward strand.
CCACTTCCTTTTTTCTCTCACCAGAGCACTTCACACACACACACCCGCCCTGAGTCATGCATACACATTCACATGTGTGTGAATGCACACTTCACATTCCCAAACTCACACCCAGGACCAGCTCCTTTTACAACAGGTCCCAGCTGCTCACATCTCAAACCGGTTCTCATGCTCTCAGATTCCTGAAGGTTTCAGAAAACAATCTCATTTGAGGGCTGCTGATGACTGTCTTCTTTCTCTGCCTGCAGTAATTCTGGCCTTAGTGTCTTCCAGTCCCCTTTCTCTTATTCCACCCTGCAGAGACTCAAGGAGATGAGAAGGAAGGGGTTGAAAACAGGGAAGAGTCTCTGTACTCTCCCACCCTGAGGCTTTCCCCACCTCTGAGACATGTCATGAGAGAAGAGAGGTCAAAGGGATTCCTGAAGATTTTCTAAGCAGTCCACCCTCTTCTCCACCTTCTGGAAAAATGGGGGGTGGGCTTAGAGGGAACTGACTAAAGATTAGGTTCTGAGTGGGGACTCTCCCTCTCTCCAGTGTGGCCTGGATGGGGCACAGGCAATAGCCGGCTGCCCACGGGGCCACCCTTACCCGCTGACACGGTTATGGTTTTCATTTCATATTTTGGAGGGAGGGGCTAGGAGGAACAGTCCCCTCACTGTAAGAGCTGGCCACAGGAGCCCAGGGAAGCGGGGAGGAGAGGAAACAGCCACATTAAAGAGGAAGAGAAGGGTGGGGGAAAGAAAGAGACACATACACCCAGACAGAGACCCGGAGAGACACACCGAGACAGAGAGACACTGTTTGCCACCACACGAACGCTCTCAGTCCCAGGGATGGGGTTACTTGGAAATTCTAAATGCATGACTTTATCAAAACTCTATCCCTAACAAGGAGAGAAAACTACCAGGTAAACTAAACGGCCAGGCTGGCTCTCCTGGAGCCAGCCCTGGGGACAAGTTTCCCTGGAGGCCGAGAGACCTTTTCATTCAGCTGTAACCTGAGCCCTATGCCAGGATTAGGTCTTTTTAACCACTGCTTCCACCCCCCCCCCCCACCAAACACCCACCCCCCGACCAAAAGCAAAGCAAATTAATGCTTTTAAGTTAACAATTATCTTGGTTATCCAGTCTGTCTACTTTAAAATATACAGACAAGCACTTGAAAAACACTCAAAACCATGTCCCCTCATGCTCCCTCCTTCCCAGTCACACAGGCTTACCCACCCACTCTTCCATACAGTTCTCACAGACACTAAAACAGCAGTTTACCCGTAGCAACTACGTTACAAGAAACACAGACATCCAGCTATGTTGCCTGTTGGTAATTGTGGTGAACCTCTCATGTGTGCACACTCGCACACTCACCTTTACACTTAGGGCTCCCTTCCTTGTCTCCCCCTTTTCCCCCTTCCACATGACTTTGGTTTTCCCACTGTGGGAATCACTGATGAAAAGGGACAGAAACCCAGATACCCCCAGAGGTATAGTAACTCTGTACAAGATACTTGCCAAGGGTATTTGATTTTAAAAACCTGCTAGTGCTTCATATAAAGCATGTGGCTGGCATTAAAGGCACACTTTCTGGCACTGCTGATAACCAGGAGATAGTTTGAAGGCATGTCCTCCCTGATGCTCACAGACTCTGTCTATGGGTAAGGCTGTAAGGCTGCCCCGCCTGGTCAGTACTAGTTCTTCCTGCAGCATCTGCCTGCAAATTTGTGTCCAGAGACATCCCTGTAACCCAGTAAACCTGCTATTAGGCAACCTCTGGCAGATGGGGTTTGTAGATTTCCTGAAGAGAAGGGTCAATGAAAGGCTTCCATTCTAGGCCAAGCTTAGGGATCAGAAGAAAAGGAAGATACCAAGCTAACTGCAGTCCAGTCACAGGAAGGGTGCCTGTGAATGAGATAAGCTGGAAACAAAACTACTCTTCTATAAGTTCCTTGAGGGCAGGGGCCTCCACTCTGGCAGCATGTTCCTCAGTACCCAGCAGGGAGTCCAACGAAAGGAAGCCCTGGAGTACCATGGAGGGATTCTGACTGCCGTTCCTGAATCACCGGTGAGCTGATCTCCCGTACTTGAATGCCTTGGCTTGATGGCACCTGTCCCTTGGAGGGGTCTCCATCTGCCCCTGGGCCCCCCTCGAATACACTGCTTCTCCTTTGGTCCGCAGCCTCACTAGGCCACTGCAGACACTGGCTCCAACTTGAAAGAGGCCCTTATCTTGTCTCGAGGTTACTTCATGAAATCTGTTCCTTCCTTCAGACTAAACTCCCTAGCTAATTCCATGTTATGAGTAAGTCAGCACACACTACAAAAGCCAGCTTTGTTTATGAAAACACAAATCCACAGTGAGGAGAGGGGCTGCTCCCAGGTTGGGGGTGGCAGTGGTGGTGGGCTGTCTGGAACCAGGACTGGAAAAGAGGCAGTGTGGGGTTGGAAGGTGTGGGGGTAGGGTCCAGTATTTGACAGCTGAGGGTCTCTAGTGTTTTAGTTCTGTGAAAGGACAGATTGGAGGGGGAAGAGGTTAGCTGAAGAGGCAGTGTTTGGGGAGAGGAAGGCGGCATTGATACAGCACCTTCCTTTTCACAGAGCAGGAGTCCATCCAATACAACAGAGCAGCTTAAGAGCCAAACGCTCAGGCTCTGGGACACAGTGACCTGTGTCGGACACTCAGGCTTCCCCAACTCCCAAGTTCAACTTTCCTTCTGGCCCAGCCACCTCCTCACCCCAGCTGGCTTCAGGAGTCCCTGGGACAACAGGCAGAATCGTACTCTCCTGGGCAAAACCTTGCCAGGGGGAATTTTCTTTTTGTCCATATAAATCTCTTGTCGGTGAGGACACGATGGGGGAGGGGTACAGCAAGAGGTCAAGGGGGAGGAGAAACTGTCCCGAGAGAACTGTGGTACATCAGCCTAGTCTGTGCCTGCACAGCCTTGGGACCTGCCAGGCGATGAGCTGGGGGTCAGGGACGGGGGCGGGAGGCCTCCCTGTCTCTCTTTAATTCCTAGAGGGATCTGTCAGAGCTCCCCAGCCTGGAATTCTACTTTGTTATTTTAATGCAATTCTGACCTGGATTTAAATGGAATTGGAAACCCGAGGCCTTAATAAATAAATATTATGATAAGAAATGAAAGCCATGCAAGACGAAAGAGATTTCCCCCCAAAGAGGCAGAAACGCAACATTCCTGTCGGGAGCCAGTCACAGAAATTTTCTTCTCTTCAGCCCCCTACCATCCGGTGAGAGATGAGTTGATTTTTCCATAAAAGATCCTATTTTTCTTCAACATTTTTCCACTGATAAGGCATCAACTTAGAAATGTCTAACTTTGCATGCGGGTTGGGGGTAAGGGAAAGAAATATACGGCACGGCTGAAAAGTTTTCATTATTCCCTTAGTCTCTCCAGGCCACAGCGTAAGTTTCTGGCAATGTTTGAGAGAAGAGAAAATTCTCTCTCAGATTTTGGAGGACAAGAAGTCTTTCGAAGATGCTGGGGGTGGATGAAGTCGGACGGAATTCTGAGGCGCGTGGTCTCTTCTGCCCACCGCCCCCAGAGCTTCTCACTTCTCTCTGCCGCCCCCAGCTCGTCCGGCTTTTCGCTCGGGGCGCAGTGCCCAGCGGTCGGGCCCCTGGCCGGGGAGTCCGGGTGCACAGAGCCGGGTCCTGACAGCAGCACGCTCCCCAGCACCTGCCCTGCCCCTCGGGAATCACGCCTAGGCCCTGAGGCCCAGCAGCCGGGACAGCCCCCAGGCCGCGCGCCCCTCCTTCCTTACCTTGCGCGGCTTTGCTGTACTGGGCGGCGCGGGCGTGGACCAGCAGGACAAGCAGGCAGAGCCCGGGTACGCGCCCCGAGCCCATGGCAGGAGCTACTGGCGGCCCAGCCGCCGGGGCCGGTCTCGCGGCCAGGGGAGGGCGGAAGCCGGCCGGATCCCAGCGCGCAGGAGGGGGAGGGGAGGGGGCGCCCCGCCGGGGCCAGGCCGGGGGCTGCAGTCGCGGGGCGCGGACCGCGGCGCCCTCGGCGCGAGGCTCCCGATGCTACCGGCTCCTCCTGACCGGACGTCGTGGAGAGCGAGGCGCAGAGTGCGAAGAGGCGAGGGGCGCCCGGGGCGACTGACGGAGGGGAACCCCCGCCCTCTCCAAGCCGGCCTCTGCCAGCGGCGGCGGCGGGGCTGCTCCGTCTAATCCCACCCAATTCCCAGCTTCGCCGGGAGAGAGCTGCAGCCGGAGAGCGCGCAGAGCTCGAGCGAAGGACCTGAGAAAGGGGAGGGGAAACGCAGCGCCAGAAACACGCCCTTTCTGCCTCTCTTTCTTCCTCTCTCGCTCTTTCTCCGTCTCTCAGGCTCTTTTTCTTCGCCTTTCTCCTCCTCCTCCTCTTTCTCCTCCTCTCCTCGCTCCTTTTCGTTTTCTTCCTCCTCCCCCTCCTCCTCCTCCTCCACCACCTCCTTTTTTCGTGCCCTTTTTTCTTTCAAATGGGGCCTCGGCGCGGCGGCCGCTCCCCCTGCGCGCCCGGGCGCGGTGGCCCCCTCCCCAGGCTGCCGGGCCGCTGCCTGCAGGAATTTACAATCCGGCGCTGGGGGAGCGGGCCCGGTCTCCATGGAGACGGCTTCCCCGGGAGCAGAGAGGTCAGGCGCAAACCGTGCACAATCAATGGATCAATGCAAGCTCCGCTCGGCTCCAGACCAAACAGCACCGGGCTCCGACTCGTCCTCGCTCCCCTAGGAAAGAGTCGAGGAGCGACGGTGCGTCCCCGCGCTCACACGCGAGGACGGCCGTGCGGCGCAGGTTTGCACGCACACCTCCACGCGAGACAAAGAGGGAGCGAGGTGTTCGGGAGGCCAGGGCAGACGTGGACACACGGGCACTCGGGCGTGTCCACCGACACAGCCTGACAGGGGACATAGGACCTCGGAACACACCGCCTCCGACACCAGGCCGAGTAACACCCTCTTAACTTTTACACCTACCACACCCCTACTCTCAGGACTCAGTCCCCATTCCTAGATCCGAGTCCACTTTGAGGACCAAAAAGAAAGTAGCCTCCGCCTGCTGAAACTGCCAGCTCCAGGACAGACTCCCTTGCAGTTAGGGCCTTGGAGGTAAGCCCACTGAACCACCCTACCCATAGAGACTTGGACTCATATACAGACACTCTCGTGTGCTCAGCACAGGGGCAAAAGCTACCCAACAGAATCATGTCTATGTGTATAAACACAAAGACATAAAGACAGGTACAAGAGGCTCCTCCAAACCTGCACGCCGCTTCAAGAGGTGGTCCTGACTGGTCCATTCTTAACCCTTCATCCCTCCAATTGAAGGGGAGCAGAGGAAAGAGAAAGGATATTTTTAAAACAGGGGCAAACTGTGCAAAAGGAGCAGTGTCTTCCAAACATGCATGCTGCCTCTTGACTGTTCACCCACTCTGTATCTTCTTTCCTTCCATTGTAAGGGAAAGAGGAAAGACCTCTTGAAAGGTTGTGAGGACTTTCTTGGAGTGTGAGGCTGTGTTCAGAATGAGACCAGGCCAGGTTCAATTTTCTACAGGGAAGACGCTGCTAGGACCCAGACTAGCCTCACAGAGCCCTCAGCGTACCCAGGAGGAAGAGGCAATGACCAAGATCTCCTCAAAAGAGATTCAGTTCTGAGACCCTCAATATTGGCTGCCCACATCAGCTGGGGCAAGGGGAGGGCTTTGTTGGCAGTGGTCCTGTCCGCTGGAGAGAAGAGCTGAGCCCTTCCTTTCCTAGGGATTCAGTGGAAAAGTAGATGGAAACAGACTCAGACTTCTTATCCTGGGATGAAGATTACTTTTGAACAAGTCATATCTCAATGGGCCTCAGTTTCCTCAGAAAACGAGGGTGGTGGATTCACTCAGTGGTGGAAAGGGGGCAGTGCCCCAAGGAAGCCTGGGGGAGGAGGCCTGGAGAACCTTGCATAGCATCAAAGATGACCTTTGGGATGCGAGCACATAGATCATGGGAATGGTGTGGAGGCCACAGAAAGGCTGGGTCAGATGATTGAGGTCCCTCCCAGCCCTGTCACTCTAAAATGCCCTCCCTCCTTCATTCCACTGGCAAAACCCTCCCCTTGCAGCAGTTTTGCCTGCTGCCACCAATTATGTGTAGGGTTGGAGGACAAGTGTAAACTTGCCATCCTTTTTGCCCCAAACAAGAGAATGGTTTCAAAAAAAGAGAAAGAATTGGAGGTTGCCAGATGGTGCCTGTGATCTCCATGGGGGCACAGGGAGAGAGAGCCGAGGAGCCCCCCGCCAGGCTGGGAGGGGAGATGGCACGCTGCCTTGCTTTGCTCTGCCTGTGCCTTCTTTGGACACTAGTGTAGCTCCTCTGGGTCCCTGGGGGGATGGAGGGAGGGCCCCTACATCCTCCTTGAGGTGGGCAAGGAGGATTCTGTAGGGGAATTGTGGGTTATTTTGGGCCTTCAGTTCAGGGTGATTTCCTGGCCCTCTGAGTACGGATATTTCCCTGACTTTCAGGGAGGGAGGCTTAGGTGGGTTCTTCCACCTAAGCCACTATGTCTCTGGAAGATTGGGTTTTTTTGCCCCCTAGTTGCCTTTTATCTCATCCTACCAGTTTTCCTCTGATGATTTCCTCTTTTCCTCTTGGACCAGGTGAGCTCCTCCTCCACATCTGGGCAAAAAAGGCTGTTCCCTGCTCTTCTCTCCTGCTGCCACTCACCCAATCTGATTCCAGAGTACCCTCAGCCCTTCAGAATATTCTATAAGAGGAGAAGCAGGGCTTATATTACCAGGACACTGTGAATTGAGGTGCTGGTCCAATTCACATTGCCTTTTGCCCTGTCCTCTTCTGCAGGGACTCAGTTGGACAGTAGCTCAGGAAGATGACAGGGAAGGAATAACAAGATGGCACTTGCAAGTGGTACTACAAAAGCAGCAGCAGCACGTGCCATATCATAACTAGCAGGGGCAAAATGTCCAGTGGGCTCTGGGCCTCCCACACTCATCTCTAAGGTTGCAGTATGCTTTGGGGCTTCATTTTCCTTCAGGGATGCTTCTGACATTCGTTTCATTCTACTTGCTCCTAAAAATGTCTGGGGAGAGGACTGGCAGGGGTCAGGGATCCCATAGCTGATAGATCTTGGTTCAGGTCCTGTTTAGGGATCCTTCTGCCAGGGCCCACCAGACTCAGGGGTTTCCCCTCCCCTGCAAGGTCTCCTTCCATGAGCTTTGCTTTTTCTTTCTGCTCCTCAGTTTCCTCATATATAAAATTAGTCTAATGACCCTACCTTGATGGGCAGTGCCGTATAGTCTAATGGAGAGTACATACAAGCTAGAAGTAGACTGCCCTGAGATCAATGTTAGGCCCTACCATTTCCCAGCCATCTATTTTTCTTGGAGAGTTATTTCACTTTTCTGAGCCTCACCTTCCTCACCTGGAAGATAGATATGGTTATATGCCCTCAAAGATGTCCGTCCATCAGTGTCTGTGTGGACTCTAAACAAACCTGCAATTCAAATCTCAGCTCTGTTACTTTCTATCTCTATGACTTCAGGCAAATTATCTCAGGAGTTTCAGTTTTCTCATCTGACATAGGGGATAAAAACCTTATAGGTTAATGGTGCTAATTAAATGAGATAATAGGTGGAAAACACCTGGCACTGGCACATAGTAGGCATTCAATAGGTGGAGGCTATTGTTCTTTCCACTACTTCTCAGAAGAACAAAAGCCCAAGTGTTTGGGGCTGGGTGCAGTGGCTCACACCTGCAATTCAAGCACTTTGGGAGGCCAAGGTGGACAGATCATTTGAGGTCAGGAATTTGAGACCAGCCTGACCAACATGGTGAAACCCTGTCTCTACTAAAAATACAAAAATTAGCCAGGTGTGGTGGTGCACACCTGTAATCCCACCCACTTGGGAGGCTGAGGGAGGAGAATCATTTGAACCCGGGAGATGGACGTTGCAGTGAGCAGAGATTGTGCCACTGCTCTGACCTGTGCAACAGAACTCAAAAAAAAAAAAAAAAAAAAAAAAAGCCCCAGTGTTTGATAACAAAGGTATAGTAGTGCCTGGTGGGAAGAAGCAGCCTTGTCCCAGATTAGACTTTGGTGCCACTGGGTGTGAGCACAGTCAACTGGGCTAGATTCTCACCACCCCCAACAGGTTGCTGTCTATCATACATTCCTACTGAGGAGGTTCCAAAAATTCCATGCATTCCAGCACACCGCCCTTGTCAGCCACACTTATACATTATGCAGTTAGAAGAATATTCACTTGCCAGCTAGGTAGCTCTGGAGTCTCTCCATCCCTACTGTCTTGCACCTCCTACTTTACCTTAAGAAGATATAGACACCCTGAAACACAAATTAGAGCTCATAGCTACCATCTACCGAGTGCTTTCTATGTTCCAGGGACTGTACCAGGCACTCCATCACGAGCCTATAAGGTAGGAATTGTTATCCCCATTTTATTGGTGGGAAAACTGAGGGTCAGGTAGATTAACTTGCCCAGGATGACATACTAAGAAAGAACAAAGCCAGGACTTAGGCCCAGGCCTGACTCTGAAGCTTGTATACCTCCTCAGCTGTCCACACTGCCTCCTCTGAATTCACAGAGACTTGATACACTTTTGCCACTCACACTCTAATCATTGGGATCAGGTTGAGGGTCACAGACCAGCACCTTCACATACAGGGCTCTTTACACATATCCTTGCTCTGGACAGTCATTTAGCAATAGAACTGCAGAAGAGTTTAGCCATCACCTGTCTGGTGATGGGAGGTGAAGTGGCTTGCCCAGAGTCATACAATATTTAAGAGACAAAGTGGCTAGGCACAGTGGCTCACGCCTATAATTCCAGCACTTTGGGAGGCCGAGGTGGGCAGATCACCTGAGGTCAGGAGTTCGACACCAGCCTGACCAACATGGAGAAACCCCGTCTCTACTAAAAATACAAAATTAGCCAGGCATAGTGGCGCATGCCTGTAATCCCAGCTACTCGGGAGACTGAGGCAGGAGAATCGCTTGAACCTGGGAGGTTAAGGTTGCAGTGAGCCGAGACTGCGCCATTGCACTCCAGCCTGGGCAATAAGAGTGAAACTCTGTCTAAAAAAAAAAAAAAAAAAAAAAGGACAAAATAGACACATAAACAAAAAATCAGTAATTGACAGATGGAGAGGAAAAGAGAACAGTCAGAACAGCAACAAAAAAATAGAAGAAGGGAGGGAGGGGATCTTACTAGGCTGGTGAATGGGCTGTTTTGTACTCCTTCAGGGTAGCTCAGGAGTCATTTTGCCATGTAGGCAGAGGCTTGGAGGTAACCATCTCTCAAAGTCTGTTTCTCAGCTCTGGGATTCTAGGGGTACCTTGTTCCCAGGTCCTTAGTGTTGGCTTTACAGAAAGGTCCACAGGCAGCCCTGCCAGGACATGGGGCAGAGGTAACCCAATCCAAGCTGCCCCACACCTGTTCCAGCCTCTCCTCTGGACACTTAGGCCACCTTCAGTTTAGCTCTCTTGGCCAAGTCACCCCAGTTTCCTCCCACCCCTCCTCTCTACCCACATCCACTCCTGAGTTACCTTGCCACCTGCTTCCTCTCCACCTGCGCCCAGCTGCTTTCACTAAGGAAACAAAAATCTCTACCCTGCCAACTGGCATTGTCACTGATGTGTGGTTCCAGATCCCTGCACATCACAAGGCAAGTCTCCAACCACCCCAGGCCTGCACCCTAACCCCTTCCACACAGCTGCCCTCCCAAACTTGTTTCCCTCCTGCCAACCCCAGCCCCCATACTTCTCCAATCAGTGTCCTCAATTCCTGTTTCTCCAAAAAGCCAAGAGCCGTCTAACCTGAGCCTCCTATCCCCTGCTCCCTTCTTTCTCCACTGCTGGGAGAGGGGTCCATCCTTTTGGCCAAGACTAATACCATGTACATGTACCAGGATCTCATCCCCTCTTGCCACTTCAGGGAGCTCGCTCTGTCAGTTATCCCCTCTTTTGCCTGAATGTCTCACCTCAGCTCCTCCTGTAAACACAGTAAGATCTGCAGCATCCTATAGAACTTCCCAGCATCCCGCAGGGAAGTTCCACAGACCCTGCTGCCTCTCATCCTTCCAGGCTCCCAACTTCTCTGCCCTAGGTCTCCATGTCACTGCTTCCCTTTCACCCCTGGCCCTAATGCATTCTGTCCCAGGCTCCCTCTGCCACCCCTCCCCCAAAGTTTCCAACAACTTCCACATCTTCATATCCAGGGCTGTTTGCCAGTCCTTATCTAGCCTGACCTCTCTGCCTCATCCAAAACCTCTGAACATTCTTCTTCCCCTTCTTGGAGCGCTTTCTTCTCCTGCATCTACTGCTGGCTGCTTTCCCTCCACTGGCCTCTTAATTGCTAGACAGTTTGGGCTTCTAGCTTGGCTTTTTTCACTTCTCACTCTACATGACCTCCCTAGGGGACTCTGAGGGACAGCAAGGGTGATGGAAAGAACATTGGCTTTGTGGTCAAATAGTCCCAAGTTTAAATCCCAGCCACATCAATGGGTGAGCTTGGGCAAGTTTCTTCACCTCTTTGAGCTTTATCATCCTCATCTGGAAAATAGGGAGGATAAAATTCTGACCTTGCAGGTTGTTGGAGTGTTACTGATGATGACTCATGTGGAAGGTCACTCACAAAATAGGTGGACAGCACGTAGCGGGGCATTATGGCTCCAGGCACCACCAATATGCCAATGACCACCAAATCTATATCCCTAACCCCATTTTTCTCTTAGCTCTAATTCTGTATGTTCAATTTGCAGATCTATAGCTCTAGCTCCCTCCTCTCCTTCCTATCTAGTCCTACATTGCCACCTACTTATAGATACTTCCGATGGTATTTTTCAAGACCTCAAGCTGAACCTGCCCCCAACTGAACTCATGCCTCACAACACTCTCCCTTGACCTGTCCTCTTCCCATGATCTCCATCTTGAGGTTAATGGCTCATAACCTACTCAGTGGCCCCATTTGGATTCCTCAGAGTCCTAAGGACAGTCCTCTTCCCGATCCCTCTTGCTGCTGCCACAGTTCAGGTACTTCCTGTGTCTGCTGTGGGCCACTGCCTGACAGAGCTAAGTTCTAGCTGCCTGGCACAGTGTATGTGGCCTTCTGTGCTAGTCCTGAGCCTTTCTTTTCAATGACATTTCATGGTTGTCTTCTGACTTCACCATCACTACACCCTAGCTACACCATGCCTGGCACACACCATATTCTTGTCAGCTGGAGAACTACTGCACTTTAAAATCTTGTAGTGGCTCATGCCTTTAATCCTAGTGTTTTGGGAGGTTGAGGCAGGAGGATGACTTGAGGCCAGAAGTTCAAGACCAGCCCAGGCAACATAATGAAACCCCGTCTCTACAAAAAATTCAAAAATTAGCTGAAGTGGTGATGTGCACCTGTAGTCCTAGCTACTCAGAGGCTGAGGTAGGAGGACTGCTTGAGCCCAGGAGTTGGAGGCCACAGTGAGCTGTGATCTCACCACTGCTCTCTAGCCTGGGCTACATAATGAGACCCTGTTAAAAATAAAAATAGAAAAGATCCAGCTTCCATGGTACCTTGGTGGGGAAGTCTTTTTACTGCCCCAGCAGACTCGGAGCTCAGTGGTCCTTGAAACCTATCCCAGTGATGGCCCTGGCTATCTGTAATGGTCTGTTTACCTTCCACTAGTTCTATCAAACCTTTGAGGGCAAGACCCATTTGAGTCACCTCTGTATCCCCAGCTCTAAGCATATGCCTGGCAGATAGTTGTGTTCAGAGAATTATTTATTGAATAGCTGAAAGAATGAAGGAAGGGTGAGCTCACGCAAACCCCAGAGGAGAAGTGAAGCATTCCCTGACCTTGTCTCCCTGCCTCCAACCAGTCTGAGGATGCTTCAGGTTTCCTGGAGGACCTAGGGCAGCAGAGGGTGTTGAATGGAAGGGCAGTGAAACCCCCACTGAAGAAAGACCATGGACACAGAGGGGGCCTAGGAGAGGACTCCTGCTAGAGACTTTCAGTGTCTGGAAGACACAGATGCATATCTGGAACCTTCCAAGCCAGAGCTCAGGATATACCCGAAGGTCTGAAGAATTGGGTAATGGCAGCCTAGATAAAGCAGCCAGAGGTAGGAGACTGGGCAAGAAGAAGCCTGAGTGGTCAGAGGTCTGGGGCCAGAGCAGATGAAAGGGGTCTATAGGCAGCTCTCATATGAACTCTGGGAGGCAGGTCCAGGAAGGAGAACCCTAGGTGAGGCCACTTGAAGGTCCCTGGGGGATTCTCTGCCACCTCATCAAAGATCTTTCTGACTGATGCTTAACATGCCATTATTGGAGAATCACTCCTTTGAGCTAAACCTTATGTTTTTTGGCTCCAAATACAAATATTCCTGTGAGAGAGGGTGACGGCCTTTGCCAGTTAAAACTGTAGTTATCAGTTGACACCCTAACAAACATGTTGTGAATATCAGAGGAGGGGCTGTAGGAACACTCATAAGGAACTTCCTAATTTGGTTAAGAGGTGGCTTGCTTTCCCTCCCCCTACCCTATTCTTTATGCCTATCCTCTCTTAGATCCCCACTGGGTTCCCTCCTCAGAGGAAAAGATGGAGAGGTGGAGAAGGACCACTTCATCTACCAATACCACTCCTATGGATATCCCGGATTAAGGAAAGGATAGATGGAAGTATTGGGGCAAAGTTCAAGGTATCCATGAACCAACTTCAAGTAGACCATAAAGCAAATTGTTGTAAAACAAAACTCAGTTACCCAATAGCTTCTATTACATTTTCAGAGAAGAGCTCCCATTGGGCTGAAAATCATTCTAGGAGAAACTGAAAACTTGCAATAAGGAAGGATCGTCGGAATGTTTGCCAGCTATGTGCTTGTGCTGAGTGTTGATATCCTTACAGAATTTTGCCTCCCTTTCACGGCAAGAGGCTCTCTTCGTCATGCCACGTCTCCACTTCCCAGCCAACTTGGCAAAGCTGAGGAACATCACAGTCAGGCTGAGATTCCTTGGTGCCCTGCTCTGGTCCTGCAAAATGTAGTCTGTAGGAAGCTGCAGTATGCTGGAGAAGAACGGGCTCTTCCCTGGGCCCCTGACCCGGACTCAGCGATGTTCCACCTCTTGATCAGCGTAAAGGCTACTGAGGAGGGAGAGGAGCTCATTTTTTCTTTCTTTTTTTTTTGAGACGGAGTTTCGCTCTTGTTGCCCAGGCCGGGGTGCAATGGTGTGATCTCAGCTCACCGCAACCTCCGCCTCCCAGGTTCAAGCGATTCTCCTGCCTCAGCCTCCTGAGTAGCTGGGATTACAGGCACCCGCCACCACGGCCGGCTAATTTTTGTATTTTTAATAGCGATGGGATTTCTTCATGTTGGTCAGGCTGATCTTGAACTCCCGACCTCAGGTGATCCACCTGCCTCGGCCTCCCAAAGTGCTGGGATTACAGCTGTAAACCACCGCACCTAGCCCAAGAGGAACTCATTCTAATCCTTTTCTGTCTTCACCCTCTGTCCCCAGTCCCCGGTCCAATGCTGGGATTGATTGAGAAATTTGGTGGCTTCTCTTTGGTAGATCCAAATTGTAATGCCACCCTTTACCAGTAGGTGCCACCATCTAACATACCATCTTTCAGCCTTGGTGAAGTCCTGAAGCCAGACCTCTGGGAGTCTGTCTACTCAGGGAACCCACTGCCTCCAACAAATTTGCAAATAAAATTATTATATATGAAATAGGCCCACACTGGTGAAGTTAAGATGTGGAATTAATTGTATGTGTATTTCTTTGTAACCACAGACTCAGTGTTTAATGTTTGACATATATTGTGCACTTACTATGTACCAGGGACTTAAAGGATATGGGGATTCAAAGATGACATGGTTTCTCCTTTTACGTTTATAATTTGGTAAGAGAAATTCACATCTAAGTCATTGGAATATAAGGCAGAATGTGGTAAATGTCCAAATATGGAGGTGCCAACATAAAATTCTAATGAGGGCATAAACAGCACAGATTAATTCCAGCTGGAAGCAGGAGGACGACTCAGTGGAGGAGGAAAGGGTTTAAAGCTGACCTCAAAGAATATATAGAATTCTCATACAGGGAGTTGGGTGAAGAGAGTGAGGGCTTTCCAGGTGGCAGGAACAACGTGAGCAAAGACTTAGAGAGGAGAATGTCTTCAGGGAATTAGTAATGTGGCTCAGTTAGAGACAAGTATTTCAGAGAGTGTGGAGGAAGATCTGAAGGGTGGGATGGGGCCAGACAATAAAGAGCCTGTTGCCGTCAGATGCTCAGCGACTGACAGTGTTGCATAGGCTCCAGGAACCCGGCGACTTTACAGCAAAGTAGCAGCATGGCGGGCTCAGCTTCATGAATTAGCTTTAATGTGTGCTGCAGGATTTCTTCAATGTGTTGATTTTTAGTGAATTTATTTCATCATGGATGCAGGAAGAGAACAGAAAGAAAAAAGGGAAAAAAGGACATAAAAAGAAATGGGCTGGGCACGGTGGCTCACGCCTGTAATCCCAGCACTTTGGGAGGCCAAGGTGGGCGGATCACGAGGTCAGGAGATCGAGACCATCCTGGCTAACACGATGAAACCCCGTCTCTACTAAAAATACAAACAATTAGCTGGCTGTGGTGGCGGATGCCTGTAGTCCCAGCTACTCGGGAGGCTGAGGTAGGAGAATGGTGTGAACCCGAGAGGCAGAGCTTGCAGTGAGCCGAGATTGGGCCACTGTACTCCATCCTGGGCGACAGAGCAAGACTCTGTCTAAAAAAAACAAACAAAAAAGAAGTGACAGGGAAGGAAATAATGGACAGAAGGAAAAGAGAGATGGAGAAGGAAGAGAGAGAAAGAGAAGGAGGCAGCCCTGGAGGAGGCAAGGCAGAAACGCCCTCTGGCTTCTTGCCCTGGCCAACCACAGAGGACAATGTGAGGCGAGTTTGGTGATGTGTTTTCTGCTGGCCCTGTTTGTTTTTCGTTTTTCTGGTGTTGGACAGATCTGGGGTGAAGGAAGAGGGGGACAGGGTTGTGGCTGGCATTGATAGTGGTCCTTGGGCTGGGCTCTGGGCTGGTGGGATCCTTTAGTGGGGGCTTATAGGCATTGGAGCTGAACTTTTGAAGTCCCTGGGAGGGGGCCTCTTTGTAGGTGTCCAGAGCCAGGTGACCTTCCTCAAGCCTGGAGATGGTTTGCCCTAAGCTCTTTGTCTCTGTCTTTCCTGACCCTGGCAAGAAAGAATTAGTCCTTGAGGCCTGGGCTCCTTGCCTGTGTAGCCAGGATGTCGTGCTGGGCTGGGGAGCCCATGGGGGTAGCAAGAGCAGCTGCTTCCAGACTGGCGCTGGGGAACGCAGAGAGAGTCCATGAGAGCCAGACTGCTCCCCGGCCCCGATGATGAGTCTGGCTTTCTCTCCCATCCCATGGCCCTTGGAAGCCAACCTAACAAGCTCTATTAAAGTTAATGAAACGCAATGATTCCTCTGTTTGCTCGGTTACAACTCATTACGAGTTGCTCTTGCTTGCTCAGCTCTTTCATGCTCAGCTCTTGCAGAGGAGATTCATTTGAGTAGCCAGGGCTTGGCCTTTGTCCCCCTAATTTTTATTGGCCCATTAACAAGATCAGATACTTTGGCTGACCAGGAGTAAGTATCTAGTACCCAAGTCCCAACAAACCCCATTGGGTGGAGTTTCAGATGATCTTTTGAGTCTAAATTAGCCTAAAAACATGCTGTTGCCCTTCCTCCCTCTGTTGCTTCCCTATATCCAAACTGAGTTTTACATGTAGGTACAGCAGGAGTATGCAGAGATTTCAGAAGTTAGGAGATGCTTTTCCAGCCTCTTTAAAATGTATCTCAACCCACTGATTTAGAGAAGGTACCTGGTAAGAGCTCCAGCTCCTTTGGTTTAAGGGCTTTCCTCCCCCATTTAAATGGAAATGTACTGAACATTGTTAGTCGTTTATACTTTGGTGTGAATTAGTTCATATTGTCACTTTAAGGGGATTTGGGAGTCTCCTAAATTGTATACAAACTTTTGTCCACACTATTCATTCTTCCAGAGAGAGGTTTTCTATAGCTTTCTTCAAAATTTCCATAACCGCCCTCCCCCGCCACACACGTACACATGCACACACGCACTCCTTCTCTCTCTCAAAAGGTTAACAACCTCTATGTTAGTAGAAGACTGGGCCGTAACTGGAATTACAGAAGACAAACTGTCCTTCCTTCACCATCTGCTTGGCCAGTCCTGCCTCTAAGGAGGGACCTTCCCCTCGTCCTTAAGTTCCTTATCCACAGACCTCCCATTGTCACCACAGCTCAATCATGTGCTTCCCAAATCTTAAAACCAACCTCAAGTTGGTGGGGAGGAGTCAAGAGGAGAGCCCTTGAACTCTATGTTGATTTACATGCTGAGGCTGTAAATGATAGGTTTACATGCTGGTGTAAATACTCATAAACTCACAGTAAGTGCAGGGCATCACATGCTTTCAGTGTCCAGATCCTCTGCAGCCCGTACAGGCCTGGCATTCTCAAGGTCAGCAGGAGAGCACCGAGTTGGCAGCAGCTAGCATGACAGGAGCCAACTGTGACTATGGAGGAAAAAGGCGTGCTTGGAGTTGGTCTCTAAACCCTCATCCTCTCCTATACAGCAGGTGGCTTCTGCACAGTGATACCTTGGCATTACTCCCCCTGCTGCTCAGCCAGCCTGACTGTTCTTTTGGGTTAAAGCATTGTCTCCAGAAGGTCCCTGTTAAAATGCAAAGGGGCTTCTTGCAGGGTGACTTGGGCTGGTTGGCTGACTGGCTGTCACTCAACAGAAAGCAGAGACCCCAGATCAGGGAGGTTAAAGTTTGGGAGAAAGGTTCAGGTGGGTCAATACTATAGCTACATGAAGTTGATTTAAATGGCTTTCCAGGTGCTCTCCCTAATTCCACTCTTGGGGGCTGAGAATCTATCCTTCATAT
This sequence comes from Macaca fascicularis, assembly GCF_037993035.2. Classification (NCBI taxonomy): domain Eukaryota; kingdom Metazoa; phylum Chordata; class Mammalia; order Primates; family Cercopithecidae; genus Macaca; species Macaca fascicularis. The sequence continues at coordinate 136,496,076 of NC_088378.1, forward strand.
GGCAGCCAGAGTCATTTTAAGGCTGGGCCATACAACCTCAACACAATAGACATTTGTTGGGGGGCCATCCTATGCATTGTAGCATATTTAGCAGCATCCCTGGCCTCTACCCACTAGGTGCCAGTAGCACTCCCTCCCCAAGTTGCGACAGCCAAAAATGTCTCCAGACATTGACAAATGTCCCCTGGGGGAGGGGAGTGAAATCATACCCCCATCTCCCCTTCCCCCTGCCCCACTGAGAATCTCCATCATAAAGTATAAGTCAGCCCATGTTACTCCCTGATCAAAAATCCTACCATGTCTTCTCATTGTTCTGAGCATGAAATCCAGTTGTTTGGCCCAGCCTTCAAGGCCCTGTGTAGTCCAGCCTTGCCTCCCTCTCCTGCCCCACCTTGTACCCCTTTGCTGTCATCTACCATCACCCTTTAGCCACACAACCCTTTTTGACAAACCTAGATAAACCAAGCTCTTTCTTGGACAGGGTGGAAGATGGAGAGATATGGGCAGATTTGGAGTAAGTTTCAGAGGCCCTAATTTCTTTGGATTTTACTGGGAGGCTTTTTCTTTTCTTTTCTTTTTTTTGAGACGGAGTTTAACTCTTGTCGCCCAGGCTGGAGTACAATGGCATGATCTCGGCTCACTGCAACGTCCGCCTCCTGGGTTGAAGCAATTCTCCTGACTCAGCCTCCTGAGTAGCTGGGATTACAAGCGCCTGCCACCATGCCCGACTAATTTTTGCATTTTTTAGTAGAGATGGGGTTTCACCATGTTGGCCGGGCTGGTCTTGAACTCCTGACCTCAGGTAATCCACCTGTCTGGGCCTCCCAAAGTGCTGGGATTACAGGCGTGAGCCACTGTGCCGGCCTAGGGAGGTCTTTTCATATGCGCTTACAACAACTTGTAAATATTTAACTTACTGAGTTATTTACTTTTGTTTTTCCCTTCTCCCCAACAAGAATGTAAGCTCCATTAGAGCAGGGACCATGTCTGACTTGTTCACTATCGTGTCCTCATCATCTCTGGTACTGCCTGCCACATGGTAGGTCCTCAGTGACCACCTGTGGAATGAATGAATAAGGGTGGCAGGAGTTCAGAGAGGGAGAGGGACTCTTCTGGAAGGGTAAGGGAAGGTTTCCTGGGCACGCTGAGGCTTGAAGCTTGGGTGGGAGGCGGGGAGGGTAATCTGGGACAGAATTTAGGGAATGGAAGAAGCAAGGGCCTAAAGAATTTCACAGTGGCCCAAATGTACTGCAATGAACCCAGGTGACATACAGGCAGCACGAACTTGTCATGAGGCAGAAAAACAAGTCTGATGTGAATATGATTCTCAGTCTGAGTGGGTCCAAGGGGGTGAAGTAGTTGAGTCCCCTAAGTTGTTGGGGAAGTAGGGAGGGAAATCAGTTAGGCTAGAGCCTAGCAAAACCAGGGCCAAACCAGGAAGGGTTTGATTGCTGAGACTGGAGTGTGGAATTGGCTGAGCCACTGAAAGGTGATGATTATTCCTCACCTGGTATCTGATGTTGCTGACCTTGACTTCTCTGATCCCCTCATATCCCCAGAACCAACTCTGTGATCATAAGTGAAGTCAAGGGACTGACCAGACACATGAACCTAGATCTCTACAAAGAGCCCTGAGACCCAAATGGGAGAGGTCCAGGGCCTGGTTCCATCTTCCCTCCCTCTCTTGATGTGTGGCCCTGCTCAAGGCTTTGGACTGCAGTGGACCTCCATGTCCTTCTTTTGGAAAACAGAGTTAACAATACCTGCCCCGTTCAGAGGAGAAATGAGGTCATGTTTGTGCAGCATTGTGAGCTCACTGGAGACAATGAGTGTATTCTTCTTAACAGTAACAATAATAATCATTACTGCAACTCTAACCAGTAAATATATCTCCTCAAAGCTGGAGTTGGCCCCTCAGTAGGATAGCAATTAAAGTTTTTCAAAAAATCTCTAGGTGGGGAAATTTTCTGGCTGCATTTTGATCTCTGGGGTTTGCAGAGTTGATATCATTGTGGGAGGGAGAGAGGCCTGCAGCAATCATTCATCTCAAATCCATTCAGTTGTACTTTTCGTCTCTCTCTTGTCCTTGAGTTCTACCCAATGGGTTTTGCAATTTCTCATCCTCCATTAGTCCTAAGGGAAAGAAGTCCCTAAATTCCCCTTTTCCACACTCACCCACTGTCCCATTCACTGACGTAAATAGTGACCTGGCTACTGGAGATCCTGCGCATTTGAGCATTGGCCACAAACTATCCTGCAAAGAAAGTGGTCTGTCTTGAGTACTTGATTCTCTTTCCTGTTCATCCCACTTAGCGCGCCAGTGATTCGCAAGCTGAGCTGTGCATTCAAAGCCCCCAGGAGTGGGTCCATGGATTATCAAGTGATTCTAAGTTAGCCAGCCCAGCGCCTGTCTGAATTTGAGAATTGCAAGGTTTTCAACCATTAGTTGTGAAATGTGTGTACAAGGAGCAGAGTGGATATACAAAGGCATTTGTTGCAGTTTGGGTCAAGCTGGCAAAAGACCGTCTCTCCTGCTACAATCCACAAAATGACAGAAAAACTCTTGGAACAAATAAAATAGTAAATCCAATATCGTGTGATAAAACAAAAGAGAACCATCAGCAGATCAGAAATGTTGGATCTCTGAGAAAGATAAACAGCATCAAAGCTATAAAGAGGCCGGGCATGGTGGCTCACACCTGTAATCCCAGAACTTTGGGAGGCCAAGGTGGGCAGATCACTTGAGGTCAGGAGTTCAAGACCAGCCTGGCCAACATGGCGAAACCCCATCTCTACTAAAAATACAAAAAAAAAAATTAGCCAGGCATGGTGGCATGCACCTGTAATCCCAGCTACTCAGGAGGCTGAGGCAGGAGAATCGCTTGAATGCAGGAGGTGGAGGTTGCAGTTAGTCAAGATCGTGCCACTGCACTCCAGCCTGGGTGACAGAGTGAGATTCTGTCTCAGGGAAAAAAAAAAAAAAAAAAAAAGCTATAAAGAAGTAAAACTGGAGGAAACCAAAGCTAAAACATGCAGGAGAAGACTGCTATGGAGAAAAGAGTGGTTTGGGGGTCTCCAAACCTGAGTCAACAGACTCAAAGAAACCAGAGGAGGTTCCAGGGGTATTCCTGAACACCAGTGTTCAACAGCTAGCAGCAGTGGATTTGCCCCAAGGTGCTGGGCTAGAGAAGTGAGCAATACTCCGAGTAGCTATTGACACTCTGGGAGAGGAATAGGGAGCACTGAGCCAGGAGAAAGGCTGTCTGCAGGTCACTCACCTCTCTCCCACTCCCCGTAGCAGAGACAGGCTACAGTGAACAGAGAGCTGGCAAATTAAGGATGAGCAGAACATCAATAATCACCAAAAATTTAATGAAAAATATAACCATGACAAGGAGTAGCTCTAAGCCAATATTGTCCAATAGAACTTTCTGTAATGATGGAAATGTTCTATATTTGAGCTGTCCAATATGTAGCTACATACCACATGTGGCTATTGAGCACTTGAAGTGTGGCATCTGCAACTGAGGAACTGAATTTTTAATTTAGTTTTAATTAAATTTAAGCAGCAAGGCTCTCCTGTATTGGATAGCATAGTTCTAAACATATGGAAGAGTTAATGCCCAAAGTAATAGAGATAATAGAGCAAACAAAAACAGAAACCAGTTTAGTTGAGGTATAATTGTTATCTTCAAGAGACGCAAAATAATATTAAATCCCTTTAAAAGAATCAGGAGTCTAAGAAATTTAAAAATTGATCATTGAAATTCAGAACTCAGTAGATGGTCTAGATAGGTTTAATGATCAGGAAGACTGACCTGAGAAAGTCTCCTTAAGCACAGTAAAAAAAACAAAAAGATGGAAAGTCTGAGAGAAAAAATTAAGAACCATCTGTGGGATAGGCATTACAGAAAGCTAGAACTTCAGAGAATAGAAGCGGGAAAATAATTAAAGAAATAACAAAAGAAAATTTCCCAATTGTTGAAGAAAGAAGTTAATCATTAGCTTGACCTTTCCCAGGGAGAAAGACTCACACCTAGACATATTATAGTAAAACTTCATAACAACAAAAATAAAGAAAAAAATCCAAGAAGCTTCTGGAGAGAAGAAAAGCAGGTCTTCAATAGAATAATATTAAATTGGCATCAGACTGGGTGTTAAAAGACAATGAAATATTATCTTCAAGGCCCTGAAGGGAAATGAAGTATTCAAGTGGGAGGAAAAAATTAAGATTTTTTTTTGTTTTACAAGAAGAAAGTTTGCCACTCTCGTATTCCTTAAAGAATTTCCAGAGGAGGTGCTTCAGTAGAAAAATAGTGAATTCAGGAAAGAGGAAGACGTGGGATGCCGAAACTGTGGTGAACAAAGAAACTAGTAAAACTTTTAGTGAAGTCTGAGTAATTATTGAGGCATAATGTAAACATTTTAAAAACAACAATTTGGAGCAATAATCTACCCAGATGATCTCAACTTGGGAGGTGGCAGGTGGGGGAGGAGGAGGAAAGTTAAATAATGCTATGGGAGAAAAAGTTCCTGATCAGCTCTAGTCATTTATAGAAAACTAGAAGTTAAAGGATTCATCTGCCTCAGAGGGTATGGAAGAAAAAAAAAATAGGATTCATATTTGAAGGTAATCAGCAGAAGATGGAGAATTGGAAAATCAACTTCTAGATCAATAGAGCAAGTTAAAAAGATGGGGAAGGGGGCAAAGAAAACTTGATCAGTCTAAAAAAAGCAGGGAAAGAGAGGAAAAAAATAAGAAGAAAACAAGGTAAAGAGGAAGCATAAAATAAAATGACAGGATAAGTCTAAAAATATTAATAATACATGAGAAAAGAGAAAATTCCCCATTAAAGAGCAAAATCCTTCCATACATATGCTTTTTACAGAGATGTATTGAAACTGACAAGATCATTTTGAATATGAACAGATGGGGGAAATATATCAAGCAAATAATAACAAAAAGAAAGGAAGTACGTTAGTATCAGACAAAATGAAATCCAAAGACAAAAAGCATTAAAAGAAACAAAGAAAGGCTGGGCATGGTGGTTCACGCCTGTAATCCCAGCACTTTAGGAGGCTGAGGTGGGCGGATCACTTGAGGTCAGGAGTTCAAGACCAGCCTGGCCAACATGGTGAAACCCATCTCTCCTAAAAATACACGCCTGTAGTCCCAGCTACTTGGAAGGCTGAGGTGGAAGGATCGCTTGAGGTTGGGAAGCAGAGGTTGCAGTGAGCTGAGATTGCACCACTGCACTCCAGCCTTAAAAAAAAAAAAAAAAAAAAAAGATACAAACAAACAAAGAAGGAGATATATTGGTAAAAATTACAATCTTCCAAACACATACAATTTCCATGATTCTTTAGGCACCTAACAACCCAACTTCAAAATATATAAAGCAAACACTGATACAAACAAAGGAGAAATGAACAAATCTATGGCTATGGATGAAAGTTTTAATACAGCTGTCTCAGAAATCTGTGGATCAAGTAGGCAAAAGTCATAATGAAAATAATAGAGGATTTGAGTGACACAATTAATCAACTTTAATAAATATTATATCCAACAAATTGAGAGACATTTTTTTCAAATAAACTTTTAGCATTCACAAAAAGAAATACTCAAAAAAATTATGGAAACGATATTACATCAGCCATTTTCTCTGTCTATAATACATGAATATAAGAAAATAGCCTCAAAATGCTGGAGTGTGATTGCACTCCATATTTACCTGGAAATGTAAACGAATTTACAGGAAATTCCCTGGAACCCAAAGCCTGGCTTATCTCTGCTACAGCTTAGCTCTGGGGTGTACTTATGAGTTTAAGTCTCACATATGAATGTCACCTTCATGATATCCCAGTAGGGAGAACATTATCTCTGCTCCCAGTAGTACTCGGCCTGGTATTTAAAGCCCAGCCCCCACAATCAAACCCCAGTCTTTCCTTTTTCACCTCTCCTGCTTCTCCAACATGCAAAATGCCATAAGCTCTTGGTACACTCACCACCTCTTGGGTATTCCCAGGATATCTGGGAGGCTGTACTCTTGGTTCATGACACTCATTCAATTGCTTAACTCGTGCCCCGTTACTTAACTCTTCCATCTCTGTAAATCTCGCCTTCTCAAACAGCAAACTATGGATCAAGGGTCAAATCTGGCCTGACTCCTATTTTAATAAATAAAGTTTTACTGGAACACAGTCACATCCATTCACTTACATAATCTAATGGCTACTTTCCCCATAGTTGAGTAGTTACAAGAAGATAATATGGCTGTAAAACCCCAAATATTTACTATATATGGCCCTTTATAGAAAAACTGCTGTGTAGAGATATTTTCTTCTTGTAGTCATCTTACCAAGCTGGGGCACAAGAAGAACCCTTATTGCTCACTACATGATGAATAAAAAATAACTGGTTAAAGGACTGGGTGAGGTGGCTCACACCTGTAATCCAGTACTTTGGGAGGCTGAGGTGGGTAGATTGCCAGAGCTCAGGAGTTCCAGACCAGCCTGGGCAACACAGGGAAACCCCATCTCTACTAAAATACAAAAAATTCACTGGGCGTGGCTGTGTGTGCCTGTAATCCCAGTTACTGGGGAGGCTGAGGCAGAAGAATTGCTTGAACCTGGGAGGCAGAGATTGCAGTGAGTTGAGATCATGCTACTGCACTCCAGCCTGGGCAACAGAGCGAGACTCGGTCTCAAAAGAAACAAACAAGCGAACAAACAGACAAAAACTGGTAAAGAATTGCCCGTACAGGAAATAGCAAGGATGCTCATTGCGCCTCAAGAACACTGTCATGGGGAAAGAGGAGGCAATGTGAGCAGATAGGTATCACTTTGCCGAAGTGGCAGGAAAGCAGGCTTTGGAGCTGGCTGACTCGGGTTTGACTACTAGTGTGGCCACTTTGTAGCTGTATGACTTTAGGCAGATTTTATGCCCTTTCTGAATTCTCTGTAAACTATGAATGATAAAATCTACCTCTAGGATAGTTCAAGTCTCAAAAAATAATGAACAGAAAACACCTAAATCTAGAAGCCCTAATAAATGGTCATTCTTTTTCATTGTAGACACAGAGTCTGTTCCAGGATTGATCTCCAATTACTCCAGGCCAGTTTCAAATGCCCTCATCCAACCCTCACAAGGCATAAGTTTTTTATCTGGGTGGCCCTCCCTGTAGAAGACCACCACTTCTCCACCCCTTTCTTTCCATGGCTTCCCATGGCTCCCTTCCTTAGCCTTCCACGTTCCACACTAGTTGTTATCCAGCCCCAACCTCCCTGACTTCGCCATTCCCTCACCATAGCACTTAAACTCTTCCTTACTCTGTTTTTGTTTCTGTTTTTCCTTGAGACGGAGTCTTGCTCTTTCACCCAGGGTGGAATGTGATGGCATGATCTTAGCTCACTGCAGCCTCCGCCTCCCGGGTTTAAGCAATTCTCCTGCCTCAGCCTCCTGAGTAGCTGGAATTACAGGCACCTGCCACCACATCCAGCTTATTTTTGTATTTTTAGTAGAGACGGGATTTCACCATGTTGGTCGGGCTAGTCTCGAACTTCTGACCTCATGATCCACCTGCCTCGGCTTCCCAAAGTGCTGGGATTACAGGCGTGAGCCACGGTGCCTGGTTGACTGCTTTAAATGTCATTATTGACTTCCTGGAATCATTCTCTGGGTGTTTCCTATGAACCCAGATACCTGTCCACACCAATTTGTCCCCACCAGGGGTCTAGTGAGCCCTTGAGGGCTGGTCACTTGATTTGACAACAGTGGGCAGGGGCAGGCAATAAGCAGGCTCAGCCTTGCTCTGGGCTGAGTGAGCACAAACCCCCTGGGCACCGCATCCTCATTCCAAGCCACCCCAGCCAGCTTTGCCTGCCTGGTGTCCCAGGGCTTGAAATTTCTGCCACCAGAGAGGCATTGCTTTGTGATTATTTTTATCCTCAAGATATTCCTCTGTTAAACTGCAGGTAATTCCTAGAAGGAGGCCAACTGTGTCCAAGATCTTATCTTGAGTCACCACCTGTGGGATCTTAACCTTTCAATGGTCAGCTAATCCCTGGGTTGTTGCAGCCTCAAATGAGATCATATAGCTGAAAATGATTTCAACATTATGAAGAAAAATATATAAGCAAAGGATTATTCTCAGTCAGTGTTGGAAGGTATTCACAATTGTCTCCCCACTTATTGAAAATGGCATTTGAAACAGGCCCCCAAAGAGTGAATCTCTAGTGATGGAATTCCAGACCACAAAGTAAGTCAAAGACATTTATGGTGCCAGGGGCAGGTACTTTCCCACCCAAAGCCTGCTGCCTAGGTGGACACCAACTCAGCCACTGCCCAAATTCTAGGCCAGTTCTGAACACTGGAGTCTTGGAGCAAAGAAGTGGCTGTTGATGTGACTGAGCTGTTGAGTCCAGAGGCACAGAACCAGGAAGTCTTGTAAGCCTCTCATTTTACAGATGAGGAAATTGAGGCCCACAGAGAGAAAGCTGCTCACCCATCCAAAGTCAGGGAGCCTAAAGAGAAAATTACGCCTGTGCCAGAATAGCTGGGATGGGACTGGGGGCCAGGAGGGAGCCAAAGACAGGAGGGGGCTGACCTCTCTCAGGGGCTGTCCCTATGCACACCCAGCACAGATGGACAGAGGACTCCACTCAGCCTCTCATTCAGCCCTCCTCCACCATTGCCCCACCCCCACCTCCCAGTGCAACCAACCTCTCCTTGCCTGGGGCCACTCGGCCAATAGAGGCCTCCCATCCAGGCCCTTGGCCCACAGAGAGAAAGTCCGAAACAATGCCTCTAAACTGAAAACATTTTTGTCTTTCTTCACAGAACAATGGCCATTAACAGGCATGGAACTGGAGCAGAAATGGAATGAACCCTAGGGGCCTGGGAGCCTGGAGGGGTGTAGGAGTGGGGAGGGGATTGGGGAGACAGCCAGTAGAGGAAAGCGCCTGCCCCCCCTCACCGTCTCCTCCCATCACCCCCTGTACCCTTGTCCCTAATGAGGTGCTTCTGGCAGCACCTGACTTGTCCATTGCAAACACCACTTGACCCCTGGCCCCTCACACTCTCATGAGGTTCTGAGGGGCTGTACACGTGCCTTCCACCCCAGCCATGCCCTGGGCACTCACCACACACCAGGAAGGCCAGGAACTGCAGCAGGGGGACGGCTTAAAACAGCCCCACCAACACCCCAAAGTGGTTCTCCCAGTTCCCCGGGAAGGCCTGGATGCCCTGCTGAAGGGTGAGCAGGGCCATGTGGGTGACCTGGAGGACCCAATTCCCTGGCCATGGGAACCCCCAGCCTGGGCTGTCTTTGGGGGTAGCTGAGACAACGAGCCCCCACCCAGAGCAGGAGATGACGCATTTTTTCTGTGGCCACAAGCCACTTTGACGGGTCCGCCCCACTGGAGAGCAACCGAAACCTCATCCCACCCAGCGCGGCCTTTGTCTGCACTACATATTTGTCTTATTTGGAAGATTTTTGTGGGTTTTCCTGTCTTTCTCCAGAGCTCACTGCCCTGAGGGGGACGAAGGCAATGGCGGAGCTGAGGGAAGGGAGTGAGAGGCATTCTTGGGGCGCTGTGCCTGGTGGTCTGCAGCACATTTGGGGGTGCGAGAGAAATCCGCTCCACACACCCGTGGCACCCCAGTGATGCCCTAGCCCCAGGCCACACTCTGGGCCTTGCCTGTCCTCTGTGGACTCCCCCGTGCTCTTCCTGGTCCTCCCAGGGCTGTTTCCTCTGCATCTTCTCTCAGCCTCCTCAACTCGCTCTCCAATACTCCTGTTTATTCCCTCATGTTCCATCCTTCTGGCCAGCTTGGCACCTCATCATTTCCTACCTCCCCCGTCGCCGGACCCTCCGCTTTCTTTCTACCTGTCTGAATTCTAAAGACTCTCCCAGGGCTTGTTCCCCGATCTTGCCTCCTCTTGGGAGCCTCGCTGGATTACTCTAGCGCTTGGCAGAATCTCCTCCTTCTGAAATCCAAAAGTTTGTGTTTTCTATCCTTTCTGTGATTCTAAACACACCCTGCCCCTATACCACCTGCCCAGCTAGACAGAGGCCAGAGGCCATGACTTTTGTTCCTTGGCCTTCAAGTCCTATCCTGCCTTGTACAAAGCAATTGCTCAACTAATATTTGTTGGTTTGAGGCTTCTTAAGGGCTACCTATGAGATTATCAACAAATTAGAGAATTTCAGTGATGGAAGGGACCTAAGAGCTTGAATTCTTGCTAAGGGATGTCTGGGTTCAGCTTACATGCCTCTAGTGACAGGGATCTTACCACTTCCTGGGGCAACCCATTCCCTCACCTGTAACTCTGACCATAAGAAAGTTCTTCCCCACGTTGAGCTAAAACCTGCTACCCTCTGACTTTCCCCACCTTACTCCCAACTAGGTCACATCAAACTATTCCAGTCCTCTTACCTCACGACCAACCTTCAGATATTTGAGGGCGGCAATCTCCTACCTCCGCAGTCTTTTCTTTTCCAGGGGGAAACACCTATAGTCCTCACCTTCAGTGCCCCAATGCCCCTGGTGGCCATGGACTTTGGGTATTCCCCCCACCCCCGTGCTGGGCCTCTCCCACATCCCTGCTGAACTCATTCTCCTCACAAAATCCCCCTTCTTTCTAGGTTAGAATGGATGTTACAAGCTTTCAAATGGGGTTTGCCTCCATGTAGTGATTTGAGACATCCTAAAAGAAGGAAATCACTCTGTCACGGGGTTTTTAAAAAAATAAGGAGATGAGAGGAGCCCAGCAGCTGCCCTCTCCTCTCCTGAGGTAGCAGAATCCAATAACCAATTTTACCTGCACATGTCAGTGGAGGTAAAATTGCCACACACTTCAAAGGTTGTCTTGTGGGTCATTTATGTACATTTTACTATGGCTATTCCAGAGGGACTACCAAATGTTTTAAACCAAAGGGGTGACTCATGGTGGCATTTCAGGCCAATGAAATATTTTGGGAGAAGCAGGTCTTGTGGTGCCTGGCCTGCCTCTGCCTTGGCTCTCTATGGGTGATAGAGCGCTTCCTGTCACAAGTATATTGGCATTAGGACCAGGTACTTCCCAAGAGGCTGCCCCCTCCAGACCCTGGCCCTCATAGCCTGTGCTAATTATTGAAACTTATGCTTTCCTGCATTGTAGAGTTGACTATCTTTCTTATGTATCTTATAGCAAATGAAGGACTCCTTGAAAGAAGTGGCAGGGATCTCAAAAATATTCTTTTTTTTTTTTTTTTTTTGAGATTGAGTCTCGCTCTGTCGCCCAGGCTGGAGTGCAGTGGCTGGATCTCCGCTCACTGCAAGCTCCGCCTCCCGGGTTTACGCCATTCTCCTGCCTCAGCCTCCCAAGTAGCTGAGACTACAGGCGCCCGCCACCTCGCCCGGCTAGTTTTTTGTATTTTTTTTTAGTAGAGACGGGGTTTCACCGTGTTAGCCAGGATGGTCTCGATCTCCTGACCTCGTGATCCGCCCGTCTCGGCCTCCCAAAGTGCTGGGATTACAGGCTTGAGCCACCGCACCCAGCCAAAAATATTCTTATCGATGTTCTGTATCTTGATCATAGTGGTGTTTACACAAGGGTATGCATTTATGGAAACTCATCAAACTGGACACTTTAAGTCTGGGGTACCCAACCCCCAGACCAGTACCTGTCTGTAGCCTGTTAGGAACTGGGGTGCACAGCAGGAGGTGAGCAGCAGGCAGGTGAGCATTACCACCTGTGCTCCACCTCCTGTCAGATCAGTGGCAGCATTAGATATTCACAGGCACTCAAACCCTATTGTGAACTGCACATGCAAGGGATCCAGGTTGCATGCTCCTTGTGAGAGTCTAATGCCTAATGATCTGAGGTGGAACAATTTCATCCTGAAACCACCCTCACCCCATTCCTGGTCCATGGAAAAACTGTCTTCCACAAAACCGGTCCCTGGTGCCAAAAGAGTCGGAGACTGCTGCTTTAAGTGATTGCATTTTATTGTATGTGAATTACAACTTGATTAAGGTGGTTTTTAAAAAATGTTTTCATATCCCTTAGAGACTCTGGAGTCACATCCTGCTGATACGTGGGTTCAATGTGCATTTCTGGATTGATTTTCTTAGTTAAGCTATACCCAGAGCTATAGCCAAGAGCCATTTTAGCTTTTATTCTCAACTGCTGACTTGACGTGGCTCCTCAAACAACCAGACAGAAATAGAGCTCTCCATTCACTGGCCTTGCCTCTGACCTGATCCTCCTACCTGGTGGCTCAGGCCCAAATCCCAGGAGACACACTTGATTCCTCACCCTGCCTGTCTTGCAGGATTGCTTTAATATGATTATTGGCAACACTAATACTGCTGTGATTACAGTTCCTTCATACACCTGCCCCTGGCCTAGTCTTGCCAACTGCTTACCTAGAGAACTGAAGGCTTCTTGTTGGCCTTCTGAATGCAGGGGCACTACTACCCAAAGGTGATTCACCAGACCATGACTGTTGCCCTGAGCCTTCCAGCTACCCTGTTCCAGAAGCCTGAGGGGCCACCACCTTTAAGGCAAGGTTCTAACAATCCTGTCTGAGCTTGGCTCAAGGTGTTTGGGCCCTCAGATGTAGGCCCTTCTGCCCAAGCACCTGGCTTCTTTGTCTTGTCATGAGTTTATGAGCATGTCCTTTAAAAAGAAGACAGTGGTTTCCTGTAGGTAAGAGAATGGGGTGATTGCCCACCAGACTGCAAGCTCACTGAGGGCAAAGACTGAGTCCTATCCCCCTTCATTACCCTCAGCTTCTAGTTGTGTGCTTGGCATGTAGGTGGTGTTTGATAAACATATGTGAACTGACTTAATGAATTCAATTTAGGCCAGGCACAGTGGCTCACACTAGTAATCCTAGCACTTTGGGAGGCTGAGGTGGGAGGATTGCTTGAGCCCAGGAGTTCAAGATCAGTCTGGGCAACATGACGAAACCCTGTTTCTACAAAAAAAACACAAAAAAACTAGCAGAGCATGGTAGCACACACCTGTAGTCTTAGTTACTTGGGAGGTTGAGGTGGGAGGATCACTTGAGCCTGGGGGCAGAGGTTGCAGTGAGCTGTGATTGCACCACTGCACTCCAGTCTGGGTGACAGAGTGAGACCCTGTATCAAAAGGAAAAAAGAGTTCAACTTTATTAAAACCTTTGGGGAATGTCCCACTCATCAAATAGAACCAAGTGATGGTGAGGATGTGGAATGACTTGGTAAAACCATTTTAGAGAGCTATTTGGCAATATGTCATCAATAGGAAGATACCTTCCTAAGTCTTTACTCTGAAGAAGCTGTCCTTTGTAGGTGCATAAGAATGTTCATGGCAGTGCTGTATGTAATCATGAAAAGCTGGAAGCAACTGACGTGGAGACTGGACCTTGTGGTAGTCACACAATGGACTGTATACAGCACAGAACCAATCACAGCTTCACTCATCAACCTGGGTGGCTCTCAGAAATACACAGTAGATTAGAATAGAAAGTTGCAGGTGAATATATACAGTATGATACCACTTGTATGGTCTTTAAATACATGCAAGACAATATTACATATTGTAAATATGGAAAAATAGTAAAAAACAGAGAAACACAGGGAGTGACAAATATCACATTCAGGAGAATGGTCACCTCAGTGGGGGGAGCAGAGAGATGGGATTGAGTCAGGTGCACAGCGGGATTCCCTGGTATTGGCAAAGTGTTATTTCCTAGGTTGGTAGGTACATGGTGTCTGTAATATAATTCTTTATTCTGTGGTCATCATTACTGTTGTTTACCAAGCATTTCTGGGTCCTTCCCCTTCCAAGCGCCTGGTAGGATAGTAATTTCAGGTTTTCTGTGGTTGGGAGAGGCCCTGTGACTAGTTCTGGTCAATGACTTGTGAGCTAGAGTATTAACTGCCTTTTTGAGACCGTCTAGATTCCTTTCTTCTTTTCTTTCTTTCTTTTTTCTTTTTTCCTTTTTTGCGAGAGGGTCTTACCCTGTCAGCAGACTGGAGTACAGTGGCACAATTACAGCTCACTGCAGCCTCCAAGTCCTGGGCTCAAGTGATCCTCTTGCCTCAGCTTCCTGAGTAGCCTAGACTACAGGTGCACACCACCACACCCAGCTAATTAAAACAAATTTTTTTAGAGACAGGTTCTTGCTATGTTGCCTAAACTGGTCTTGAACTTGGCCTCAAGTGATCCTCCTACCTTGACTTCCCAAAGTGCTGGGATTACAGGCATGAGCCACTGTGCCTGGCATCTCTTTTGCTTCTGACTGCTTCAGATGGTGGCTGTTCCACCAGCCTGGGTCCCTAAGTGATTTCAGTGGTCAGAGTCCCCTGCTTATCCACAAAGGACATGTAGCAGAAGTGAGAAGCAGTAAGTAGCAGAAGCAGAAGTGTGTGTCAAGCCACTGAGATACTGGGGTTTTTGCTGCAGCATAATCTAGACTATTCTGATATATATCTTTTAGTGTGCCTAGAATAGGCAAGTTTAATTGAATAGAATTCAATTAAAAAATTAAATGAGGAAAATATCCATAGCTTTCAGGCAAGTTCTAAGATAGGACAAGAGAAGGGGGCTTAAGAGAGTAGAAGGCTGCATTTCCATTGCTGTTTCCTAAAGAAAAAAAAAAAAAAGACATTTCCTAGCTCCCTTTTACTCCTTGGGTGGTAGCAGCAATGAGTTCAGGAAGACTTCTGACTGGGGTGTCCCTGGCATTTCATTACACCTCTCTTGGAAACTCATTTAGTGCCACCGTGCTTTCTCCTGGCCAGGCCTCAGCTTCAGAAAAAAAGCCCAGCAATCCCCAGGCATTAGACACCTGCAGGGCAGACTTGGTTTTGGCACATTGTTTGGGCTTCTAAGCCCCCACCTCCCCAAAGCTGCAGCAACATCAGCCAGAGCAGATACATAAGATCAGAGCAGACAGGATGTGAGGGAGTTCTCGCCTTAGGTGCCTGGCAAGAATGTGAGCCTGGGCTCCCAGGAGCATGGGGCTGGATGACTCCATCACACAGTCTACAGCCCACTGACACTTCAAACGCCAGCTTCCTGCCTTTTTGCCTCCGGAGGAAGCATTCCTGGATTACCTTGCCTGGAAGGGAGGGGAGGAGGAGCTGCAGGTAATACCTGGATTTCTATGGTGCTTTTCTTCCTAAAGGTTCAAAAGACATCGCTTCTCTGATCTCCTGTGGCCTCCCCCAGAAATAGGGTAAGGAGAGGAAGACTCTCATTTCCCAGTCCAGGTAAGGAAATGAGGGTCCAGAGAGGGTAAGCAAATGGCCTGAGGTCATATAGCAGGACAAGAATATGATTCTGGTGGGAAAGGGTGTATGTCTGCACACTCCATCTCTCCCCACCCACTACCCCAGACCAACCCTGCTGGGCTAGCTGGCCCCCATATGTGGACAGCAGCCTTAGTGCTCTCAGTTGCCTTTGCAGAGGGGTAAGCTGGGCCCTGAGCATCCATTCAGCTTGTCCTGGACCTGAGCAGAGAGGAAGAAGAGGAGGAACCAGGAGAGGCTAAGGTCAGCCCCCCCTCAACCTCCCAACAGAGCAGTGATGACAGGTTGGCCTTGAGCCCCGTGGTCCTGCAACTGGGAGGTCAGGCCAGGAGGCTGCCAGAACACCAGGGCTGAAGAGGCTCCAGATAATGCAAATGGGGCAGCCTCTGTGGGTGGAAATGACATTTCTTGACTTTAAATAGCTCCATCTCCGGAGCCTCGGCAGGGCTATTAATTCCTGGACTCCTGGGGCTGCCTAGCCCTGTCATTCTGTTTGCACAAGTTGTGTAAGATCTCAGGCATTTTTCCTGCCACCCGTCTCCCCCACCTCCCTTCAGGTTTCCTGTGCGATTTTAACAAGGGGTTAGTTTATTTCCAGTTGCAGTCCTGGGATTCGAGCTGACCACATACATATTTTGTCCTTCTTACAAGTGACACTGCTCAAGTCAACAGCAAACTCTTGAGGGTTTTCTTTGTAACCTGGTGTCTCTGTAATGAAAGGTAATATGTATGTGAATGGATGGCAAAAAGAGAGGCCATCTCTATGCGTGTGTGTGTGTGTGTGTGTGTATCAAGTTAATTAATCAATTGATTAATCAAACCCCCAGATTATTTTTGAGTGCTTACTATGTGTCAGGCACAGGGTTAGTGCTGGGTACAAAGGGTAAACAAGAGTCCTAACTGATTAAAAAAAAAAACTGTTACCACCCCCAGGGCCTGCCCCTGGTGGTGTCTCCTGGCCCAGCTGGGCATCCCTGACAATAGTTCCCAACATCTATGCATCCTGCCCACCCTTGCCAAGCCCCCGGTTATGTGCCATGCTGAGAATGATGCAGAGAAAAAGATGGTGGTGGGTGCAGGAGGTTCTAAATGCAGAAAATCAACAGGTCGTGGTGGCTGACTGGCTGGAGAAGTAAGAATCAACAATTAGTCAATGACAAGTCCAAAGTGTTCAGCCTGAGGACACTTAGACTATTGGACCTTTGAGGGCAGACATGGCAGCTCCTACATATGGGGAAGGCACCTAGTAGGTTCAGCATTCCCCATTCTCCCCTGTGTCCAGGATGGACATTTCAAGGACAGCCGCAGGGAAGACACATTTTTAATCATTATGACCGGTGTGTGTGTGTATGTTTGTGGGTCTGTCTGTCTGTCTGCTATTGACATCTAGTGGGTGGAGAATAGGGGTGCCACTAAACATCCTCTGAGGCACAGGACAGCCCCACCCACAACAAAAAATTATCCCGCTCAAAATATGAATAGTGCCAAGATTGTGAAGCCCGAGTTTCTGTGAATCTGATCACTGGGTCCACAGGAAACTTAAATCATCCCGGTTTCACCCAGACCCATGCAATGTGAACTGACATTCAAGCTAACCCTAGGTCTCTAAAAGGCCTGTTTAACCACAGAGGAAAGCCTAAACCATGCATATCATACCTGACTTCGTTTATTGGCCATTTATGATGTCTCAGGTTATTTATATAAATTACTGCTAAGCTCTTCCACAACTGTAAAGAGACAGGTGGCACAATCATCATTAACTTTATTTCACAGATGAGCAAACTGAGGCTCAGAGAGGTTAGATAACTTATGCAATAGCACACAACTTGTAAGTAACCCCAAAGCCCACTCTATTCTCTATACTGTTACTATACATATAACTGCTTATAGTCTCATCTTTTGAAAGCTCATAATTGGGTGTAACAGATAAAAGAACTCTCTATTATCTAATCTTTCCATAAACTCCAAGCACCTCCTTCCCCAGCCATTCTGGGTGAGTGGGAATCTCTATGCTTAAAGCATGTAAAGATGTATCAAGAGGATGTGGTTCCCGGAAAAGCAAAGCCCATGGCCAGCAAAGAGATGAAAATTTGCTCAAGTTTATTAAGGGGTCAGGGAAATACAAATTAAAGTAACAATCAGATACCTCAGGGTGGTTTCAGAGGACTGAGAAATCACCAAGGGCTGTGCCACCTATTTGCTGCTGGGGTGTGGGGGGAAAAAGCACCCTCATTCATTGTTGGCTGGGACATGAACATGAAGTGTTAGACCTTCTGCAAAAGCAATCTGAAATATTTTCTAAAATTAAATCCGGGGACAATTCAGCCTAGCAATCCAACTTCTGGGCACACAAAGATATGTGACAAGGACTTCTATCACACTGTTGCTCATAGTAGCAAAAAACTGGAAACACAGTGGATGCCTGTCAGAAGGGGGTAGTTGAATAAATTATCCACACCATGGGGGTGAGGAGAGAGGATCTGCTGCAAGGAGGCAGAAGAACTGTTTAGGGTGAGGGAACTGTTCATTAAGTACAATTACCCAAATTCATGCAACTATAAACTTAAAATGGGTGAATTGTATGTAAATAATTTTTAAAGAAAAGACTGCTATGCAACCATACCAGTTCCTATGAGGTATTAATGGACAAGAAAAGATATAGAAAAATGTCTCTCAAGATCCCATTTATATACCTTTGTGTGTATGTAAATGTGTAGAGAGATGTTCGCATATGTTTATATGAACATGGAGAAAAAGAAAGGTTCATTCTAGGGTCTTAGTATGGGTTACCTGGAGATGGAGGGCAAGAAAAGTCAAGAAAAAAGAAAAGGAAAAGAAAAGAGAACAGACTTTAAAAATATGAGTGATATGGTTAAGAGATCGAGACCATCCTGGCCAACATGGTGAAACCCTGCCTCTACTAAAAATACAAAAATTAGCCGGGCGTGGTGCCCTGCGCCTGTAGTCCCAGCTACTTGGGAGGCTGAGGTAGGAGAATTGCTTGAACCCGGGAGGCGGAGGTTGCAGTGAGCCGAGATATGCCACTGCGCTCCAGCCTGGCGACAGAATGAGACTGTCTGAAAAAATATATACACACACACACACACATATGTGTATATATATGTATATATATGAGATATGGAATGTATGTATTTATGCAACTGTTAAAAGTATGTTGGACCCGAGCTGGGGAGGAGGTGCGGGCCCTCGGGGTCCCCTGGGGTCCGCGGGCCAGAGACTCGCACTCCGGGCGGTGAGTCACAGACAGGCCCGGCTTGGCCGGCGCCTGCGGGCGCGTTGCAGCTGCACCTCATCGGGGGCGAGGAATCCCTCACCTCGAGGAAAGCAGACGCCCGCCGCCCGGGAGACCGACCGCGCGGGGGTTTTCCAGCGGGGGCGGAGGCTCCTGAAAGGCGCATTGTCAGCCTGGGGAGGCGGCGCGGCACGGGGACAGCGGGACAGCGAGGCTGGGGGTGGGGCTGGGGACCTCGGCTGGGCGCCCGTGGCTGCGTCTCAGAGCCCTGGCCCGCCACGTGGGCCCTGATTCTCCTGATGCTGAGTGGGAGGCCCACAAAGCTCCTACTCCGCGCAGAGGCGACTACCGCCTGCACGGGGTCTGGAGCTCAGTGCCCAGAGTGTCCCCGGATTTGTGCACAGTTTTGCCTCACTTTAGAGCCCAAGAACAGCTCCAGCAGGTCTTGGGATTTGTCTGTGTTTGTGGCTCCCTCCTTGGGGCCCAGGAAGGAGCCTGGCACGTTACGAGCGCTCAAGAAACATTTGCATGGGGAATGACAAGGGCCTTCTGCAGAAGTTGCCAGGGAACATCATCCTGAACTCTGGGCTCCACAGCCACACCCTCCCTCGAGAACCCTGTGCAGCCTTCTTGTACCGTTAGAATCGCCCTTGCTTGATGGGCTTGATCATTAGGCTTCCACAGCTGTGTCCAGCCTCCTCAGCCCTACAGGGAGGCCCTGAGGGCAGTATCACACATGTGACCACTTCCCAGAGCAAAGCTGCAGGCCACCCAGCACGCAGTAGGTGTCTTTCAGCAAAACACTGTGACAGGGCAGAGAAAGAGGATGCTTTGGGTCCAGTGGTTCTCTCTGTGTCCCTGAGTAAAAATCCAATTAGGTCTCAGAAATTCTGTTGTTTTTTTCCTACCAAGAGAGAAACTAAGAAATGTAGCCTGAGCTCTGGGCCACTCAGGAGGCTGGTGGCAGGAGGGCAGAAGTATGGCATAACTTTGTAGCTTAAAAAAAACAACAACCAAATGAGAGCACTAGTTTAAGGGCTGAGTCAAGAGGGCCAAGAAGCGTCTCTTGTTACCTAGTCCTGGGCTGTTTGCCAGGAGAGGGGAAAATGCTTCCAGAAAGTCCAAGTCCAGGTTTAGTGGCTCTAAGGGAAAGATTTTTCTACATGGAACTAAAGCAAGAACTAGGTCGTAAACCAAAATCTTCTAACTTCCTCCATGACCAGGGTTGCAAGAGAGAAACGGGAGTAATGGAAAGAATAAGGGACTTGAGGTCAAAAGGTCTCAATTTGAGCCATGGCCTCAGCCTCTTAGATCAGTCCCATGACGCTGGGAAAATTCCTTGGCTTCTCCAAGCCTCCGTTTCCTCATCTGTAGCCTGGGGATAATAATTCCGCTTCATTCACATGACACTCTACTAGTGAATGGGTGAGTACCTATCTCAGCTCATGACACACAGCAAGTCCTCAGTAGAAGTCTGTGGGTCAAACAGATAAGCATACAACAGTGCTTACTGCAGCATTATTCACAACAGCCAAAAGGTAGACACAATCCAGATATTCATCAGTAGATGAATGGATAAATAAAATGTGGTACTTCCATACAATGGAATGTTTTTCAGCCATAAAAAGGCATTAAGTTCTGATCCATAGTAACACACAGATGAACCTTCAAAACATTATGCTAAGTGAAAGAAGACACAAAAGTACATACATGGTATGATTCCACTTATAGGAAGTATCTAGAATAGGTGAATTCATAGAAATAGAAAGTAGAGGCCGGGCGCGGTGGCTCAAGCCTGTAATCCCAGCACTTTGGGAGGCCGAGACGGGTGGATCATGAGGTCAGGAGATCGAGACCATCCTGGCTAACACGGCGAAACCCCGTCTCTACTAAAAAAATACAAAAAACTAGCTGGGCGAGGTGGCGGGCGCCTGTAGTCCCAGCTACTCGGGAGGCTGAGGCAGGAGAATGGTGTAAACCCGGGAGGCAGAGCTTGCAGTGAGCTGAGATCCGGCCACTGCACTCCAGCCTGGGCGACAGAGCGAGACTCCGTCTCAAAAAAAAAAAAAAAAAAAAAAAAAGAAAGTAGATTAGAGGTTACCAAGAAATGGGGAGTCATTACTTAATGGATATAGAGTTTCTGTTTGGGATGATGAAAGAGTTTTGGAAATAGTTTATGGTGATGGCTGCACACACTGTGAATGTAATTATACCACCGAATTGTATACTTTAAAGATGGTTAAAATGGCGGAATATACATTATACATATTTTACTACAATAAAACATTTTCAAGGAAGACTATGGAATCTGATTGTGAAAAGAAAGTTCTGCTTTTGGCAGCACTTTTGTGGTAGCTCCCAAATGGAAACAGCCCAGACATCCATCTATAGCAGAATGGATGAAGTGCCTTCTGGAGTGTTATGTGGTTGTGAGAGTAAATGACAACCATACACAACAAGCTGAGTGAATCTTAATGTTGAGTGAAAGAAGCCAGACACAAAAGGCATCCTGTATGCTTCCATTTATACAAAGTTCAAAAACAGACAAAACTAATCTATGGTGCTAGAGGTCAGGACAGGGTTACCCTTGGGGAATAATTATTGGAAAGGGGCACTAAGGGGCTTCTGGCATTGGCAACGTTCTGCTTCCTGATTTAGATGCTGTGACCTGGGTGTGTGCACTTTGGGGAAATTCTCCAGCTGCTTTACACTAATGTGTGTTCTTTTCTGTACATGTTTACTTCCAGAAAACATTTTCTTTTTTTTAAGTTCTGGTTTGAGTCTTGAGTGAAGGGAATGGCAAACTAGAAAGTAAAGCTACAGAACCCTGATTTATATACACTTAACCTGTGCCAAGCCAAAGGGACTGTGAAACAAGACTTATTCTCTACACTGCTTGTAATTCATACTCCCCCTCCCCAGGACTCCATGAGCTGTAACCAATTAGTTTTTGGACTCCAAACAGCAGACTTTCTACAGCTCACACTGGGGGGCATAGGGGAAATGGGGTACACTGGCATCAAGAGAGGCCCTGATCCCAAGCTCACAGTCCCTGGAACAGAAACCTACCATCACCCTGGGCTTGCAGACAGGGAGTAGGCATTCAGCATATTTGTTGGTGGACTGTGTCATAAAAGGTCTTCAAATGCACCCCTGGGCTCTCACTGATCCCTCTCACTACCTTCATTCAGAAATGGGCTGTTTGCAGCCCCTTGGAGGTGCTGCTGTCAAGGACATGGGGCCTGGAGGCCTAGAGGAGAAGTTGCCCCTTCCCCTGACGTCAGGAGTCTGCCTCCCAGACACCCTCCTGGATGCTGTGGAGAAAGCCAGTCTGAAACATTGACTTGGCCTGGGCTGACCCAAGGTGAGGCCTGACACCAAACAACCCCGTGGTTGGGGTCGGGGGCAGGGGATAATTTTTAGTTTTGCTTGGTGGCAAACTGCTAAATAATAGATCTGGCTGGGGTTTCAGTTTCTCTCCCACTGGCTTGACCAATGTGTTTTCTGATTGACTCAATCAGCAGGTTATTTTGGCCCTGTGGGGACCCAGGCCTTGGTTTCTGCTCCTGGAGCCTTTCCCCTCTCCCCAGGGTGTTTGGGCTTCCCCCGCAGTGTTGGGTTTGTTTGCCTGCCTGTCTGGGGCCCTGAGGACTGAAGCAGGCAGCACAGGCCTTTGCCAGACTGTAGGTGTTTACATGACGTGGGCGTGTGGCGCTGGGGGAATAGACCCCTGTTGCAGAGGTGTTCCTCATGCACAGCTAAAGCAGCAGCATCTCCTCCCTTTTTTTACGTCCCAGTAAATGCCATCCTCCTTCTTCCTCCAGGCTCCTCTGCCTTTCTCCCTGCAGAGCACAGCCAGCTACTCTTACTATTCATGACAGCAGTAGCAAAAACAGTAATTCGTTACATGGGAAAAGTGCTTAATGGTTTAGGAAGCCCTTCCACAGCATCGTTTCATTTGACTCTCCCATAGCACTCTGTTTGAGGCTGAGGCTCAGTGAGGTTCTGAGACCCACTCAAAGACACAGACTCATCAGCAAGCTTAGAGCATGTCCTTTGATTTCTGGTCCCATCTTTTCTCTTCTGACCCGAGATGCCTCTTGCTTTTGGAGACCAGGGCAGAAGGTGCTAGTTGCCACTCCAAATCCACTTCTTCCTTAGCAACAGAACCTCAATTATATTCAAGGCGGCATTGTACCCAGGCAAAAGAAAAATTCCCAGACTTACTTGCTGTCAGTAATATGTAAGCAGAGACCTCAGGAACACTTCTTAAAGGGGTAGAAAGGATGGACCCTTTTTACCTTTCCTCATTGCCTAGAATTCAGATGTAGGAGCTGGAGCTCAGCAACTGTCTTGGACAATACTTTGAAGATAAAAGCCACTAGGATGGTACAGCAGAAATATAGATAGGGCAGAGTCTCAGATGACCAGAAAGCCATCATATCAGTCCAGATTCCTTACACTCAGACTTCTTTTACATGACAGAGGAGTAAACTTCTATCTAGTTTAAGCCACTGCAATATGATTGTCCTGTCGTTTGCAGCCCAGTTTAATCTCTCCAGAGGCAGGGACCTTGTTTCTGGTGACACACAGTCTCCTGTTCCCCTTCTACTCACCTGCATGGAATGCAAAGGGCCCTCTCCTCATAGTTCTCAGCTGTCATAGTTTCTACCTGCTGGACTCGGGTCATAAGGGCTATCCCAGGAAAGCACCTTTCTGGGTCCCTTAAACCTGCTGAGAATTCTGGAGAATGAGAATTGACATAGGGCACACTTTCTTCTGTGAGTTTCTATAGCCGAGCAAAACTATTGGGGGAAAATAAGAGAATTCCAAGCACTTAGCAGTTTGCACAGATTGGATTCTTCTGAGAGCCAGTTTACAAGCCCACACTTCCAATCCCCTTGTCACTCCCCCAGCATTCCAGAGATTGAGACAGAGTTCATCATTTCGGGCCTATTCGTCAGCCCCCTGTACCCCAGAGCACAGCAGAAAATGGTAGAGTTTATAGTTTTGTGAGCCCTATCACATGAATCCATCCCAGTAAAAAAATCTGGGCATACATCCCTAAGAGATGCACACTCCTTCCTATTAGTCAGTCCGGATGCATGAAACTGCAAACAACTGAAAGCCCAGGCAGTAATCGTTAGATTTCTGAGGACCTTTACTGGTACCTAAAAAGAGATCAAGGAGAGGATCGTCTGAGGTCGTTTCATCAGATCAAGGATATCATTAAGGACTGGGCTCTCTCTCTCTCCAGCTTTCTGAAGTTCCTCCATCCTTAGTGTGTCGACTTTTGTTCTTAAGTCTGTCCCTTCAAAATCACAGGTTAATATTGCACCTGCCTTTTCAGCAGGAAAATGGGGGTGGCAGCAGTGCCAGCCGGTCATGCTCTGACACTTGTCCCCTTCCTAGGAAGCAAAATGTCTGTCCCATGATGAATGTACCCTGATGTCTCATTGGCTATGTTGGTCACATGGCTTCACTGGCCACAAAGGAGTCTGGGTAAATGTTAGGCAACAAGGAAAGTGGGACTGGGGTGGGCTGTTGTGAGGCTGCCCTGTAGAGTCTGCATACACATGAACTAGTGGGCTAATGTTTTGGGTACATTATAAAACCTACATAAAATATAGGGATTTAGTCAGGCAGGATGGCACACACTAGTAATCCCAGCAACTTGGGAGGCTGAGGCAGGAGGACTGCTTGAGCCCAGGAGTTCAAGGCTACAGTGGGCTATGATTGCACCTGTGAATAGCTGCTATACTCCAGCCTGGGCAATATAGTCAGACCCTACCTCTAAAAAAAATAAAATAAAAATTTTTAAAAAACATAGGGATTTAAAAGGGATAAATAAAAAATAGACATTCTAATGTTACTTCCCACTCAGCTTCTGGGTCACAAGCACCCACTCTGGAAACCACTGGTACAGCATAAACAGTACAACCTCTGTAGCCAGAAGGACCTAGTATAAATCTTGTCCTGTTACTAGCTGTAGCCTTGGTCAAACTCCTTATTCTTTTTAAGCCTCATTTTTTCTAATCTGCAAAATGGGAATAGGAATAGAACCTACCTGACTGGTTTTTGTAAATTTCCTAGCATGGCACTCAGCCTTGTAAGAAACAATAAATAGTAGGTAATATGTCTCCTTTCAATAACGGCTTTCCATTTATGGGGCAAGAGATGGTGTGGGAAAGAGATAAAGTACTGAAAGCAATGGTAATCCCTCAAAGAACATTTTAATAATGCCCATCATTTAAGTATCCAGGTGTTTTTAATTTCTATAGCAACAGAAGCCACATCCTGAGGATTCCTGTCAGGGTACAGCATGGGATCAGGAGTCTTGCCAATACTTCCCCAGCTCTGCCACAATGAGTTGTGAGCCCCAGATCCTATTACTCCCCTCTCTGGGGCCCAATTTCCTGAGCTAGAACATGGGAGCTCCTAAGCCTGTCTCCTCTCCTTCGGTTCAGGGCACCCCATTGTCAGCCTCTACCTATGCAACATCTGCTCTGTCCCCGCCCCACTAGACTTGATTTCTGAGGTCCTGCCCCTTGTGGCTGGCTTTCCCTTTCTCTAACCTGTTTGCCTATCATTCTTCCTCCAGTAGTTTGGTCCTTTTGGAAGTGCTCTCTGTCCTGGTATCCTATGAGATTCCATGATCTCTCTAGGGAGGAAGAAGCATGAAGTTCTGGTCTCTGCTAGAGATCGGCCTGGTTTCAGATGTTTTCCCTAAACACATTTAGATCACTTTCAGTGTGCTAGGCCTTGCCCAAAGGGCTTTACATTTCAACTCACGTAACACCAGGAAGTAGATACTGCTATTGTTATCATCATCATCATCATCCCCATCTTTGAAGGGAGAAGAATGGGGCACAGAGAGGTTAAGTAATTTGCCCTAGGTCACACAGCTGGTAAGGGGTAGAGATGCATGTTTTTCCAGGCAGTCTGGCTTTACAGCCCATGCCCCCTTTTTTTTTTTTTTGAACTGAGTCTCACTCTGTCGCCCAGGCTGGAATGCAGTGGTGTGATCTCGGCTCACTACAACCTCTGCCTCCCGGGTTCAAGCAATTCTCTACCTCAGCCTCCCGAGTAGCTGGGATTACAGGCACATGCCATCACGCTCGGCTAATTTTTGTATTTTTAGTAGAGACAGGGTTTCACCATGCTGGCCAGGTTGGTCTGGAACTCCTGACCTCGTGATCCACCCGCCTCGGCCTCCCAAAGTACTGGCATTACAAGCTTGAGCCTCTGCACCCGGCCTCTATAGCACGGCACAAAATAATAACAGTTTCTCAGT
Source organism: Macaca fascicularis (assembly GCF_037993035.2). Classification (NCBI taxonomy): domain Eukaryota; kingdom Metazoa; phylum Chordata; class Mammalia; order Primates; family Cercopithecidae; genus Macaca; species Macaca fascicularis. Next base: position 136,521,909 of record NC_088378.1, read on the forward strand.
TATAAGAAAGGACAAAGTTAAGAAATTGATTATTATTTTGCTAAATAACTTGGGCAAGTTATTTAACCTTGTCATAGCTGTAAATGCTGAACCATTTGAGAGTATGTGGCAGACATCATGACATTTCACTCTAAATATTTCAGTATATATCTACCAAGAACAGAGACACTGCCCTATATGACCTGAGCACTATCATCACTGATCCTATCATCTAATACACTGTTTATTTTCAAATGTCTCTAACTGTCTTGAATCTAACTCTGTTGCCCAGGCTGGAGTGCACTGGCATGATCTCGGCTCACTGCAACCTCCACCTCTGGGGTTCAAGCAATTCTCCTGCCTCAGCCTCCCAAATAGCTGGGACTACAAGCGCGCACTACTACGCCTGGCTACTTTTTTGGTATTTTTAGTAGAAACAGGGCTTCACCATGTTGGCCAGGCTGGTCTCAAACACCTGACTTCAAGTGATCCATCTGCCTCGGCCTCCCAAAGTGCTGGGATTACAGGTGTGAGCCACCGCACCCAGCCTCAATAATATTCTTTATAGCCTTTTTTTTTTCTTTTTCAGTATAGAGTCCAATTAAGGACTACACATTGTATTTAGTTGTAATGTCTTTAAAAATTTTTTAAATTGAGATATAATCCACATTCCATAAAATTCCTTCCTCTAAAGTGTATAATTCAGTGGTTTTTAAAAAACATATTCACAAAGTTGTGGAACTATCACCACTAAATAATTTCAGAAAGTTTTTATGCTCAAAAGAAACCCCATGCCCATTATCAGTCACTTTCCATTCCCCAAGCCCATAGCAACCACTTACCTACTTGTTTCTATGGATTTGCATATTCTGAACATTTCATATAAATGGAATCATACAATATGTGGCCTTTAGCGACTTGCTTTTTCACGTAGCATAATGTTTTCAAGGTTCATTCATGTTGTAACATGAATCAGAACTTTATTCTTTTTTGTGGCTGAATAATATTACACTCTATGCATATCCATACAGTGGAATATTATTTTATGTTTATCCATACATCTGTTGATAGACCTTTGGGTTGTTTCTGCTTTTTGACTACTGTGAATAATGCTGCTATGACACTGACTTTTTGAGTCCAGGCTGTTAGTTGAGAACGTCCCTCTGCTCGGATTGTCTGATTGTTTTTCTTGGGATTAGTTTCAGGTTCATGGTACCATTTTTCATAGCCTGACAAATGACTTTCTTTTTCAGCTGAGCCCAACTATGGGCCAGCATCTCTGCTCAGCTATGTCTCTGGCAGGTGCCACAGTCTGGTGGAGGCAGAGCTTCTCACCTCCCCAACAAAGTGGCACTGTGCTCATTTCCACTGCCCGCAGTCCCTGCCCCTGCCCTCCTTGCCTCGTGGGCATAGAACCTCAGAGCTATTTCAGGCCCCTTCGTGGTAGACCTGGCCTGGGAAAATCTGAGGTCTGGCTGCTGGACACAACTGCCTTCCTCAGAGGCATGAAGGTCATTCCCTGGGCTTGGCTCCTTCAGTCTGGAGGCTTAGCCCCTTGTTTCTGGTTCCCACTGGCCCCCAGCAATCACCCCTGGCAGAGAGCAGGAGGGAGAGAAGATGCATCACAGGGATGGGCTTCCTGTTGACAAATGCTGGCTTGTGGCACTGGGTGTGGTTATGGCTCAAAAGAGCATCTATCTAAAAATGGGCCCTGGCTGCTCAATGGATCCAGAGCACGTGTGTCTTTGAGTCACTGCTATTTACTTCCCGCTGACAAAAACAACCGTTCTTCCTGGCTGGTTTCCTCTGTGCAGCCCCTAGGAGTCCCACCGCTGTGAAAATCTAGCGTCTCTTCCCTCATGGACCTCTTCCCCAGATGAACAGCTCAGCTTTCCTGGCAAGACCTGCAGGGTGGTGGAGACTGGCACCATAGCTGTTTGTTTATTTGTTAGAGCTGAGGGACAGGGCTTTTGAGTTACTTTCTCACTTGCTGTGTGGCTTTGAACAAGCCACTTGACCACTCTGTGCTCAGGTTTCCCAGCTGGCAATTATAGGATGAGTGACTTCATTCTTTGCAGCATTTATCCACCGACTGAGACTGAGGTTTGTTTACTTAATGGAGATAGGGTGAACCTCCTTCCCAGGATGGGTAGACATTTAACAATAGGTTAGATCCCCTGTGGCCATTCTGGCAGATACAGAGGTGGTTGTGGGAAGAAAATGAGCTTTAGGGCCAGACATTCCTGAGGCCAAAACTTGTCTCATTGCATCTTACTAGCTGTGTGGCCTCAGGCATATTGCTTCATTTCTCTGATTCTTTGTATAAGGGCAATAACAGTTACAGCTTTTTTGTGGGGTTAATAGAGAGGTTGAAGGAGGTAACATCTATAAAGTGCTAAGGACAGTTTCTGAAATGTTGTAGGTGCCCAATAACCATAGATATTGAGAAAGTCAAGCTGAATAGGGATAGTTTTACAAAATATATTAAAATCCTTACTCCTCTGTGTTGGTGTTTCTCATGCAGAGATTTAAGACAAGTAATTTACTGTTGCCAAGTGAGCACCCCCAAAATTTTACTGTTGTATTTTTCCTGAAAATTAAGGCCCCCTTATCTCTCACCCTCCTTTGTGGCCAGCCCAGATTTCACCTCCTTGGAAAACAGAACCAATCAGAAATGTGTTTCAAAAAGTCCCAAGTTATTGCAAGGAGAACCTTTTGGAAGGTGAACTGCTGCAAGGCCAGGCTTTGAACCCTGCCTGGGGAGCACTATCTCCCTGGGAGGCTTTGTGGGTTCTGGCCTCCCTGGTGGCTCTGGTGGGCCCACCCACAGGGTGAGATTTCAGGACTGGCCACCTGCAATCCTCGCTGTCTTGCAGGCTAATTCTTGATAGTCCATGAAGCTCCATTGACTTAAAGTTTTTATCCCTGCTGGAGAGAGATACCCCTGGGAAAATACATCATTTTAATCCTCTTCAATCATGTAACCATTAGTGTATGTAACTATGGCAGAAATTGCTGGTTATCCCCTGTACCATTTCTCTCCTTCATTTTGTAATAGAAGTTCTGGCTGCCCAGTTAGAGTAGGGTTCCTCAGCCTCGGCACTCTTAATATCTTGGGCTGGATAATTCTTTCTTGTGGGGGGCTGTCCTGTGCATTGTAGAATGTTTAGCAGCATCCCTGGGCTCTACCTACCACCAACCACTCTCCCAGTTGTGACCAAAAAATGCCTCAGGCCAGGCACGTGGCTCACACCTGTAATCCAGGCATTATGAGAGGCCAAGACGGGTGGGGGTGGATCACTTGAGTCCAGGAGTTCGAGACCGGCCTGGCCAACATGGTGAAACTCCATCTCTACTAAAAATACAAAATTAGCTGGACATGGTGGCGCATGCCTGTAGTCCCAGTTACTCGGGAGGCTGAGGCAGAAGAATCTCTTGAAACTGGGAGGCAGAGGTTGCAGTGAGTAGAGATTGCACCACTGCACTCCAGCCTGGGCAACAGAGTGAGACTCTGTCTCAAAAAAAAAAAACAAAAAAAACCAGTCTCCTCAGTTGAGCATCACTGAGTTAGAGATACATTTCCCAACCTCCTTTGCAGCCAGCTATAGCCATGTCACCAAGTTCTGGCCAATCGCATGTGACTTGGAACACTGCGGTTGACGTGTACAAATGCCAGGTCAGGCCTTTAATGGGAAGATTAAGCCCTCTGCTTCCTGTCTCTCCTTCACACTGGCTGCAATGTGAAGGCAATGGCAGGAACTGGGGCAGCCATCTTAGGCCCTGAGATAGAAGCTGGGTGTCAAGGTGGCAGAGCAGTTACAGAGAAGGAACCGTGGTGCCCAACCTTGTGGAGCTACCATATCCAGCCTGTTGCTCAAACTCAAGCTGCTGTGTGAGAGAATAATAACCTGCTGTCTCGTTGGCGCCAATGCTACTTTGGTCTTTGTCACAGCAGCCAAACCTATGTCCTAATTAACATAATGAGTTTTTTTGCTTCCTTACCTGACTGTAGAGTCTGACACAAGCAGCAGGGAGGACCAGAATGAATAAAGGAAGGAATGACTAACTGGCCTCTATGGAGCCCCTCCTAAGTTTTAGACACTGTGGTGGGGGCTTTTGTGAATTCTCCAAGTAACTCTCCAAGGGAGGGACCATTATCCCTGTGTTTTCAGAAGAGGAGGCCAACGCTCAGAGAGGTTAAGTGCCTTGTCCACGTCATACAGCTCCCAAGAGACAGAGCCTGGATTCAGCCCTAGGCTTGAAAGACCGCCACCCCCCGCCCACCCCTACCAGGCTGCTCCTTTGATTGAGAGACTGAACAAACATGAGCCTCCACTAAGGATGCTGCTGCCGTCAGGATGAGCTGTCACATGAAGCCTTGCTCCCATCTCCACCCAACACTGTCTCTACCCCTTCACACCCCATGTTCCGTTTGTTCATCCCCTAGTGGCCCGGGCTTGTCTGTTCTTTGGTGACTCTGCATCTTGGCTTAGGTGACCCTGTGGCCTGGGATGCCTTTAATATCCTTCCAAATCCCTACCCCCCATACCTGCTGGCTCAGAGCCCTGCAGCAGGATTCTGCTCAGACATCCCCTGCTCCAGGAAGCCTTCCCTGACTATAACCTTCTCAGACCAGGTCCCTCTCCTCTTGCTCCCTCCACACACCTGTACCATCCTCTGGTGGCACCCACCACATGGTCTGAGGTGTAATGTTTACTGTGAGAGAGTTCCTTGAGGGAGGGATTCTGTCGTCTGGGTCTGTACCTTTGCTGATCCGCATGAGGTCTGAAACATGGTGCTTACTTGAGGATGGAGGGGTGGAGGGAGAGAGGCTAGGATGCAGCAAAGCGAGGGACCAGCTCAAAACTGATCCATCCATTTATGCATACATAATGAAAAGTCAGCTGATCATTGCCATGAAGATTTTCGCAGAGAGAAAATGTCCTTGAATTTTCTCCTCAAAAAGCTAAGATACTAGAATGAAGCTAAGAATAATTCAAATACAGAACACACAAAAAGATGAACTGTGAAGGTTCTGCTTCTATCTATGGAAAGGGTCCCGTGGGGCCTCCAGCAGGCCCTGTCTCTCTTCACCCCATCAATTCCTAGGAAGGCCAACTCATTCTAACATCAGTCTGAGTCAGACATAGTTAGGAAGAACCATCTGCTGCCAGAGAGCAGCACACAAGAGATTCCCACGCTGAAGAGAAAGATCATGTCCCCACTGCCTTCCTGCCCCCACTCACTCCTCAGGTGGTGGGGGACTGGCTGTGTGTCTTGTTCTGGGGGACCTGCTGGCATTCAGGAGTAGGGAAAGCCCTTCTCCAGCCCTCTACTCTTGAGAAGCCTCCCTGGAGAACAAGGATGGGGCAACATGTAAGACAGGATGGCTTCCCTTTCTCAGGGGCTCTGGAAGCTCAGAGGGGTATCTAGAGAGCCAGAACACAGGCTGGGCACCTCAGGATGTCAGCCTGACCTCCCCTACTATGGGGAGCCACCATGGATCCAGAGTTTCCATAGGGTACTCTTAAGGTCCTCTGATCAGTGGATTAAAAGTCTGGGCAAGAAGTTCAGTAATGAGGCCACCTTTTGCTAGAGCAACTTTCCTGTCTCCCAGGGGAAGGGAGGAAGGGTAAGCCTTGCTGGCTGGATCAGTCCTGAGGGTGGGTAAGAACAATAGCTGTCCTGGTGATGGTGATGGTAATGGTTGTGATGGTGATGATGGTTGTAATGGTGGTGGTGGTGTGATGGTGGTGGTGGTTGTGATGTGTTGGTGATGGTGGTTGTGGTGATAGTGATGATAATGGTGGTGGTAGTGGTGGTGATGGTGGTGGTGATGGTCATGGTGGTGGTGGTTGTGATGGTTGTGGTAGTGGTGGTTGTGATGGTGGTGATGGTGTTGGTGATGTTGATGGTTGGATGGTGGTGGTGGTGATGGTGGTGGTGGTGGTAGTAGTGATGGTGGTTGTGATGGTGATGGTGGTGGTGGTGGTGGGGTGGTTGTGATGATGATGGTGGTGGTGGTGATGGTGGTCGTGGTGATGGTGATGATAATGGTGGTGGTGGTTGTGATGATGGTGATGGTGATGGTGATGTTGATGGTTGGGTGGTGGTGATGGTGATGGTGGTGGTAATGATAGTGGTAGTAGTGATGGTGGTTGTGATGGTGATGGTTGTGGTGGTGATGGGGGGTGGTTGTGGTGGTGATGGTGGTGGTGGTGATGGTGGTGGTGGTGACGGTGATGATAATGGTGGTGGTAGTGGTGGTGGTGGTTGTGATGGTGGTGATGGTGTTGGTGATGTTGATGGTTGGATGGTGGCAGTGGTGATGGTGATGGTGGTGATAATGATAGTGGTAGTAGTGATGGTAGTTGTGGTGGTGATGGTGGGGTGGTTGTGGTGGTGATGGTTGTGGTGGTGATGGTGATGATAATGGTGGTGGTAGTGGTGGTGGTGGTTGTGATGGTGATGTTGATGGTTGGATGGTGGTGATTGTGATGGTGATGGTGGTGGTGGTGGTGGTGGTGGTGATGGTGGGGTGGTTGTGATAGTGATGGTGGTGGTGGTAGTGGTGGTGGTGGTTGTGATGGTGTTGGTGATGTTGATGGTTGGATGGTGGTGGTAGTGATGGTGATGGTGGTGGTAATGATGGTGATGGTGGTGGTAATGATAGTGGTAGTAGTGGTGGTGGTTGTGATGGTGATGGTGGTGGTGATGATGGTGGGGTGGTTGTGGTGGTGATGGTGGTGGTGGCGATGGTGGTGGTGGTGATGGTGATAATAATGGTGGTGGTAGTGGTGGTGGTGGTTGTGATGGTGTTGGTGATGTTGATGGTTGGATGGTGGTGGTGGTGATGGTGGTGGTGGTAATGATAGTGGTAGTAGTGATGGTGGTTGTGATGGTGATGGTGGTGGTGGTGGTGGTGATGATGGGGTGGTTGTGGTGGTGGTGGTGGTGGTGGTAATGATAGTGGTGATAGTGATGGTGGTGATGATGGTGATGACAGAAGCCAGCCTTACTGAACCACAATTCTAAGCACTTATTTAATCCTCACAACAACCTTACAAAATTGATTCTGTTACTTCCCATATATTACCCAAGTGATTTTAAAGCCATTTTCCAGGGCAAAACACTTCCATGGAAGCATCCCACCTGCTCTTTGAGACCTTAGGCAGGTCAATTCACCTTTCTGGTAGACGCCCCATTAGCAAGACACCAGCCCTGATGAGTTCCTCCTGGTGTTATGGGACTCAGTTGAGAACAAAAATGCAAACGTGCTTTGAAAAAGTTGTGAGGACTCATCAGACTTATGCTGTTATCCTCCCCTCCTCAGCCAGCCTGGCCTGTGTGTGGACACCAAGGCCTGCCAGGCGTCCTCCAGGGAGGAAACTTGACCCTTCCATGTTTCCATTGTCCTTTTTATCTTTTTCCTCCCTGTCCACCTGCCATTCTGTATAGCACAGGGAGGGTCTAGCCAGTGTGGACAAATGTCCCAGCACTGGTTCTGCGCCTCACCAGCTATGTGACCTCAGGCAAGTTACTTCCCCTCCCTGGGCCTCAGTTTCCTCATCTGTGTATAAGGGGGTTACACTGAGCTGTCCCTCTGAGCACCAAAATCCTAATGTCCTGTGATCAAAAGCCAGTGGAAGGCCTGGGGAACTCAGACTGGAAAGCTCAGCTGAGCCCGGCTCCGATTCCCATGTTGATGGCTTTGCCTAAAGGAGGCCCTGGCCATAGAAGCTGTTTTATCGAAATGTGTTCCAGCTCACTTAGATTACACTTCACTCCACTGAACTTCAAAAGGAGCATAAGAGCTCCTCTGCAGACAATTGCTTATGGAATGTCAACCCAGCCAGGCAGGCTCGAAGGGGTCACCTCATTGCGCAGCTGGGCAGGCTTTTAAGGACCCACAAGGCGGGAAAGCAGAAAGATGCAGGCAGGAGCCTCACACGGCTAAGTCTTTGTGGTTTTCACATGGTTATCGTCTTCCCCTGGTCTCCAGATCTCCAATCCAGAAGAGAGTCTTGATGGGCCAGAAAGATAGGCAGCCTCTAAAAGGATGAAAATAGTTCAGGGAGCTGCAAGCTCGAGGGGGAGAATGAAGCAAAACAAAATTGTGAGAGGACACATTAGGGGTGAAATGTGTTAGCAGTTGTGTATGTGAAAAAGGGACACAAGTTTTAGTTCATGATAAAAGTTGGTCATGTGATATGACTTCCAGAGAAACAAAAACTTCGGTGCTGCATTTAGAGAAATACAGTATGAAGTTGAGGAAAAGGGAGAATATTGGCCTGGTGTGATGGCTCACACCTGTAATCCCAGCACTTCAGAGGCTAAGAAGGGAGGATCACTTGAGCCCAGGAGTTTGAGATCAGCCTGGGCAATACAGGGAGACCCATCTCCACAAAAAAACAATATTAGCCAGGCATGGTGGCATATGCCTGTGGTCCCATCTACTCAGGAAGCTGAGGTGAGAGCCTCTGCTTTGTTGAACCTGAGAAGGTGAGGCTGCAGTGAGCCATGATCACACCACTGCACTCCAGCCTGGGTGACAGAGGCTGTCTATATATTTTAAAAAGTAAGAATATTAATTATTCCCCTTTATAAGTGCTTACTCTGCTAGATCCTGGAGCTAGCCAGTAATGTAGATAATCTCATCATTTTGTGATCCTCACAAAACCCAATGAAGTAAACACTAAGCATGATCTCATCATATTTCTGATGAGTAAACTGAAGTTCAGAGAGGTTAAGTCATCTGCCCAAAGCCACACAGCAGATAAAAGGCAGAGGTAGGCTTCAGTCTCAGGTCTGACCATCTAGTCTGCACTCCAAATGCATATTGCAAGACAACATCACGTGAGGAACAATCAAAAGAGCGGCAGTTATGAATCTTCAACTTTAAGGGTGTGAAGAAGGGGCCCCAGACTTGCCCTGGACTGGGTGAAAGAAAAGCATCTCCCACTCAATAATCAGAAGGGATCTCTAGCAGCCAGTTGTCTGAAGACAGAGGGCCATCTCAGGAGAAGTGATTTATTTTACTTGGAGGTGTTTGTGCATAACCACCTGGCAGGGAGGTAGGTGTGTGGATTCAGTGGGTGGTTGAATGAAGGCCCTGCTGCTGATCCTGAGATATTAGCAATTGGGCTGAGGGACGTTTCACGCAGACAAATCTTGGTCTCTGGCATCCAAACATCATCACGTAAAGGCCTTCTCCAGGTGTATTACTGGAGGTCTCCCCATACTAAGTGGTCTCAGGCCAAAGTGGGAACTAATACAGCTTGAAACTAGCCTCAGAGTCAGGAGACCTGGTCTTTTGCCTTCAACTTTCAGCTGTGTGCTCTTGGGCAAGTCATTTGATGTCTCTGGACCTGAGTTTCTTCACCAGAAAAATGAGCTTGGATTGGATCAGTTCTGTGGTCCTGAAAAATAAATAGTTGTAGAGGAACTTGGGACACAGACAAATCCTCACTGGGTCTCAAGGCAAGTGTTAGAGAAACAGAGGCCGTGGAAGTCCGGACAGCTGAGGACCGGCCCCAGGGCAGTCTTCCAAGGAAAGGGGTCTTCTCAGTCAGGTGAAGTGGTGCTGGCCTAGGTTAGGGCTCGGGAGCTGGGCTGGTGGCCCAAATGGGGAAGCCCTATCTTGCATTTTTATTGTGGAGGAGCTGGTAGAAACGTGCTCAGCAGACAAAACAAACATAGCAAGGTGGGGTGCTGGTGAACATGTGTGGTTTGTCTGCTGAGCACTGACGCCACCAGTAGGCTCCTTCCTGCACAGAGAGACAATCAGACAGGCTTGGAGAGGCCCTCAGTGAAAGAGAGGAGGAGGGCAGGCACCCAGCTCCCAAAGGGCTGCTGAGACTTTGGAAATCATGCCCCTGAACCACCTTTGTTATTGTGAATGAGGAGAAATTGCCCTGGGGTCTGCTTTCTGAGCAGAGGAAAACCAGGATTTGAATTCCAATTCTGCCACTCACTAGTGGGGTGAATTTGGGCAAGTCACTTAACTTAGAATGTCCAAACGGGGCCCTTATGAGAATGAAGGGAAAGGCTCAGTTATGCTGAGACAACAGCATAAATCAAAACTCTTTGGGGCAAACTAGGACATAGGTCACACTGCTTAAAACTCCCTAAGCCTATTTCTACATCAGGAAAATGGACATTGTGATAGTAATATGCACATGCTTCATGGGGATGTGCTAAAGATTCAGTGAATGACACACATTTATGCTCAGTAAGAGAAGGCTCCATGTGGCCCTCCCTCTTCCCCCATTCTCTGTGTTTCTGAGAGGGGCTCTGAAATGGGGGCTCACTGGGGTCCCAGAGATGTGTGCTAGGGCCTCCTTCCAATCTGTGTGTTCTTTCCTGGAGGGCCGGTGCCCAAAGCCAGTTAGGGTTTGGGCTTTCTTTTGGGATCTGTTTGCCTTTTCATAAGCACAGCCCCAGGATTTTTCTTGGCTGGGCCTGTCTGCTCACAGCTCACAGATTGTACCTTGAAGCATTTGCTCCCAGGTGATTTGCATCAGGATCTACCAGGAAGTTTGTTTTTCAAGGCCTTAGTCAACATGTGGGTGTGGAAACACCAACCAATTTCAATGTAGAGTCAACTCCTTTTTAAATAGGGACTTTCACATTAGTCAGACTTTTCAAAACAACATAATATTTAAACAAAATTCCATTTCCCCTCCTATCACCAGCAGCAGTTACTGAAGATATTTCTGTTCCGACCAGAGGCTTCCCCAACCCACGTTTCAGCTGGTTCCCTTCCTATGTCCGGAGCCTGGGTCGTGATGTCACAGTACTGGAGTATGAAATCATTCTTCTGTGGGTCTCAGTCTCCCTTCTGGCTCCTCAGGTGGATGCAGAGGACTGCTTGGGCCAGAGTCTTAATGTATGTTGATTCATTCTGATCCTTGGTTTGTTGATTGCCTGGAATAGCAACACTGCATACAGCACGATCCTCCACCGTAAGCCATGGCACAGTCCCAGGAGTTCCCATAGGTCAGCATTCAAACCTCATAGCTCAGATTGTCTTTGAGGTACCATGATTTGGTAGGAAAATTTTTTGACAAAGTATCATGGGTCCCAAACGTGGTCACCCTGAGCAGGCCCAGACTTATACTTTTCTGAAACCTACACGTTGGCTTGTTGCACATGGACCTGGTGACTTCCCCTAGCTTGGGGCCCCTGTCTGTGTCTACTCTGGTCCCTTCTCTCCTAGCTCCTATATTCCTGGCTGGGCAAATCAGGCAGTCTGAGAACCCCTCAAGCAACTTGTTTGTTGTGCACTCATGATGTGTCCAGCACTCTGTTAAGCATAACAGGCAGTATTCCATGTTGTGAGCAGTGGTCTGGCTAACCCTGAAGATCTCAGGCCTTGGGTAAGCTACCAAGTAATCTCTCTGTGCCTCAGTTCTACCATTTGTAGAATGGGAATAACAGTCCCTCCCTGGTGGGATTGGTGTGTGAGAGTTTAGTGAGTTCATGAGCATAAAATGCTTAGAACCTGTGTATGACATAGAGGAAATGCTTAATTGCTGTTAGCCATGTTTATGACAAATCCTTACCACAGACCTTCAAGATGGGGACTCTGACTATCCCCACTGGCAAATGAGGTACTGAGATTCAGAGGTTAAGTAACTTGCCCAAGTCATATGCTAGAATGAGAGGCAATAAGCATGATTTAGGAAGTCTGGAGCCCTGCTCTCTGCGACATGAGAGGCTAGGTTAAATTCTAACTCACTACCTTCTGCATATAGTTCTAGAGAACCAATGTACCAGGCTCTGTGCCAGGAGTCAGGGGAAACAGTGATGAGATCAAACGCAGGGGACCAGCGGGGAGCTCCACCCCGTTTTCAGTCCAGCCCATGCAGGCAGGCTCTGGACTAGGCACAGTTAATCTCCAGCCATCCCCACTGGCTTCACCTGGCTCATTAAAACCAGACACGTTATGAGTTTACTTAGCATCTGCAGAGAGCGTCTTTCATCTTCAAAGGCTTCCCGAAGCACGAACCAATTAATCCTTACAACACCCTCATCTCATAGACAAATATTTATCCTCATTTCATACCCAGGAATACAAAGGTGCAGAGAGAGAACAGACTGGGCAGGAGGAGGAAGAGTGAGTGGCAGAGCTAAGCAGAGAATTCCGGAGCCCCAGACCCCTCTGGCTGCCCAGTCCATCTGGAGGCTTCGGGGAAATTCTTCCCGTAATACTTTTTTTTTTTTTTTTTTTTTTTAATGGCAGCAGAACCTTTTGCAAGTTCAGAAGAATTAGATTTCTTTAATAGTAACCTGCAGGAAATACATTAAAAACACATTCTATCAGTTACAAATCTTAATGTCACCAGCCAAGGATGAGGGAATTAATGCCGGGCCCAAAAATACATATAGTCAGCAACTCCGGGGCAAGGGCAGAGACAATTTATAGAGTGCGAGGTCTGGACGTCTGGAGCAGGCAGGCTGAGCTCAGCGGTGAAATGGAAACAGGGCTGTTTTCAGATGGGGCAGAGCAGGGGGAAGCTGCTCAGGGTGGCTTTGATTCAATCACTGTTTCCCATTTCTTCTTAATGTAAATTACTTTTTTTAATGCTATAAAAGCCAGGTTCCGGTCTGTCACGAGAAGACTGTTTTCATTAAGATAAGCGCCTATCAAGGGCATTTTAAAAAGAATCAATCCCCAAAAAGAAAGCCACCTCCATCAAAACAATCCCAACCCTGATTATCTCCTTGGTCTACATGGATTGAACAAAGGGTATATCCAAGCAATAGGCTGGCTGGAGAATCTGGACAATGAAGACAAAACATATGTATAATTTATAGAATTTTACTTCCTTTACAGCAGGTATTTTTCTTTATATTGTAAAATAAAACACAGGAATAGAAAACCATACTAAAAATGTGTAGCCTAAATTATGATAAGGGAAACAGTGGGTCTTTTAAATTGCTTTAATTTTTGGACTCAGTGCTCATTTTGCCAAACTTGAACACAGTCTTGGAAAAGTCAAGTTTCAGATCTCAGGGATATAATGTGCTTATTTTAGGAAGGAAAGTGATCTAAAGAGATATGTACAACACTCAGCTGGTTAGTTGAGGGCTGACACATTCCCACCCATGTGCTTCCTTCTCACAAAGAAAGAGCATTAAAGGAATCAGTGGACACCAAGGAGCTGAATCCCACAAGCAGGGATGGACTTTGGTCCCCAGTGTGTCCCCACGCTGTGTGTTTTGCCACTCATTGCAAAGCACACAGCATCCCCCCTGGGGCTGGGCAAGTTGATGGGCGTGTCTTTGCAGCCATGTCTCCTGGAGGAAAGGTGAAAAGGCATCATGTCACACCGCCTCCCTTTCAAGGTGAGGAAACTGAGGCCACGGGTCTGATCTGAAGTCAGTAGAGAGAGGCAGAGCCAGGAATGACAGCCTGGATCATAGGACTCCTTCACCTCTGCCACGCCACTGCGCCCCTTTTCCTAAGATATGCCCGTGGTAGGTCAATAACTGCTTGACAGGAACTGTAGCCAGCACTTTCCAACCAGCCCAAGGACATGTTAGGGTGATCAACCATCCCAGTTTGCTTGCGATTAGGAGGGGCTCCTGGAACATGAGATTTTCAGAGCTAAAACGAGGATAGTCTAGGCAAACCAGGAAAAGTTGATTACCCTCCTAGGCTGTGTTCATGTAGCTGATGCTGAATGACCGTGGCTGTGTGGTGGGCACCCAACAAAAGTTAGACAGGAGGAAGAGGAGCATGGGGTCTCTCATGCTGAATGAGTTGGCTTGGAGTAAAATTATTCAAATAATTGATTTTTTTTAACTTACTGAAAGGCGAGTAGGGGTTTGTTCTTTATCATTTTAGTGCATTTCACGTTCCAAATCTTAATTATTTGGGCTTTAACGGCAATCAATTTTATGGAGTGGGAAACTGAAGCACAGAACTGGCCGAGCAGTCTAGGTTGGTCTGCCTAGCTGTGAATGGTGGAGCTTGGAAAACTCCCCAGTTTTCTAACCTTTGGTTGGTGCTGTCCTTCCAACTCTTCTCTGGTCAGCAACCCTGGCTAGAGGCCAGTTCTCTTTTTAATTGTTGGGAAACAGGAGGCCAGAGGCTAGGGGTTTCTAAATTCAATTACAAGGACCTTGGATTAATAGCAAAGTAATTCTCTTACTGGAGAAGGTTCTTAGCAAAGAACCTCAGTGGGGCCAGAGAATGATCCTGGTTTGATCAAGCAAGACTACTTGCTTACCTTTACCCTTCACAATCTGAAAGCCAAGCTCCCTCTGAGATGACCCTAAAGCTTTCCCTCCCCCGTTGGTATTCAGACAGTCCCCAGCCCCAGTCACTGCTTTCCACTCACAGTGGAGCAGCTGGACTCCACACTTCTGAAATTGGAGCTGGAGGTGAAACACTTAGCTGAGCTTTGCTTTCCTTTCAGTGCCTTTCTTCTCTCTCTTGGGTTTAACTGCTTTTTCTGGCCTCAGGGAACCCCTTACAAGTTAATAAAACTTACTACATCAAAGGGCTCCACAGCCATTACCCAATTAAAACCTCACAGCACTCCTGTAGCAGGTAAGCATTATTAACCCCATTTTACAGATGGGGAAACTGAGGTTAAGTGGTTTGCCCCCAGCCACTGAGGAAATGAGTGTCTCAGCTGGCATTAGAACTGGTAGCTTGTTCAGATCACCCAGGGGTGCTTGTTTCTGCCTAAATCTGTTTTTCAAAGCACTTGGATTCTTAAGGATTTCTTTTTCCTCCAGGAAAACAATTCCTTACCAGCTTCACCAAGGATGACGGATTTCTCCAAAGCTGGTTTGTCAGAAAGCAGTAGCTCCTGCCTTCAACCAGAGAGGTGCCATAAAAACAGATGAAAGGTAAGAGTTCAATGTAGTAATTTAGGAAACAATTTAGGCCTTTCTGAAATTAATGTTATTTAAAGACGCGGATTCATCCATCCCAGCAGCCTCCTGGGAGTGCTTCCTGAACCATCTGGTTCAATCAACTCATTTTCTTTCCTCTAATCCTCCTGGCTCTTGTGTGTGTATGTACAGCAAAGGCTCCTGGGAAACTCACAGCATGAATAAAAAACAAAGATCTTTCTCGTGTGCCAGCCACCTCTCCTCTTTTCCAAACAGCATAAAATTCCTAATCCTGTTTGTTCTTAGAGGGGGTATAAAAATTCATATCCCAACAGACCATGAGGAGATCCATGGAGGCTCCCTCCCAGGGCACCTGTCCTCTCAGTCCAGTCCAGATGATGGGGTATCTTCAGCCCATCCTCTGAAAGGACCTAGAAAACCTGGTGGTGTTTGGGAACAAATTTGCCCAGGCCTGCAGGAGGAGGAGAAAAGAATGTTTTTTTGGTCTGGTTAAAGCCATCCATGAGCCACAGGGAAGATTTCAAAGGCTCAGGTGAGTATTTTCAAAAGAAGGGTTTCAGTGCAGCCCCAACTGTGTAAGTCCCTGCTTCTTGCTGTTCAAGTCCAATTATAATCCACAAAGGCAGGATCCTGTGTTTACATAAATAATTACCAGATTTTGGATAGCCAGACGTGTTGTGGCACACAGGAGGCAAGCCCATAAATTACATTTAAGGAATTAAGGGTCAGATTGATCTTATCTCTGTAAATCCGGCCAAATTCCGGCAAGCTAAAGGAACATCCGGTTGACTGAGCCTCAGAAGGCAAGGGCCCCAGGAACCAGTGATCCTGAAGCTGTCGCTGCCCCCCATGCCTTCCTTTCTACCTCTCCCTGCTCCAGGTTGCTGGCTAGCTCTGAGAGCAAGGGGTGGTAGGAAGAAGAGCTGCCCCAACTTGTTCGCTGCCCAACCTGCAAGGGAGGAAGGCAGGAGAGGGGTGTGGGCATCTCACTTCCTAACCTCTTTTCCCTCCTGGACCACACAGGATCTTGCTCCTGAAACAACAGCAATGATGTGCAAGTAGTGAAGGCAAACAGCAAAGCTGTAAGTGTAACAGAACAGGGCCTCCTCTGGAGGTTTCTCTCCAGCACAGGACAAGCCTCCATGTTTTCATTCATTCAACAAAGCTATATTGAGCAACTACTGAACACCCAGTGCCACGGCAGAGTGTAGGGGTTGAGGGTGGCTCAGGCTCTGCTCTCAGAGTGCTTGAGTTTATATCCTGGCTCTGCTAACTGACCCAACTCCCCTGGTCTTCTGCTTCCTTATCTGGAGAGTGGGATTGTAACAGCATTATCCCCTTTGAATGGGTGAAAGTTAACTGAAGTCATCCATAACAAGCTCTTAGAATAGGGCCTGGCATATGGTAAGTACTCAATAAATGCTGGTTATTACTATTATTATTATTACTGTTTTAGGCACTGTGGGCCTCCCGTCTGAAGGTGGTTACAAGCTGGTTGAAACAGATGCTCTGACTAAATACAAAGGGTATGACAAGGCAGTACAGTCGATTAGGCACCAGGTGAGTGGAAAAGACAATGAAGTTCTGAGGAGCAGGTAGAAGGACAAGATCACTGTGGCAGTAGGCGTCACAGAGGAAGGAAGGCTTAAGCTGGGCTGGAAGGATGCGCAAGGTTTGGCTGGGCCACAGAAAGAACTTGACGAGAAGGGCCTGAACCTCAAGATTCCACAAGAATTAAGCTAGAAGTCAAAGTGTTATGCAAGCCTGAAGTTTCCAAGAATATAAGCCAATTTCTTCAATGAAGATTTCCAAATCAGAATGTCAGCCTGTCTTGTAGAGGAAGAAATATTGATTTGTCTTAACTTCATCTGACGAAAAATGTTACAAAGTGAGGGCTAACAGAGCACACTCTAAAGAGACCAGAAGAGACATTAGTCTATTAGAACTAGAGCTTCAATTTATAAAATGGAAAGAGGAACATCAGATAGAGATGTTATTGAAATAAAATTACATTGTTTGGTAAAACAAAAAGTGTTCTAGGTCAGGTGTGGTGGCTCACGCCTATAATCCCAGCACTCTGGGAGGCTGAGGCGGGCAGATCTCTTGAAGTCAGGAGTTCGAGACCAGCTTGGTCAACACAGTGAAACCTTGTCTCTATTAAAAATTAGCCAGGCATGGTGGCAGGCACCTGTAGTCCCAGTTACTCCGGAGGATAAGGCAGAACTGCTTGAACCTGGGAGGCAGAGGTTGCAGTGAGTCAAGATCACATCATTGTACTCCAGCCTAGGTAACAGAGGGAGACGCTTATTTAAAAAAAAAAAAAAAGTATCCTACCCATTCAAGCATTCTTTTTTGTTTTGTTTTGTTTTGTTTTGTTTGTGTGTGTGTGTGTTTGGTTTTTGAGATGGAGTCTCGCTCTGTCACCCAGGCTGGAGTGCAGTAGCATGATCTTGGTTCACTGCAACCTCTGCCTTCCGCATTCAAGCAATTCTCCTGCCTCAGCCTCCGAAGTAGCTGGGACTACAGGTACCCGCCATCATGCCTGGCTAATTTTTGCATTTTTAATAGAGATGGGGTTTCACCATGTTGGCCAGGCTGATCTTGAACTCCTGACCTCAAATTATCCACCCACCTCAGCCTCCCAAAGTGCTGGAATTATAGGCGTGAGCCACCACACCTGGCCCTACAATTGAATTTCTAAACAAATTTTTACTTGGATATTATTACTTAAAAGATGAATGCACTCAAGAAGCATTCAATCAATGAACCAACCATGTGCCCAGCACTATTATAGTTGTTACAAAGGATAAAAAAGAATTTGAACAGAAAGGACTTTTGCTCCCAGCCAAGATGGAGCAATAGTGACTGGATTTCCTCTCCTTCCTGAAATGAAAGAAAGAAGGATGGAGGAAAGGAAGAAGTGAGGGAGGGAGATAAGGAAAGAATGAGGGAGATGAGAGAGGGAAGGAATGGGAAGAAAGAGGGAAGGAAGGGGGAAGAAAGAGGGAAGGAAGAAGGAAGGAAGGAAAGAAGGTAAGTTGGTTTTCAAGACTGTTTCAGGCAAGAAAGGACATTTACTGAGAGATGGAAAAACAAGGGAAGCCCCACAACTCCCCCACAGCTTACTGCTTTATGAAGGCTTCCAGGCTGTGGTAGAGGGAGAGAAAACCAGGCACATCTCAGCCAATTCTGAGCTGAAGAGACAGAGCTAAGAGTCCAAGGATACCAAGGTAGCCAGAGTTTTCAGGACAGAATACTAGACAGGAGAGAGCGACACAGTGGCCTGGAGTTGTGCAGAGGGTCTCCCCCAAGTATCTGGCATTATTGACCCATAGGGTGAGAAAACTACCCAAAGCTAGGGAGAGAACCTTCTAAGAGGATGAGAGAGCAATGTTACGTGTTCACACAGAGGTGGGAAGAGTGTTTCCACCAGCCAGACTGGAAAACTTCCTAATTCATGAGGCATGGGTAAAATACTCAAAAGGGTATTGCCTTGGTATTGAGGAATAATTACCCCAATACAAAACACTGCTTTGGTCCCACCTAATAACCCTTTTTAATTTTTTTGGAAACAGGGTCTCACTCTGTCATCCAGCCTGGAGTGTAGTGGCACAATCTTGGCTCGCTGCAGCCTCAACCTCCTGGGCTCAAGCAATCATCTCACCTCAGGCTCCCGACTAGCTAAGACTATAGGCCCATACCACCTTGCCTGGCTGATTTTTATATTTTTTAATAGAGATGGAGTCTCACTATGTTACCCAGGCTAGTCTTGAACCCCTGGGCTCAAGTGATCCTCCCGCCTCGTCCTCCCAAAGTGTTCAAAGTGATGGGATTATAGGCATGATCCACCTTGCCTGGCTCCCACCCAATAACTCTTAAAAGACAGACCAAAAGAATCAAACTGTTGCCAAGTAACCTAATCTAATCCTATAACAATCCTACAACAAAGCTCAAGAATATTGTAGAAATACCAAAATATCCTGTACTCAACAGGTAAAATTCACATTAGGCATCTAATGAAAGAATACCAGGCATGCAAAATATAACCTATAATGAGAAGAAAGATCAATCAATTAAAATTGACCCAGAACTAGCCAGGCGCGGTGACTCACACCTCTCATCCCAGCACTTTGGGAGGCCGAGGTGGGCGGATCACGAAGTCAGGAGATCGAGACCACCCTGGCTAATATGGTAAAACCCTGTCTCTACTAAAATTACGAAAAATTAGCCAGGAATGCTGGCACATGCCTGTAGTCCCAGCTACTAGGGAGGTTGAGGCAAGAGAATTGCTTGAACTCGGGAGGTAGAGGTTGCAGTGAGCTGACATCGCGCCACTATACTCCAGCGGGGGACAGAGTGAGACTCTCTCTCAAAAAATAATAATAAATAAAAATAAAATAATAAAATTGACCCAAAACTGACAAAGATGTTAGAATTAACAGATGAGTATGTTAAAACAATTATTATGGCTGTATTCCATATGTTCAAAAACATGCATAATATTTCAACGATGCAAAATGAAGTTTTGAGATGAAAACTACAATTAGTAACATGAAAACTACAATGAGTAAGATGAAAATTGCATTGGCTAAGGTTGATAGCAGACTAGATGTAGCAGAGGAAAATTTTATTATTAGAAAGACACAACAATAGAAGCTATTTCAAATTAAACATACAGAGAAAAAAGAAGCTTAAAAAGTTAAAAGAGCACAGTGAGCTACAGGACAACTTCAAGCAGGCTCATATACCTGTAATTGGAGTCCGTGAAAAACAGGGAGTACAGAAAAATTATTTGAAGAAGTAACACTCAAAATATTTCTATTTTATGAAAACTATAAACCCACAAATTCAAGAAGCTCAATGAGTCCCAGCACAATAAGTCTGAAGAAAATTACACCAGTGCATATATAATCAAATTGTTCAATATATGTAATAAAGAGAAAATCTTAGAAGCAGCCAGAGAAAAAAGACATATTACATATAAAGGTACAAATATAAGGATAGCAGCAGATTTCCCGCTGGAAACAGGGCAAGTGAGAAAACAGTGCAGCAAGATTTAAGTGCTGAAAGAAAAAAAATCTGTCAATCTGAATCCTATATCAGCAGAAATATCTTCAAAAATGAAGCTATAATAGAGACCTTTTCAGATATGCAAAAGTTGAAAAAATTCATCACTGGCAAAACTGTACTATAAAAAATGTTAGGCTGGGCACGGTAGCTCATACCTGCAATCCCAACACTTTGGGAGGCTGAAATGGAAGGATCTTTTGAGCCCAGGAGTTCAAGAACAGCTTGGGCCACAAGATTAGACCCCATCACTACAAAAAATAAAAAAATTAGCTGGGTGTGGTGGCACATACCTGTAGTCCCAGCTACTCAGGAGGCTGAGGCAGGAAGATTGCCTGAGCCCAAGAGGTGAAGGCTGCAGTGAGCCGTGATCACGTCACTGCACTCCAGCCTGGGTAACAGAGTGAGCCTGTCTCAAACAAACATACAAGAAATGTTAAAGAAAATCCTTGAAGCAGAAGGAAAATAATACCAGATTGAAACATAGATCTACCCAAAGGAATAAAGGTAAATATATGGGCAAATATGTAAGATTTATAAAATGATAATTGACTGCATCACTTTCAATGATAATTGACTGCTTAAATAAAAAATATGACATATTGTGTGGTTTATAACATATGAATAAGTAAAAGTATGATAATGAAAGCAGAAAGGTCAGGAGAGGAGAAATGGAAGTATATTAAAATTCTTATATGTAAAGTGGTGAAGGCAGACTGTGATAAGATATACAAGCCATAAACCCTGAAGCAACCATTAAAATAACAAAACAAAGAATTACAGCTACTAACCCAACAAAGAAAATAAAGTGAAATTATTTTTAAAAAATCCAAAAGAAGGGAGAAAAAGAGAAAACAAAGAAACAAAAAAGAAATGGAACAAATATAGAACAAAAAGAAGCTGATAAGCTTAAACTTAACCTGTCAATAATCACATGATAAGTAAATGGTCTATACTGTAGGATTCCACTTATACGAGGTATCTAGAGCAGAAAGTAGAAAGTAGAATGGTGGCTGCCAGGAGGTGGGGAGCAGGGAAATGGGGAGTTGTTGTTTAATGGGCAAAGAGTCTCAATTTTGCAAGATGAAAAAGTTCTAGAGATTGGTTGCAAAACAATGTGAATATACTTAACATTACTGTACTGAATACTTAAAATGGTTAAGATGATAAATTTTATGTTATATATATTTTACCACAATTAAAACAGAATAACCCGCATGTTTCTTTGAGGTGAGAAACAAAAGCAAGTGGTCTAAATGTTCTAATTAATAGGCAGAGATTGTCAGATTGGATTAAAAAGCAAGACATTATATAATGCTTATAAGAAACACAATATAGACACAATATGTTAAAATGTAAAAGGAGGTTGGAAAAAGATATGCCAAGCTAACATTAATCAAAAGATAGAATGGCTATATGAGTATCAGATGAAGATTTTAGATCAAAGAATATTACCAAGTGTAAAGATCATTTCATAATTATAAGTCAATACATCAAAATTCTAAAAGTTTATGCACCTAGTAACAGAGTTTCAAAATACATGAAGCAAAAATGGATAGAGCTGCAAAGACAAATAGAAAAATCATAATTATAATCAGAGATTTCACTACTCCCTCTTAATAACCAATAGATAATTGGGTAGAAAATAAGCAAGTATATAGAGGATTTGAATAACCCCATCAATCAACTTGACCTAGTTGACACTTATAGAACACTCCATCCAACAACAGCAAAATGCACATTCTTTTCACATGCACAAGGAACATTTAACAAAATAGGCCATATTCTGGGCCATAAAACAAGTCTCAAACATTTGAAAGGATTCAAGTCATAATAAAAAAGTTATCTCACCACAATGGAATTAAATTATAAATAGTGAATAATAGAGTCTTAGAAAATCTCCAAATATTTGGAAACTAGATAAGGCACTTCTTAATAACCTATCAGTCAAAAAGGCAGGAGGGATCAGAATGTATTTTGAATGGAATGAAAATGGAAACCCAACATACCCAAATTTGTGGGTGCCACTAAATCAGCACTTAAAAGGTTTCAAGTCAATAACTTCAGCCTCTACCTTAAGAAATGAGAAAAAGAAGAGCAAATGAAACCCTAAGTAAGTGGAGGAAAGGAAATAATGAAGATCAAAACAGAAATTAATGAAACAATACTGAAAAACAATGGAGAAAAATCAATGACACCAGAAGCTAGTTATTTGAAAAGATCATATTATTCAACTTCTAGGCATGGATCAGGAAAAAAGAGGAAAAAAACACAAATTAAGAATATCAGAAATAAGAGAAGTGACTTAATGACAGATTTTACAAGTAATAGGAGGATATTGTAAGGGAATATTATAAACAACTTTGCCCGGCCGGGTGCGGTGGCTCATGCTTGTAATCTCAGCACTTTGAGAGGCCAAGGTGGGTGGATGATTTGAAGTCAGGAGTTTGAGACCAGCCTGGCCAACATGGTGAGACCCCGTCTCTACTAAAAATACAAAAATTAGCTGGGCATGGTGGCAGGTGCCTGTAATCCCAGCTACTTGGGAGGCTGAGGCAGGAAAATCACTTGAACCCGGGAGACAGGGGCTGCAGTGAGCCGAGATCGCACCACTGCACTCCAGCCTGGGCGACAGAGCAAGACTCCACCTCAAAAAATATATATAGAAAATTAAAAAAAAAAAAAAAAGTTTGCCAATGCCAATTTAAACATGGGGTGGAGAAGGGTGATGAATAGGCAGAGCACAGAGGATTTTTAGGACAGTGAAAACTCTGTAAGACACTATAATGATGGACACACATCATTATACATTTGTCCAAACTCACAGAATGTACACCACCAAGAGAGAATCCTGATGTAAACAATATACTTTGGGTGATTGTGATGTGTCAGTGTTGGTTCATCAACAGCAACAATTTGCACCACACTCATAGGGGATATTGATAATGGGGGAGATCTACACATGTTGGGGCAGGGAGTAGATGAGAAATCTGTATCTTCCTCTCAGTTTTGCTGTAAACCTAAAACTGCTCTTAAAAAAAATAAAGTCCTTTTAAATTATTTTAAAAATATATATATTTTTCATAGAGATGAGGTCTTGCAATGTTGCCCAGGCTGGTCTCAAACTACTGGGCTCAAGCGATCCTCCTGAGCCTCCCAAAGTGCTGGGATTACAGGCATGAGCCACCACACCTGGCCTAAAGTCTTTTTTAAAAAGAAAGAAAAAGTGCAAAAGACTTGCACAGACACCACCAAATGAGACATTTGGTTGATAAATAAGTACATGAAGAGATGCTCAACAATTGGTCATCAGGGAAATGCAAGTTAAAACCACAACAAGGAACCATTACTTACTAGAATGACTTTTTTTCAAATTGACAGTCCCAAGCATTGGTAAGGATGTGGAACAACTGAAACTTTCATACACTGCTGGTGGAAATATAAAATGGTACACCCACTTTGGAGAAATGTTTGACAGTTTCTTATAAAATTAAACACAATATAATCCAGTAATCCTACTCCTGGATATTTAACCAAGATAAACTAAAATATATGTCCACAAAAAGATATACTAGAATGTTAACAGTTTTATTCATAATAGTAAAAAACTGGAAACAGCCCAAAGTCCATCAACAGATAAAAGGATAAATAAACTGTGATATATTCATACAATGGACTTCTACTCAGCAATTAAAAGGAACAAGCTACTGATAGATGCCATGGCATGGATAAATCACATAGACACGCTGAGTCATAGAAGTCAGACACAAAAGGCTACTGTTATGAACTGATTGTGTCCCTCGCAAAATTCATAAGTTGAAATCCTTTCCTACAACGTGACTGTATTTGGAGATGGGGCCTTTAAAGAGGTAATTAAAGTTAAATGAAGTCAAAGGGCCAATAAATCAAATCCGATAGGGACCTATTGAATTGGGGCTCTAACCCAATAGGACTAGTGTCCTTATAAAAAGAGGAAGAGACACCAAGGATGTGTGTGTCCTGAGAAAAGGCCATGTGAGGATACAGCCAGAAGACAGCCATCTGCAAGCCAAAGAGAGGCCTCAGGAGAAACCAAACCTGCCGACATCTTCATCTTGGACTTCCAGTCTTTAAAACTGTAAAAAAATAAATTTCCATTGCTTACACCACCCAGTCTGTGGTATTTTTTTGGCAGCTCTACCTGCCAAATACAACTACATATTGTACAGTTCTATTTATATGAAGTTTTAGAACAGGTAAAGCGGATCAGTGGTTGCCTGGGCCCTGGGATAAGGAGACAGATATTGACTGCAAATGGGGACAAGGAAACCTTTGGGGATGATGGAAATATTCTGTTTGACTGTGGTGGTGTTTTCACGAATATATGTATTTGTAAAACTCATCAAAAGGTACACTTAAAGTTGGCACATTTATGAAAATTATACTTCAATAAAGTTGATTTAAAAAAAATTCTCTGTGGAATGTGGATATCTGAAATTCAGAAAAAGAAACGAAATATTTGGTAAAAAGCATAGACAAACTATGGAATGGAATGTAAGGGAGTTGTGAAGTCTGCCAGTGCTTCATAACTTTCATTCTGCAATTTTGAACGTTTAGAGAGGTGCATTCCCAGCAAACAAGGCTTTGCATAGTCTCACCCCTACGTCCAAAGTGGGATGCAGATGCAGCTCTATATGCTAAAAGCCCCTGCAATCATAATCATATATTTCCTAAACTTTATTCATCAAAACAGCCAGCATTAAACATTAATCAACTAGTACAAAAATTGTATGTTCTTTAAAAAGAAAAAAAAAGAGGCTGGGCGCGGTGGCTCACGCTTGTAATCCCAGCACTTTGGGAGGCCGAGGTGGGTGGATCACAAGGTCAGGGGATAGAGACCATCCTGGCTAACACGGTGAAAACCCGTCTCTACTAAAAATACGAAAAATTAGCAGGGCATGGTGGCGGGCGCCTGTGGTCCCAGCTACTTGGGAGGCTGAGGAAGGAGAATGGCGTGAACCTGGGAGGTGGAGCTTGCAGTGAACTGAGATCGCACCACTGCACTCCAGCCTGGGCGACAGAGCAAGACTCCGTCTCAAAAAAAAAAAAAAAAAAAAAAAAAATTCTAAATACAAAATCTTGTATCTTTCTTCTTTCTTACCAACCCTCTATTTCTATCATCAACTGACGCTGAAGTTTTATTTAGTTGGATCCTCCTGGGTGTCCTGTTCTCCAACTTGAACCGGGCGTGGCATCAGAGCCCCTCTGGGATGCTTGTGTTACAGTGACCAAAGATCCTCATTATGGCACTAGAGAGTGCCCTAGTTAGGATAACTGTGTTCTAACACTGAGCTCCTGTTTCTTTTCTTACTGTAGAGTAGAAAAGAGAGATGTAGATTAGATTATTTTCAAAGTGTTTTTCAGCCAACTACCCACCCTGCCCCGCTCTGAGCTTATATTAGGTTCATTCATGACTTCACTCATTCATCATTCAGCTATATTATAAGGTATCTCTCGGTGCCCAGCTATGTATAAGGACTGGGGATGCAGCAGTGGAGACGGACAGGGTGCATGCCCTCATGGTGCTCACATTCCAGCGCGGGTGGGGAGCGGCAAGCATCCCAAAACAAGCTAGCTTCAACAAGAATGTACTGGTTGGATGCTGGGGAATCTCGGGCAGGATGGGCTTCAGTGGGCTCCCTGCCTCTCTCCGCTTAGTGAAGCCGGTAGTCAGGCGGCTTCCCACCGCAGCAGGACAAAGTCCAGAGCAGGAAGGACTCTCACAAACGCCTGAGGAAGTACAAGGAAGAGGGACGCTACCGGAAGCCGCTAGCTGACCTCTCCTTATGCCTCGTTGACCTGACTTGTGTCACGTGCTTTTATTTGACCCAATCACTGTAAGGGAGGCGGGACCTGTGGACCAATCAAGCTTCTCCATGGAACTGGGTGTGGTGGGAATCAGCTGGGCGTGCCTCGGGGGACCAAAAATTAGATACTGCTTATTCTAGTTGGCTTAAATTAACTCGAAGGTGCACGTAATAAACTTAAACAGTAGTTCAAGACAGCTGATAACCCTTTAGCAACTTCCAGAAGTACTGACTTCAAATATTGGCTTTAACTGCAAACCAGGGAGTATCTTAACACGAAACAAATCAGGAATGTCAAGAGGTTTCACTCCATGTCTGCTGTGAGAGGCCAGGAAAGACTGCTTTCGGGAGGCAAATCTTGAGCTGTCTTTGGAAGCACACAGCTTGGCTTTGAGTTCCCAGCTGGCTAAGTCCCTTAAGTTCTTGAAAGCTTCAGTTTCCTCTCCTGTTAAATGGGCACTATAATAGCTTTTATGCAGGATTTGTAAGACGACTAAATGAGATACTATACGTGAAGTCTTTTTAGTACAGTGCCTAGCACATAATGAGTGCTCGATATATTTTGGGTGTCATTACTATTTAACTTGTGCAGAGCCATCCCAATTGCCAGAATCGCTAGATAGAAGTGGATAGTTCTCTGTTTCTGACCCACACCTTCATCTTCTCAGAATCTGATTTTAGGTTGCAGTTGATCAAGTATAGGAGTACTTTGTTACAGGTATTTGTCAAGATTCTGTCCACTAGTATTTCTTTTCTCCCATGCTTCTCCACCACTGTAGCTTCAGAAGGTGATAGAAAAGTCAGACTCCCTGGGTTCAAGCCCCTGGCTTACCACTTACTCGTTCTATGGCCTTGGGGGGATATTTAAGTTCTCCTCATCTGTAAAATGGTGTAAAAATAGCATATTTGTCATAGGGTTGTTGTGTGTATGGTAGGAACACGTCTATGTGAAGGGCTCCCCAAGGTCCTGGCACATGGTAAGCACTTGATAGGTGTGTCTTGTATTATTACCATTTCATTTATCAACCATGACTCCTGACTCTTCCTGTTGTCAGTCCCAGTCCCTCTTCTTAACTCCAGGTGTTTATTTCCAGATGCCTGCTGAACAATTCCTCAGAAAGACACAGCCATAACTTAATTCTCAATCTATCCTAAAATACACCTAAAAACACCCATCCACTCTCCTCTTTCCCCAAATCTCCTCCTCCTTCTTACAACCATTCTTTCCATTAAGGTCAGCACCTATGGGAAACAAAAGGCTTTGTTCCCTGTTTTAAGAATTCCAGACATTAGAAAGCCTTGCTCCCCCACCCCCTCACCCCCAAATTCTCAGAGTTGCAGGGCACTTCCACTCAACATAAGGGAAATGAGGCCAGAGCTGTGACATGACTTGCCCAGGGTCACTAGCAAGTGGGCAGCAGAAGAAATCCATGCCTCCTGCCTTCGAGGTGACTATCCTTCCACCACCCCATGGTTTGCAGTTTCTCTGAGCCATTGAATCACCATGCCATGGTTGTCCTAAGGGCCCCCTCAGCAGGCTCACAGTCCTAGAAGTCGGGGAGGGATGACTGGGGGTGCCCAAGTATTTCTTGAAACAACCAAAAATCAGATTTTTCATAAACTGAATCTCTTGTTTATCCTGAGTTGTGTGAGGGTGGGGGAAGTGGGGGAAGTTAGCTCCTTTGAGAGTTTCCAAGCATTATGAGCAAAGTGAAACCCAAACTGAAGGATATGAGTCATTCTGAGTCTGCCTCTGTTGGCCACAAATGGGTACAAGAGATGTAAATTCTGCAGAGGTTGTGAGTAGCTTAGCCAGTGTTTTTCAATGAGAAATTCCACAGCCTGGAATTTGAGGGTGCCCAAGGGAGCTCTCTATGCCTCTTACTGCAATCCCATCTCTCTTAGCCCTGACAGATCTCAGGTGAGTAACTCTGCAACTGATTGGTGCTAAACGGGGGGGCCACATAGGCTTCAGACACCAAAACAACCATCTAGCTCATCGTGTTCCACTTCCTCAGACTATTGAAGTCAGAAAATTCCTGCCATTCCTGAGCTTGTAACACAGACTCAGACCCAGTGACCTCCTTTTGTTCCCGCTGGGGACTGCAGCCCCTCTGCAAGTTTAAACCTTTCAAATGAGCTCCAGCTTCATCTTAGAGACGCTGTCAGTGAAGGAAAGGGGAGTGGAGAGGAGGCACTGGGAAGGGCCTACAAGGTGAAAAAGGATGGCCACGACTTTCCCCATTCCCCTGCCACACTGTTGTGGGAAGAAAAAAAGTCCCAGAGAAAAACTGGAGTATAAAACTGTTCTCTCTTTATGGAGACAGAAAGTAAAATAGAGGTTACCAGGGTCTGAAGGGAGCAAGGGACGGGGAATTATTGTTTAATGGTTACAGAGTTTTTGTTGGGGATGATGAAAACGTTTTGGGTATAGATAGTGGTGATGATTACATACCATTGTGAATTTAATTTATTTAATGCCACTGAATTGTACACACTTACAAATGGTTAAAATGATAAATATTATGCTATGTACTTGGCCACAAACAAAACAAAACAAAACAAAAAAACTACCATAATGTCCCAAACACCCTCCCCCACATTTCTTTTGAGATGGACTTCAAATAGACTGGCCCTCAAATCTGTGGGGCTGGGTTCTTTGTCAGGAGATCATTATACTTTGCTTTAAGCTGGTGGTTCTAAAGAATTATGGATGACACAAATGACTGAAACTGATTTACTTCTCAAGTGTTTGAGGTTCCTTCATCCCTACCCAACAATGTCTAGTCAGGAAAAGCTTGTCTTAACCAAAGTCAGAAAAATAAAAGAAAATGCACAAGCCATCATCTAAAGTGGACCCTGGTTTAAGAAAATCTCAGATTTGGAAAACAAATTGGAGACTGATGATTTGCCTTATGAAAGATTGCATCCCTTAACAAAAGAGTTTACTCAAAAGTTCTTTCAGAAGAGAGCCCCCTGGTGCATTTAATGATATTATTGGATTAAAAAAATCATCTGGACCATTGAAGGGCACTGCACTGTAAATATATGAATACATTGTATTGTGTTGTAAGAGTGGGAATAAAAGAGTCAGGATTCTTTGACAAATGGAGCATTTTGGCCCGAAGTAACACAAAGAGAGAGCAAGATGAGTTTTCTTGGCCTAAAATCCTGGCGGCTTTCTGGAAAGGCTTTGGGAGTTTATGTGATTTATTTAAGACCAGCTAAGCACAAGGCCTGTGATATATCCATTTTGAGAAAGGGCCTGTGCCAAATTTAGGGTCAAAGTTCTAACGCTGCTCATGCTAACCCCCATCACCTGCCCATTTAATCATAAAGGTTCTGAGACGTGAGCTCAACTCTGTCCTGCAATGGCAGAAAAATATATCTGTTGCCAGAAAGTGGATTCTCCAGTGATGAAGAATGATCCTTATTTATGTCTGCATAGGTACATTCTGGGGCCCATAAAGGTTTAATTGTCCCTCTAACTAGTTTTTTAAAAAACCCACAAAGAGGCTGCCAGCTTTCCCCAGAGTTTAAAACCAACTGAATGCGGTTCTGTGGAAACTGCTCTAAGTGTGTAACTCGCGCCGTGTCCTGGGGCACAAGGCGTGATTGTTTTGGGGACTCAAAAGATGCAGCTCTTAGGAGGACTTTTAAAGTCAGTTTTTGTGGCTTTCGGCTGCTGCTGACCCTGGATTGCTCTGCAGAGAGAGAGAGAAACTCTTTCATCTAGGAGCCAGGCTCTAAGTTACTCCCATGGTGCCACTGCCCCCTGCTGCCACCTTCTGATTGGGGGTGGGAGGCACTCCAGTGTCACGGGGCCTCAAAAGTCTTTTTCTCTCAGACATTGTCTTTGCTGGTTTAAAAGGCTCTCTCAGGAAGCTAAGGACAGAGGAGACACAGAAAGAGAGAAAACATGTCTATGTGTTTATGAGACAAAAAGAGAAAGACGGACTCTGGTAACCAAGACTGCATCCAGAGAGAGACACTTTGCTTGACCTCTTGGGTGTGTGAGGGGAGCAGTGGCCCATTCTGTCACTCCCCTTACAATGCAGTCTCCCCTGTTCATTCATTCCATAATTATTGATTGGACGCCTACTATGTCCCAGGCACAGCAGTTAATAAAATGCACACAGTCCCTGCTCCCAGAAAGCTTAGTCTCATGGGAGAGTCACATCTCAATAAATGTTAAGTATGCCAACAAACACGTGATTACAAAATGTGATGAGTGCTATGGAGAAAACATGCAGGGTGTTGAGAGAAGCTAATGGAGGGCCATGGAAGGTCCTCTGAGGAAGTTAGGCCTTGTAAGCTAGTTCTGAAGGATGAGAGTCAGGGAGGCAAAAGGGGCTTTTAGAGCAGGGAGAAGCATGCTAGGTAGAAGGAACAGCATATGCAAAGACCCTGAGGTCGGAACAGCAGAGCCTGTGAGGTGTTGATAACGGAGTGAGCTGTGGCTAGAAAAGGAGGCAGTAAACATTGCTCCCAGAATCTTCTTTGTCTTCCGCTTTGAGCCTCCTCCCTTAAAGATTTGTAATGGTTTCCCCATCCATCACACTTCACATTCAGCTTCAAAGGACCACCTCCAGACTGCCCCCAGATCCTCTCAACCCTTCTCCTATTCTTGGGTTCTGTGGAGAAAACACATTTGTCAAAAGACTAAAGCAAATAGTTTGGACGTGCGGTTCTGTACCATAAGGGAGGCTATAATGAAGTCAGTCCCAGTTTACATGACTCCAAATGGTTCCATTTAAATGTCCCACCCTGTATTTATGTGTCCCTACCACTTTAGTTGACTGTTTATCTTCCAGTATACTCGACTGTACTTGCATCTTGGCCTTTATTTAACTTCATCCCTTACTTTCTCCATTCCATGCCCTATCATTTACATTTTTCTTTAGGAAATGTAAATATTTATTTACAGTATTAGCTTTTACTCTTGCGTACCTCTATACATTACAGAGTAAACAGATGGTGATATGGGTTCTAGTCCTGAATTTTCCATAAACTGGTGGTGACCTTAGCCAAGTCATTTAACCTCACTGAGCCTAAAATATTTCTTTGTAAAGTGAGGGGTTTTTCATTTTTGTTTTAGTTAGCAGATTTGTATCCAGGATTCCTCTTAAATTCTGTGATTCTGTACCTCTTACAGCCACCTCCAAGTATTTCGCTTGTATCTTCGTCTTTATACACTCCTCTTTCAGAATGTCTTTGTGGATAGGACTGACTTCCTACATAATGTGCTTTTGAGGGATAGTGTACACAGAATAGTATTTAATAATAAGAATAGATCACACTACTGGGCTTGAGTTAAAGCTCTCATATGTGAGAACATGGTTAAGGAACAGGAAAATTCTAGTTGCAGGCCTGAAATTACCATGAGCTGCTTCTCAAACTGGGTTGTAGGCACCCATAGGGATATACAGAGATGTACCAACAAGTACAGGAAGCCCTTCTTCTGGAACAAGAATTCTACTCAAAGATTTGAGGGAGGGGCCAGGTGCAGTGGCTCATGCCTGTAATTCCAGCACTTTGGGAGGCCCAGGTGGGCAGATTGCTTGAGCTCAGGAGTTTGAGACCAGCCTAGGCAACATGATGAAACCCCGTCTCAACAAAAAATGCAAAAATTAAGTGGGTGTAGTGGCACACACCTGTAGTCCCGGCTACTTGGAGGACTGAGGCAGGAGGACTGCTTGAACCCAGGAGGTCGAGGCTGCAGTGAGCTGATATTGTGCCACTGTACTCCAGCCTGGGGGACAAAGTGAGCCCCTATCTCAAAAAAAAAAAAAAAAAAAAAAAAATTGAGGGAAATAGACTTTAGTATTAAAACAAATGGATATATTATGAATAGAAGAGAAAGTCATACAACATCTTGGTAGGAAAAGGGAACCCTGGGCTGGACAGCTTTGGTCATACTTCAGTGTAAGAGGAAACAGGGCTTTTCTTCTGTTCCTGGGTTGCTTGGAAATACTTGCATTATGGGTCATTTGAGGTATGTGCACTTTAATAGGGCAAAGGTGTGAAGTTATCCAGGATGGGCATTCCTGCTAAATAATGGACATACGTAGAAACTTCAGTTTCACCCATTAGAAGAGTTTAAAGAGGGTCCTGAGGTTGAGGGAGAGCCAGGCCTAACATAAGCCAAAGACCAAATGAGTTAGAGAATCTTTTTTTAAATTTATTTTTAGTTTTTAATTTTTATTTTATTTTTTTTACAGGGTCTTGCTGTGTTGTTGAAGCTAGTCTCAAACTCCTGGCCTCAAACTCTTGGCCTCAAGTGATCCCCACCTGCCTTCCCTTCCAGGAGCGTTTTTTTGTTTTGTTTCGTTTTTTTTTAGATGGAATCTCGTTCAGCTGCCCAGGCTGGAGTGCAGTGGCACGATCTCAGCTCACTGAAACATCCACCTCCTGGGTTTAAGCGATTCTTCTGCCTCAGTCTCCTGAGTAGCTTGGATTACAGGTGCCCACCACCATGCCCAGCTAATTCTTGTCTTTTAATAGAGATGGAGTTTCACCATGTTGGCCAGGCTGGTCTTGAGCTCCTGACCTCAGGTGATCTGCCCACCTCAGCCTCCTAAAGTGCTAGGATTACAGGCGTGAGCCACCGAGCCCGGCCAAGTTACAGAATCTTACTGAGGACCCTGGCTAAAGGCTAGGCTTGAACTGACCCAAACACCAGCAAGATCTTTCACCCTTTCTCAGTCCTCAGGTAGCACTGAGGTACTTACTGAAGTACTTACAGCCCCAGCCCTGGTACTTCCCATGCCATTATATGTTATATTTTATTGTGTACATATAGATACCAGAGTCAAGGAGGTGGTGTGAATTAAGAGAAAGTATCTAATCAAGAGGCAAGACCTTGCTTACTGTGTGACTTTTGGTTACTCTCTGAAATCTCTTTGATCCCCAACTTGTTCACCTTTCAAACAGTACAATATGACACCTGCCTTGCCTACTGAATGGTATCGTGTGCAGAGCATATAGATCTGCGATGTAAAAGCATTCTGTAAATCATTACACAGAAATCAGTTATTAACTAAGACCCCAAAGGGAAGAAGTGCATATCTCTTACTTCATCTTTCTACTCCCCTCAACCTCTAACTTTTGCTTGGTTGGTTCTGATGACTGTTAACGATAAAGATCATGAAATGCTGTACCTGGGCTGACCCTGGGAAAACTAATTTTGTCTTTCTCTGCTACCTCCTCTCCCTTCTCTTCTGGCTTCAGTCCCCTCCCCCACACCCACTACCATGTGCTCCTGGACTGCTATTTCTTCCCACTGACCCTCCCAGACAATTTGGATATTAAGAGAATACTTAAATAGACAATTTAACATATATGAAAGAATTGTTAGAGGAATTTCAGACATCAGTAGGCAGTTTTACAGCAATGCAATTTTTGTGGGGGAAACGAACTGGTATTATTCTGGAAACTTTCTCCCAGAAATAAAAATGCCAGATGGAATTCCCAATTTGCATTTTTAAAGAGAAATCAGTAACCCAGCCTAAATATCTCCCTATGTAATAAGGAAGCATCATATTTCATTGAACTCTTTGCTGAAGTCACTGTGCAACTTCCTCCCACTTCTGGTGAGTTTAGGGTGAAGGCTGGCCTGCTTCACAGTTGGCATCCCTGAGGGAAACAGCAGGAGAGAGCAAGGAGGAAAGGGTGGGTTTGGTAGGGATGAGTCTGAGATGCTCTGGATAAACAGTAACTTGGCTAGGCCACTCCCCTAGTATCTGCCTGGGCCTCAAGGTGGAATGGACTTTTTTAAAGCACAGATGCTCTTGGGCGTCTTTATAATTTACTCCTCCAAACCCAAGAGTTGTGCAAGAAACATCCACACATCCACACTCCACACTAACAAGGCAAAGGTTGTCTTTTTTTGTTTTTGAGATGGAGTTTCACTCTTGTTGCCCAGTCTGGAGTGCAATGGCATGATTTCGGCTCATCACAACCTCTGCCTCCCGGGTTCAAGAGATTCTCCTGCCCCAGTCTCCTGAGTAGCTGGGATTACAGGCATGAGCCACCACGCCCAGCTAATTTTGTATTTTTAGTAGAGACGGGGTTTCTCCATGTTGGTCAGGCTGGTCTCGAACTGCTGACCTCAGGTGATCCACCCGCCTTGGCCTCCCAATGCCCTGGGATTACAGGCTTGAGCCACCGCGCCTGGCCTTGTTTTGTTTTTTTGAGATGGAGTCTCGCTCTGTTGCCCAGGCTGGAGCACAGTGGTGCAATTTCGGCTCACTGCAACCACTGCCTCCCAGATTCAAGCGATTCTCCTGCTTCGGCCTCCCGCATCGCTGGGATTACAGGCGTCTGCAACCATACCCAGCTAATTTTTTGTCGTTTTTAGTAGACCCGGGGTTTCACCATGTTGGCCAGGCTGGTCTCGAACTCCTTGACCTCAGGTGATTCACCTGTCTCAGCCTCCCAAAGTGCTAGGATTACAAGTGTGAGCCACTGCGCCCGGCCAAGGCAAAGTTAAGGATAACTCATTCAAGGCAGAGTTTCTTTCTTTTTTTCTTTTTCGGAGACAGAGTCTCGCTCTGTTGCCCAGGCTGGAGTGCAGTGGCGTGATCTCACTCACTGCAACCTCTGCCTCCCGGGTTCAAGCAATTCCCTGCCTCAGCCTCCCAAATAGCTGGGAATACTGGCGCCCGCCACCACGGCCGGCTAATTTTTGTATTTTCAGTAGAGTCAGGGTTTCGCCATGTTGGCCAGGCTGGACTCGAACTCCTCACAGGAGATCCACTCGACTCAGGTGTCAGCCACCGCACCTGGATTCTTACCGTAATACTTTCATCTTTTTTGTTTTGTTTTGTTACTGTACACTTTTATGGTAAGAAGTCAAGTGTAATAAAGAGGGACGGGAGCAGGTGAAGTGGATACGCTTCCTTTCCATTTTCTCAGGCAGGGGCACTCCAGTTCTTCACATCACTGCAAGGGCGACAGAGTAGATTCAGAGTCAAGAAAGGCAAGGGCTGGAGCCCAGCAGGCGGAGGGCGGCCACGGGCGGAGACCACAGTGAGCAGAGCCTGGCCCCAGCGCTGGCGGCTCCTCCGCTTCTCCTACATGGGAGGAAAGAGCGCGGCCCCTGCGCCCCTGTGGCAGTGGCGGAGGACACGCTGTGAAAACAACCCTCCTGGGTGTGGCTCCGCTTCTCGGCTGTCTGAACAGCCTGAAGAAAAGCCCCACGCATGCTCTCGCCTCGTCTCAGCAGTTCCAGGCCATCTTTCTCGAGGGGCGGAAGCTGACCGGCAGGAACCGGCCCCAGCGACCAGCTCGAGGCCTGGTTGGCTTCCAGCTCAGGAAGGACGCACCAGCCTGCCGCTTCCGGCCCTGGCGGGCCGCACGTGCCCAGCCCCGTTGCCCCGGCGACCGCGGAGGTTTGTTCTCAAACCCCGGCCTCTCGCACCGCGCGCCGCCCCAACCCGCCGCTCCGCCGCGGTGGTACGGTCCAGGCCGCTAGGCCGCGAGGCCCCCGGAGCGGACGCCAGTGGGCTTCCCGCGGCGGGGGAGGAGGAGGTGAGCAGGAGGTGACGGCCTGGGAGCCGGAGGCTGGCCTGGGCCGGCGTTTCGGGTGAGGGGGGCACCTCGCCGCGGAGGAAGAGGCCTTCCCACGCGGCCCGCCCTGCCAGGCTTCGGTGGCCTTAGTTTCCTCGTTGCCGCCCAGGGCTCCACTTCTGTCTCACTTCCTCCACACTCCTTTTCCCCTGTCTGCCGCTCAGCACCCCCAAGACCCTCAGGCCGCTACCCTCTTCCCGCCGCCCCCAGGGACCCCCTTGGCAGTTGGGGAGGCCCCTTCCCCAGCGCCAACAACACGCCTTTCTCCCTCACCCAGATACCATCAGCAAAATGCCAGACGTCGAGGAGAGTGTGCCCCCGAAGGACCTTGGCGACTCAGAGGGCAGGTCCTGTAAGCCCGAAACCTCAGGACCCCCCCATGAAGACAAGAGCGGCCCCGAGGACCCCCCTCCTTGTAGGTCCAGCTCGGCGGTCCCTGTGGCCTTCTAGGGGGGTGCTTAGTGTGGGGGGTCCGCAGACCCCCCCATCCCCCAAGTTTTCTCTCTTCACCGTCCCTCTCTTGTTTGTCCTTCTCCGTTTCTCCCCCACCCGCCTTTACTTACAGGCCCGAGGGCAGAGGTCTTCAAAGAGTTTTTGGTCTCAGAGAAAGAAGTGACCCAAGCGTGATTACTTGAATCTGACAAGATTTGAGACTGAGTCGGTTCAAAGCTCTCCTTTGTATTGTATTTTGAATATGTAGGGGGAATTGGCAGATAGATCTGGGGCTGATTTTAAAGAACCCAAATGATCCCAGACGGGAATTGGGTTTTCTCAGCGCTTTGCTGACTCAAGAAGTAGTAGTGTCCTGAGCCCAGTCTCTAGCTCGGTTCTGTAGTGGATGTTCTTTCGTGTTCTTATTGGGGCACAAGGTCTTCTCCGCGCTTTTTGGTGGGTCCAGTCTCACTGGGACTCATGCTGTATTTCTCTTAATCTCCAGAGAACGTAACTAGTCATCAAACTGAAGAGCTGTCTGCGTGCAACAACTCGAGAGAAAATTCTTGACTATTGAAATGCGAAAAATTAGATTGAGGCTTTGAGGCTGAATTAGTTTCTCTTGTGGCCACATGGGGTCGCTGCTGGTTAACAGAATGGCACCAGAAGGCTTACTGGGGCCATTTTCAACAGCCATAGAACCTGATGTAGGATGAAAAGTCCATTTTTTTTGTACATACAATTTAAGTTTTTTATATATGGACTTATTTAAATAAGTCCATATATAAAACAACTCTCAGTAAAATGAAAAATTCCTTTTTTAAAAAATTTGAAATTTGGTATATTAGGTTGACTTGGTTGTTATATTACTTGAAAATGTCTTTGTCCTTGGGATGTGGATTTTTAAAATCTATTTCGGTTAAATTTTATCTCTGATTTCTCTTTGAGCTCTCTTCATTCCTGAATTTTAGTGCTGTTTTGGAATTGCTTAGTGCTATGTAACTTTTGAGCAACAGAACAGTCTTATCAAGGCAGGCTATGAACTTTGATCTGTTGTAGTTGGAAAGTGTTTCTGTGTCTATTTCCCGCCGTCCCTCAATAAGCTGCTGCAGCTCCATCCCCTTCTGAAGATTTTCTCTTAGCTCTCATTTAGCATTCGTGAATTAGCAGTGAGTCTATTTACATATTTGATTGTGTTTTGCCATTTTGGCTGGAACTAAAGACTTCAGAGAGGCTGCAGAAATAAAGGGTCCACTTAAATCAAGCATCCACTTAAGGTCCAGTTCACCTTCATGTTTACCTAAGCAGGGACTCAGTGGATTTTTGCTAATGGTCTACAATCCCCTTAACTTTTTATTTTTAAATATCCTAAGTCTGCTGAAAAGTAAAAAATAATACAGTGAATGCCCACATTGTTAATATTCTGCCATATTGCTTTTTCTCTCTCCCTGTATTTCCCCCTCCTGCCTTGTAAAATTACAACGTCATGACTTCTTTTAATTTTTGTTGTTGGTGGTGGTCTTTTTTGTTGATTTTTTGAGACAGAGTCTCTGTCACCCAGGCTGGAGGGCAGTGATGCGATCTCGGCTCACTGCAACCCTTCTGGGTTCAAGTGATTCTCCTGCCTCAGCCTCCTGAGTAGCTGGGATTACAAGCATGTGCCAGTATGCCCAGTTAATTTTTGTATTTTTAGTAGAGACAAGGTTTCACCATGTCAGCCAGGCTGGTCTCGAACTCCTGACCTCAGGTGATACACCTGCCTCAGCCTCCCAAAGTGCTGGGATTATAGCCAAGAGCCACAGCACCTGGCCTTGACTTCTTTTAATTTTAAAATTTTTGTGGGTACATAGTAGGTATGTCTATCAGGTACATGGGATATTTTGATACAGGCATACAATGTGTAATAATCACATAAGGGTAAATGTGGTATACATCATCTCAAGGATTTATCCTTTGTGTTACAAACAATCCAATTATACTCTTTTAAGTATTTTAAAATGTGCAACTAAATTATTGTTGACTATTGTCATTCTGTTCTCTCAAATACTAGATCTTATTCATTCTATTTTTTGTACCCATTAACCCACCGTGCTTCCCTGCAACCCCCCAACCCCCCAACCCCCCACCCAACTACCCTTCCCAGCCTCTGGTTTTCTGTCATTCTATTCTCTATCTATATGAGTTCAACTGTTTTAATTTTTAGCTCCCACAAATAAGTGAGAACATGTGAAGTTTGTCTTTCTGTGCCTGGCTTAATTCACTTAACATAATGACCTCCCATTCCATCTGCGTTGTTACAGATAACAGGATCTTGTGTTGATTTTTTATTTTTGGCTGAATAGCACTCCATTGTGTATATCTACCATTTGTCTGTTGATGGACACAAGTTGCTTCCAAATCTTGGCTATCATGAATAAACATGGGAGTGCAGATATCTCATTGATAGATGGATTTCCTTTCTTTGGGGTATATACTCAGCAGTGGGATTGCTGGATCATATGGTCGCTCTATTTTTAGGTTTTTGAGGAACTAAACCAAACTATTCTCCATAGTGGTTGTACTGATTTACATTCCCACCAACAGTGTACAGGGGTTCCCTTTCCTCCATGTCCTCAGCAGCATTTATTGCCTGCATTTTGGATAAAAGCCATTTTAACTGGGGTGAGATAGAAAGTCATGACTTTACCTCTAAATATTTCATCATGTATCTAAGAACAGGGGCATTCTCCTATGTAACTTTTCTACAGTAACCTTATTTTTCCTTTTTACATTTTTAAATCTTTTTACTATAGAAAAATTACACATTTATATATTAGTAACACATAAATTACACATTTATGTATTACACACTAATATAATGAGCCCCCATTTATCCATCATCCAGCTTCAACAAGGATCAACTTGTGGCCAATCTTTGTTCATCTACATCTCCTCTACATGTTGGAGCCAAATAATTTTCTGTGAAAAATCATGATGCTTCATCAAAAGAGAGTGATAAAATATGATGTATTGTATACAGCTTCATTTTACCGACCAAGTAATCATTGTAACTACCATATATACCTATTATGTGTGAATGCTATCAGCTGTACTATAGTTCTGCACTAAAAACTTAGAACAGTGGTTGCCAAATGCCCATGCTGGTCTGTGACAAAATTCTTAGCACTATTTAGTGAAATTAAATCATAAAGATATTGTAATGAGTTTTCCTAAAGTTAATTCGATTTAAAGGACTGCTTTTTATTTTGATAATATTTCCTTTCTGGTTTTTTTTGGAGGTTAAGCTATCTTTTCTTTGATGAAATTATGATTTTGGTGGTGGTAGAGGGATTTTTATTTGCTTGTTTCACTGTCCATACTAGACAAAACAAAAAGTTGGCAAGTTGTTTTCAGTTGCTTAAAATATTTTCGGAAATTTTATTAGTCTGTGAAATCCTAAAATCTGAGAACTACCGCTTTAGAAGACCAAATGACTTTGGCACTATTCAGTAACATCTGAGTATTATCTGTAGGGAGAGTTTAGCTTTCATCATGTGTAGCATCAGAGGCAGGAACAGGAACGTGGAACCTTAATACTTAGATAAATGTTTATTTTTGCAAATTTCAAATTATTGTTTCTTTGCTGCTATAAATACGATTTCACTTTTTAAGAGAAAGTTTTTCATCTGTTTCACTTCCTCCTTTTTTTATGAACTAGCTATTTGTCCTCTCTTCCCCCAGTGTGAGACTACTATTCTGAAAGTTTCTAGCGCTGGCGTGGGGCATACAGTGCAGAAAACATAAATCACTAGAATAATTGGGTGAGTCTGTGTAAGACCAGTTTGATTAATCTAAATTTGGGGCCTACTAGATTGAGTGAATCTCTGACTAAAATAGAAATTCAGACTTGCATGGGCTCACTGTTGTCCACCATCAGTTCTTTCTGTCACAGGTCTGACAGAAACCGTTAATGAAGTTTCCAAGCTGAGCAACAAGATTGGGATGAATTGTGATTACTACATGGAAGAGAAGGTTTTACCTCCAAGCAGGTATAGACTCTTCTTCTTTCTTCATGTTGCTCATCCTGGCTTAGGTACTTAGCACTAATGGCTTCAGATCAGACTTGAAGCATTTTTATTTAATGGTACAATCAGTATTTAAACTTGAGAGGTCTCAACAACTTAAACAGAAGAGTACTAAGTTGTAATTATTGGTACCAAAGAAAGTCAAGAAGCAAATGTTACTTAGCCAACAAATAAACCAAAGCAACACTTGTTGGAATAAATAGGATGGATTTCAGATCTCTGACAAACTTGGAGGAAGCAGCCTGTAGTACTTAATCTGTTGCTGCATAACAAATTACCCCAAAATTTAGCAGCTTAAAATAATATTTCATTTTTCCATTTTGGGTGGTTTTATTTTTTTGGAGGCAGGGTCTTGCTCTGTTACCTATGCAGGTATGCGGTGGTGTGGTCATGGCTCACTGCAGGCTCCACCTCCTGTGCTCAAGTGATCCTCCTACCTCATTTTCTGATTTTTTTTTTTTTTTTAGAGATGGGGTCTCACTGTGTTGCCCAGGGTTATCTTGAACTCCTAGGCTCAAGCAGTCCTCCCGCCTCAGTTTCCCAAAGTGCTGGAATTACAGGCATGAGCCATTGTGCCCAGCACAATAATATTCATGATGTCATAGTTTCTGTGGATGAGAGC
Source organism: Macaca fascicularis (assembly GCF_037993035.2). Lineage (NCBI taxonomy): Eukaryota > Metazoa > Chordata > Mammalia > Primates > Cercopithecidae > Macaca > Macaca fascicularis. The sequence continues at coordinate 136,562,360 of NC_088378.1, forward strand.
TATGGGCATGGTTTAACTGTATACCTCGGGCTTATAGTCTCTCATGGGTTGTAGTCAGTCTGCTGACTCTTGGCCAGAGGCTCCCTCAATTTCTTGCCACATGGGCTTTTCTATAGGGCAGCTCTAAACATGGCAGCTGGCTTTCCTCCAAGGGAGAGAACAAGAGTGTGTGTGAGAGATGGTGCCCATGACAGAAGCCAGTCTTTGTTACCTAATCTTAGAAGTGACATCCCATTGCTTCTGCTACATTCTTTTTTTTTTGAGTTGGAGTTTTGCTCTTGTTGCCCAGGCTGGGGTGCAATGGCGCGATCTCCGCTCACTGCAACCTCCACCTCCCGGGTTCAAGCAATTATCCTGCCTCAGCCTCCTAAGTAGCTGGGATTACAGGCATGTGCCACCACGCCCGGCTAATTTTGTATTTTTAGTAGAGATGGGGTTTCTCCATGTTGGTCAGTCTGGTCTCGAACACCCAAGCTCAGGTGATCCGCCTGGGCCTCCCAAAGTGCTGGGATTACAGGCATGAGCCGCCTTCTGCTACATTCCATTTGCTATAAATGAGTCATTAGATCCTGCTCACCCTCAAGGGGAGAGGCTTCCACAAAGATGTGAATGCAGTTGGCCCTTATATCTGTGGGCTCTGCATCCCGTGGATTCAACCAACTGCATATAGAAAAAATTAGAAAAATGAAATAAATAACACAATAAAAATAATACAAAATAATACAAAATTAAAAACCAATATCGTATAACAACCACTTACGTTGAATTAGATATTTAAGTAATCTAGAGATGATTTAAAGTTTATGGGGCCAGACGCAGTGGCTCACGCCTGTAATCCCAGCACTTTGGGAGGCAAAGGCGGGTGGATCACGAGGTCAAGAAATCGAGACCATCCTGGCCAACATGGTGAAACCCTGTCTCTAGTAAGAATACAAAAATTAGCCGGGCGTGGTGGTGCGAGCCTCTAGTCCCAGCTACTCGGGAGGCTGAGGCAGGAGATTGAACCCAGGAGGCAGAGGTTGCAGTGAGCCAAGATCGCGCCACTGCACTCCAGCCTAGCGACAGAGCCAGACTTCGTCTCAAAACAAAACAAAACAAAACAAACAAAAAAGCTTATGCGTGGATGTGCATAGGTTATATGCAATACTATGCCATTTTGTATCAGGGACTTGAGCATCCGTGAATTTCCGAGGGGGATCCTGGAACCAATCCCTCTTGGATACCAAGGGATGACTGTATCAGGAAGCAGAGATCTTTGGGGCCGTCTTGTCAGCTGCCTACCATATAGCTCCTATCAACTACCCTTTTAAGTGGTTTCATACTAAACAGGCACAGATAAAGATTTTCTGTTAGTGGTGTTTTGACTCGGGATTTTTTTTCCCCCAGCTTCATAACTCAGCTTATTTATCAAAATCTGAACTCTGTTGATAAAGAATGCTTCCACACCCACACCAGGCTTTATTTTTATTATTCTTAGTTATATTGACATTGTGGTAAAGAAGAACCATTCAGTAAGTATGAATTGAATTGGCTCTGCTGGTTTATTGACAATTAAGTGGGTAAATTTTAGTGTCAGATTTTTTTTTTCTGAGACAGAATCTTGCTCTGTTGCCAAGTTGGAGTGTGCAGTGGCGCGATCTCGGCTTACTGCAACCTCGGCCTCCTGGGTTCAAGCAATTCTCTTGCCTCAGCTTCCCGAGTAGCTGGGACTACAGGCGCGCACCACCATGCCCAATTAATTTTTGTATTTTTAGTAGAGGCGGGGTTTCACCATGTTAGCCAGGATAGTCTCAATCTCTTAACCTCATGATCCACCCGCCTTGGCCTCCCAAAGTGCTGGGATTACAGGCGTGAGCCACCACACCCGGCCCAAATTTTATATTTTTAAGCAATTCTTGGTCAGGCACAGTGGCTCATGCCTGTAATCCCAGCACTTTGGGAGGCTGAGGTGGGAGGATCACTTGAAGTCAAGAGTTCAAGACTAACCTGGGCAACATAGTAAGACCTCGTCTCTACAAAAAAAAAGAAAGAAATATTTTTAAATTAGCAAGTTGTGATGGTGCATGGCTGTAGTCCTAGCTATGCAGGAGACTGGGGTGGGATGATTACTTGAGCCTGGGAGGTCAAGGCTACAGTAAGCTGTGCTAGTGCTACTGCACTCCAGCCCAGGTAACAGAGCAAGACTCTGTCTCTAAAAAAACAAATTGTAAATATTGTATCACAGATGAGGCTGAGAAAAGAAAACACAATTAAAAAATAAAATTGTTCTAATTTTCCACCAAAAGACAAATAAATAATGACAACTTGTGATTCATTTGCATCCTTAAATGCTTTTGTCAGAGGGCCACTGCGGGGTATCTGTTACTAAAGGGCCTTTCTCCATCACATGTTGCTCCTCTGGTCTTCATGCTCCTTTGATTTGTTCTTGACTGATGTTAGCAAGTTTCCATGCCAGGCACAACTCTGGGAACAGGTGTTTACCAAACTCGGGTCTCTCAGCTTCTCTCTCACTGTTTAGATATGTTTATTGCTCACAGGGGAGGAGAGAAAACTGAAACTGGGAGAATAAGGTCTGTGATAGGGTGGTGGTGAGGGAGTTGCAGGTGCATGGAGGGATAGAGGGGTATGGCAGGTAGAAGAAAAGAGAGAGGGAGAAATGAAGCCAGAGAAATAGTAGTATTGAGCTGGGTTTCCAGGTATGGTGATATAAAAAATTATGTTGGGAAAAAGGCTGAAATTGTTTGAGGTTAGTCATTATTGGCAGTTGGCTTTACCTTAGGTTCACAGGATGATTTTAATTACAATTGTAGGTTCCTAAGGGAAATTTCGTTCTCAGATATTCATTTACCAGGCATTTATTGAGTCCTTACTATGTCACAGGCAAAATGCTGGGTGCTAGGGATAGAGATACAGATAAGGCACTGTTTTTGCTGTCAAGAAGCTTTTGTAGGGGAGACAGTTGAATAATAGAAAATGACTAATTAGACTGATAAGTTCACTTGTAGCTGCACATATATAGAGTTTAATGAGAGTGTTCAGCTACCTATGGAGGATCAGGGAAGATTTGCCTACGGAGGAAGATTCGGCCTATGAAGACTTGAGTTTTGGATGTTGAGTAAGTGCTTTCCAGGTGGTCTCGGTGCGAAAGGTTGCACCAGGTAGTGGTGACAACATGTCAGAGGCAGAGAATGGTGGTAGAACATGGTATGTTCTTTCCAACCAGCTTGCAATGACTGAGCACAAGGTGTTACAAGGTGGAAGAAAATACATTGGAAAGAGAGGGCAGAGTGTATGATATAAGGTAACATAAGACATTTATCTTGCTGGTGATGGGGGAGCCCCCAAAGGACTTTAAATAAGCATTACTTCATGTTGAATATGGCATCTTAGAAAAAGCATTGTTTTTAGAATGAATTGGTGGCAGCGTGGAAAACAGATTATAAAGGAACAAAACTAGAGGCAGGGAGACTAGTTAATTTAAGAGATGATGGTAGGAAGGGGCCCGGCATGGTGGTTCATCCCTGTAATCCCAGCACTTTGGGAGGCCAAGGCGAGTGGATCACTTGCAGCTAGGAGTTCGAGACCAGCCTGGCCAACATGGCAAAACCCTGTTTCTACTAAACATTTTAAAAAACGAGCCAGCTGTAAACCCAGCCACTCAGGAGGACTTTTCCAGGAAGTCGCATTGTTGGAATCACACAGTATGGACCCTGTTCCAATTAGTTGTTTCACTTAGTAATTTCATTTAAGTTTCCTTTATGTTTTTTTGTGGCTTGATGGCTCATTTTTCTTTTCTTTTTTGTTGTGTGTTTGTTTGTTTGTTTTTTTGTTTTTGAGACGGAGTTTTGCTCTGTCACCCAGGCTGGAGTGCAGTGGCACAATCTCGGCTCACTGCAACCTCCGCCTCTTGGTTTCAAGTGATTCTCCTGCCTCAGCCTCCCGAGTAGCTGGGATTATAGGCGTGTGCCACCACGCCCCTGCTAATATTTGTATTTTTAGTAGAGACAGGGTTTCGCCATATTGGCCAGGCTGGTCTCCAACTCCTGGCCTCAGGTGATCCCCCCGCCTTGGCCTTCCAAAGTGCTGGGATTATAGGCATGAGCCACCGCGCCCAGCCTTCTTTTTGTTTTGAGATGGAGTCTCACTCTGTCGCACAGGCTGGAGTGCAGTGGCACAGTCTTGGCTCACTGCAACCTCTGCCTACTGGGTTCAAGCGATTCTCCTGCCTCAGCCTCCTGAGTAGCTGGGATTACAGACATACACCATTTCACCCAGCTAATTTTTGTATTTTTAGTAGAGATGGGTTTTTACCATGTTGGCAAGGCTGGTCTTGAACTCCTGATCTTAAGTGATCCACCTGCCTCAGCCTCCCAAATCATTTTTTTATCATTGAATAATATTCCATTTTATGGACAGTTTATCAGTTGAAGGACATTTTTGTTTCTCGTAAGTTTTGGCACTTATGAATAAAGCTGCTATTAACATTTGCATGCAGGTTTTTGTGTGAACATAAGCTTTCATTCATTTCGGTATATACCCAGGAGCGTGATAGCCAGATCATATGTAAGAGCATATTCAGTTTTGTAAGAAACTGCCCAGCTGCCTTCCAAACTGGCTGTACCATTTACATCTGACCAGCAGTGAATGTGAGTTCTTATTTCTCTACATCCTGGTCAGCAATTAGTGGTGTCAGTTTTCTGATTTTGGCCATTCTAATAGGTATATAGCGGTGTCCTTTTTTTTTTCTTTTTGTTGTTTTAATTTGCAACTCCCAAATGACAAATGATGTTGAGCGTCCTCTCATATACTTATTTGCCATCTGAACATCCTCTTTGATGAGATGTCTGTTAAGGTCTTTGGCCTATTTTTTAATGGTTGTTCATTTTCTTATTGTTCCATTTTAAGAGTTCTTTGTATGTTTTGGATACGTATCTTTGTCAGATATGTATTTTTCAAACATTGTTTCCTAGTGTGTGGCTTGTTTTTTTTTTTTTTTTTTTTTTTTTGTTCTCTTAACAGTGTCTTTCACAGAGCAGAAATTTTTAATTTTAATGAAGTACAAGTTAGCAATTTTTCTTTTGTGGATTATGTTTTTGGCATTGTATCTAAAAGGTCATCACCAAACTGAGGGTTACCTAGATTTCCTCCTATGTTATCTTCTACAAGTTTTACAGTTTTGTATTTTGCAGGTAGGTCTGTGATCCATTTTGAGTTAACTTTTGTGAAGGGTTTAAGGCTTGTGTTTAGATTCTTTTTTTTTTGTATGTAGATATCTAGTTGTTCCAACATTATTTGTTGAAATACTCTCATTTCTAAATTGAATTGCCTTGGCTGGGTGCAGTGGTTCATGTCTGTAATCTCAGCACTATGGAAGGCAGAGGCAGATGGATTGCTTGAGCCCTGGAGTTCAAGACCAGCCCGAGCAACATAGCAGGACCCCCATCTCTACTAAAAGTAAAAATAAAAAAATTAGCTGGCATGGTGGCTCATGCCTGTGGTCCCAGCTACTCAGGAGGCAGGGGTAAGAGGTTTGCTTGCACCTGGGAGGTTGAGGCTGCAGTGAGCCTTGATTCTGCCATTGCATTCCAACCTGAGTAACAGAGTGAGACCCTGTCTCAAAAAATAAAATAAAACAAATTTCCTTTGCTCCTTGTGTTTTTTTCAAGGTGAAAAAAATAGACTTCTTTCTAGCTTCCATTACTATGTAGATGGTAGTGCCACTGAAATTGAGAATACAAGAGGAGCAGGTTTGGATGAGGAAGATAATGAATTTAGTTTTAGATATGCTGATTTGGAAATATCTGTGGACCTTTGGTATTTTCAAAGAAGGAATACCCTTTCCTAGATTTCAGGAGTATAAGAAAATGAAAGATCATTTAGCTCAATGCTATGTGTATACACAAATGGAAATCAAGTTACATATCTAGGCTAGATGCACAGTCAGTGCTAAAAGTCAGCCTGACTTCTCTCCATTCAGGGTTCTTTCTACTGCAGAGGGAGGGCTGCTCTGGAACCACAAGGAGCCCTTCTGGGAGGTTTTGCCATTACCCTTGAAATACAAATCTAACCCTAGCTTGTTCAACTCTGCTGCAGTTCCAACATAGTTCCTGGCCTTTCCAGGAAAGGCCTTTTATAATGGCCTTTTACCATACCAAATTCAGTTTGGGGTTTAGGAGGTTATGACACTGTAACTGTTTTTGGGGTTGAGAGAGTAATCTGCTCATTTAACCCTCTTATAGTCTGGAAGGCAAGGTCAAGGAGACAGTGCACAATGCCTTTTGGGACCATCTTAAAGAGCAACTATCAGCAACTCCCCCTGACTTCAGTTGTGCTCTTGAACTTCTGAAAGAAATTAAAGAGGTGAGTGACCTTCCATTTGTAAATGTAAAGTTTCTAGACATCTCCAGCTCATTGGAGTGTCAGTGACTAGCAAATCTTAACTGAACATGGTCCATGAATCAGTCAGAGACTAAGCAATAGACAGAAATCACACAGTAATTTCAGCATGGAGGGTTTAATATAAAAATTATTATAATAGGGAATTGGAGAAATGAGGGCTTGACTAGTAAGAGTAAAGAAAACTAAAGAATACCTGAATATCACATATAAAGGGCATCTATCATACCCTTAGGGCTGAGAGAGGCCAACCAAGGACCTCATTTGAGAGGGCATAGCTACGCCATGAGAAGTTGCTGGCCTGTGCATGCTGCTGACCACAGTGTACTGTAGGAGCCAAGCACTGGAGAAGCTATTCATGCTGCAGGAGCCAGAAACTGCAGGAGCCTACCGAGTGAACATACCAGAACCAGGAATAAAAGCTCTTGCCTTTGCAATGTCTTTCTAGTATGTGGCAGACATGCCTTAAGGTGACCCACAATGTTCTGTACCCTTGTATAATCTTCTCCCCTTGAGTGGATGAGATTTGCAACTTCTAAGCAGTATGGCAAAAGTGATAGGATATAACTCCCATGATTACATTTCATCACATAATACTCTGTCTTAGGAGACTGGAGGGAGAGATTCTCCTGCTGGCCCTGAAGAAGCAAACAGCTGTGTTGTGAACTGCCTATCGAGAGGGCCACATAGCAAGGAACTACAGGTGGCTTCTAGGACTTAGGGTTAGCATCCAGACAATAGCCAGTAAGAAGCTGGGGCCCTCAAGTGTACAGTTGTGAGGAAATGAATTCTGCCAACAATCTGAATGAGCTTGGAAACAGAATCTTCCCCAGTCATGTTTCCAAATGAGAATGCAGCCCAGCTAACGCTTTGCTTGCAGGCTTGTGAGACCCTGAACAGAGGACCCAGCTAAACTGCATCTGTACTTCTGACCCACAGAAACTGAGATAATAAATGTGTGTTGTTATAAGTTGCTAGGATTATGGCAGTATGTTATACAGCACAGAAAACTAACACCCGCTGATGAAGCTTAAAATGTGCCATCTGGCAAAGGAAAGATATGGAAAGGACTTAGCTCCATTTTCACAGAGCAAAGAACAATGGATTTGGATCTGTGAGGCAATATATTAATAAATGGCACAGTCCACCCCTTTGGCTACTCAGCTTCCACATGCAGTCTTCTGTACACATTTGAATTCCTGAAAAGAACTCTTACAAGACAAATAGCTATTTATTATTTATCCTCCTCCCCTGCAAATGAGGAGACATGGCCCAAATAGTTATTGTATCCATCACTGGTCACTCCTCAAATTCAGTCAGTTTCACTGAATATTCTGTTACCTGAAGGCTAAATCATAAAATTAACTTCTAACAACTTGTATATAAAATAACAATGAAAAGAAAGAAAGAACAAAATGTTGACATATATAAATAAACATACATATAATAAGCAAAGATAATTTTTATAGTCCTTGTTTCCATAACTGGTCACAAGGCTATAGTTGTTATCTATGGCTTCCTTCTTCCACTGTTCATTCATTCCATATTTCCCTTGTCCTTGGCCAGAACTTCAGCTGGTTGGGGTTCTTTATCTGGTGCAGTGACCCAAACCTTCATTGCCAAAGTCTGAGACATTTTGCTTTATTTGTTTGCTGTGGTTTTCCATTAACCTTTAATACTGAGCTTGGAAGTACTAAGAGGCAACTCAGAGAACCTCCTGAGTTTCAGGCATAGTCTTTCTTACCCCCATAGTGTGGCCACAGTCCAGTTTCTCATTGGTACTCAGGAGCAAGTACTGCAGCCAGTACAGTGACTCCTTTTTTAACCCTTTTGGTTCAGTGGTATAAGGAGCCCCCAATGGCCAGGTGACAGTTTCATCTTCTATTTCATTGGAACCAATGCAAGTATTTCACACAAATCAGCAGACCTCAAAGTTGGCAGGATGGGAAACAAAAATCCTGCAAGTGGGGTTATCAGGTGTACCAGTAAGAGGAACCAGTCCTACTTCTACTGCTTGGTTCCTGGACCCATGTATTCTGGCATTAGGGTACAGCACCATGGAATGGTCTTTGAAGCTGGGCACAGTGGCTTACGCCTGTAATCTTATCACTCTGGGAGGCTGAGGTGGGCAGAATGCTTGAGTCTAGGAATTTGAGGCCAGCTTGGGCAATGTGGTGAAACCCATCTCTACAAAAAATAGAAAAATTAACCAGGTATGGTTAATGCCTGTAGTCTCAGCTACTCAGGAGATTGACACGGAAGGATTGCTTGAGCCTGGGAGGCAGAGGTTGCAGTGAGCTGTGACTGTGTCACTGTGCTCCAGCCTGGGCAACAGAGAAAACCCTGTCTCAAAAAAAAAAAAAAAGTCGTTGATTCAAAGCATATATTGCATCCTATAAGACCAGTTCCCTTCCTTTCAGGTATTGTTGCTCACCTAATGCTGTAATTGAGTCTAAAATAAGCCATTCTGCTTTTTCGTTAGGCCAGTTGATTCTCAGTGAAAGCTTTGGTCAGACCAGTTAATTTAGTAGGTATGAATTCACTGCATTTCTTTTTTTTTTTTTTTTTTTTTTGAGACGGAGTCTGGCTCTGTCGCCCGGGCTGGAGTGCAGTAGCCGGATCTCAGCTCACTGCAAGCTCCGCCCCCCGGGTTTACGCCATTCTCCTGCCTCAGCCTCCCGAGTAGCTGGGACTACAGGCGCCCGCCGCCTCGCCCGGCTAGTTTTTTGTATTTTTTAGTAGAGACGGGGTTTCACCGTGTTCGCCAGGATGGTCTCGATCTCCTGACCTAGTGATCCGCCCGTCTCGGCCTCCCGAAGTGCTGGGATTACAGGCTTGAGCCACCGCGCCCGGCCTCACTGCATTTCTTTTGCTATGAAATGAGTTCCTTGAGCAATGCAATGGGGCATGCAAAGACCCAGGACAGCTGATAAGGCATTCTGTGATTATGTGGATGCTGGCACACACATATTCTGGATATGGCAACTCCATATGTGTTGGCTTCCACATGCAGTCTTCTATACACATTTGAATTCCTGAAAAGAACTCTTATAAGACAAATAGCTATTTATTATTTATCCTCCTCCCCCGCAAATGAGGAGACATGGCCCAAATAGTTATTGTATCCATCACTGGTCACTCCTCAAATTCATGTGCCCTTGTATAATCTTCTCCATATTCAGAATATGTGTCTATCCAAGTAAGGATGAATCTCGCCATCTCTAAACTGTTAGAGGTCCAGTGAAATCATCTGCCATAAGATGGCTGGCTGATCCTCCCTGGGTAATGGGCCATATTGTGGGCTTTTAAAAAATTTATTTAATTTTTTTTAGGATTTGTTTTTGTTGTGGCAAAATATTCATAACAAAATTTACTATTTTTTAATGTTACAATTTACTGGCATTAAGTAAATTTACAATGTTGTATAACCATCACCACTATCCATTTCCAGAACCTTTCAGTCTTCCCTAACAGAAATTTTGTACTTATTAAAGAATAATTTCCCTTTCCCCTCTCCTGCTAGCACCTGTACTTTCTGTCTCTATGAATTTGACTACTGTAGGTACTTATAAGTGTAATACAATATTTGTCCTTTTAGTTTTGGACTTGTTTAACTTAGTGTAATGTTTTAAAGGTTCATCCATATTGTAGCATATATCAGAATGTAAATCGTTTTTATGGCTGAATAATATTATGTGGATGGATTACATTTTGTTTATCCATACATCTGTTGATGGACATTTAGGTTCTTTATGGATTCTTTTTGCCTTTTGGCTATTGTAAATAATGCTGCTGTAAACATTGTATAGAAGTATATATTTGAGTCCCTGCTTTTAATTTTTCTGGGTATATACCTAAAGGTAGAATTGCTGGATCCTATGGTAATTCTGTTTAACTCTTTGAGGAACTGCCAAACTGTTTTCTGTTGTAGCCATACCGTTTTATATTCCTACCAGCAATGTACCAGGGTTCCAGTTTCTCTACATCCTTGCCGGCATTTGCTATTTTCCATTTTTTATAATGGCCATTCTAATGGGTGTGAAGTGGTATCTCATCGACTTGCATTTCTCTTAATGGCTAGTGATATTGAGCATCTGTTCATGTGTTTGTTGGCTATTTGTACATCTTCTTCAAAGAAATGTTTACTCAGGTACTTTGTCCATTTTTAAATTGGGTTGTCTTTTATTGAATTTTATGCTTTTGGTGTCATATCCTGCCAAATCCTAGATCATGAATATTTACACCTATGTTTTCTCCTAAGAGTTTTGTAGTTTTAGCTCTTATGTTTAGGTTTATTTATTTATTTATTTATTTATTTATTTATTTTTTGATACGGAGTCTTGTTCTGTCACCCAGGCTGGAGTGCAATGATGCAATCTTGGCTCACTGCAATCTTTGCCTCCCGGGTTCAAGCAATTCTCCCACCTCAGCCTCCTGAGTAGTAGCTGGGATTACAAGTGTGCACTATCACGCCTGGCTAATTTTTAGTATTTTTAATAGAGACGGGGTTTCACAATTTTGCCCAGGCTGGTCTCAAACTCCTGACTTTGGGTGATCCGCCTGCCTCGACCTCCCAAAGTGCTGGGATTACAGACGTGAGCCACTACCATTTTGAATTAATATTTTTATATGGGGGTAAGGTAAAGGTCCAACTTTGTTCTTTTGCATGTGGATATCCTCTTTTCCCAGCACCATTTGTTGAAAAGACTGTCCTTTCCCCATTGGTTCTTGGCATTGTTGTTGAAAATCATTTGACCATATATCCAGGTTTTATTTATCAGCTCTCTGTTCTTTTGGTCTGTGTATCTGTTCTTATTACCAGTATATGCTTGGCCTCTTATAGGCCATTTTCATTTGATAATAGATTGCTGCTGTGCATGTCCAGTCTTGTAGCTATGTAAGTTAGACAATACCTAATTCCTGATGGGAAGCTTAGTCCACATGGTTACCCAGTGTTCTATAGTAAGGTGTTTACTTTCTACCAAGGCCCAAGAAGTTGTTTCTCAAAAGGTGAATAATTATCAGTAAAGAAGGAATAGAGTTGCTTCCAATTCCTAAAGATCCATGTGTGGTTCTCTTATTGGTGCTTGCAAGACATTCTATACAGCACCCTTATTTGCTATGGACACTTAAAGTGTCATTGGATCTGCAGGATCATAAGGCCCAAATGGTAGAGTGGCTTGTACTAAGTCTAAACTTGCTGCAGAGCCTACTCTTGCTCTAATTAGTTAGCACTCCCCTACCCCCCCCCCACAACAATGGGTAACCTGGAGTGATTGTAAATAAATCAAAATCACTCAAATGAATGTCAAAGTAGCAAACACAGATGTGGTGCATGTTGCCTTAAAAATCCAAAAAGGGGCTGGCTGTGGTGGCTCAGGCCTGTAATTGTAGCACTTTGAGAGGCCAAGGATGATAAGTTGCTTAAGCCTAGGAGTTCAAGACCAGCAGGGACAACACAGCAGACCTCCATCTCTAGAAAAAAATAATCTTTTTAAATAGTTGGGCATGGTGGTCATACCTGTAGTCCCAGCTACTTAGGAGGTTGAGGTGGGGGGATCATTTGAGCCCAGGAGGTTGAGGCTGCAGTGAGCTGTGATCATGCCATAACACTCCAGCCTGGGCAACAGAGCTAGACCCTGTCTCAAAAGAATCCAAAAAGGAGGACCAGGTGTAGTGGCTTATGACTGTAATCCCAGCACTTTGGGAGGCCAAGGCAGGAGGATAGCTTGAGACCAGGAATTTGAGGCCAGCCTGGCAACACAGCGAGACCCTGTCTCTACAAAAAAAAAAAAAAAAAAAAGGAAAGAAAGAAAGAAAACAAACTAACCTGGATATGGTGACATGTGCCTGTAGTCCTAGCTACTCAGGAGGCTGAGGTGGGAGGATCACTTGGGCTTAGGAGTTGGAGGCCATGATCATGCCACTGGACTCTAGGCTGAGCAACAGAGTGAGACTCTGTCTCAAAAGAAAAAAAATTCTAAAAGGCCTACTAAGTATTATGCCTTTTTTTTAATGGTGGGTGGTTCAGGTACAGCAATTTGTCCTTCACCTTGGAGGGCATCACTTGAAAAGCTCCTGACCACTGAAACTCTAGAAACTTTACTGAGGTGACAGGCCCCTGAATTTTTGTGGAGATCATCTGCTATCCTCAAGTTTGCATGTGTTTAAGGCATCTAAAGTACTTGAAACTTGCTGGTCATCAAACCTCACTCATGGTACCAACTTTTTACCAGAGTCCAATCAAGAGGCAGAAACCATGCAGTCAATTTGAACAAAGAGAAGCTTCCACAATGCAGGAACTTGCTGAGAGGAGCATACCAGAGCCAAGAAGGAAGGCCCTTTTCTCTTGCAGTTTCTTTTTAGCACCCTCTTTTGACAAAATCTAACATTGTGCCAGCTAGGAAAGGAAAAATAATTCAAAGGCCCAGCTCCGTTTTTGCAGAGTAGGCACTGAAGGGTAGATTTGGAGCTGAGAGGCTCCAAATTGGTAACTGGCAGAGCTTGGCAATTAAAATAGATAGTATGGAGCAACTTTGATTTTATTTGTTTAACATGAAGGTAAACAGTTGAGATCTTGCTATGACAACACCATATTCTATTCAATTAAATATTCATTGAATCCTATCCCCTAGGCCCCCACCATGTCCTGTGTGTTACAGAGGCACAGGGATGAATGAGTCCCTGTTTACCAGGAACTTATTTTGGGGGCTAATAGGCTATTTCAGTGACTTGCAACAGCTCCTATGCCTATTTCATCCTTGCCCTTTAAAGCAAAATAATCTAAAAACTGCCTCCCTTTTAAAGTTAAGAGACCTCATCACCATGTGATGGTGGGTATTTTCTATTTGTTGTACCTTGTATGTCTTTTTACCACACTCCTTGATTTTATTTATCTCTATATCTCATTCTGCCTAGAAAATGATATACTATTCCTGTAATTGATCCCCTTGAGCCTTGAATTATCACTAGCCTCTAAACAAAGATAAATAATATTCCATGGGAAATTTAGGGACCCAACTTCTTGATCCTTAAACAACATAGGCTGGTATGCCTTTAGCTAAAGGGGTTGCCCATTGGATAAAGTTTGGGGCTCTAAACAGATCAACTCCTTTGACTTTCTTTCCTGGGCAGATCTTGCTATCACTGCTATTACCACGCCAGAACCGCCTGAGAACTGAGATTGAAGAAGCTCTGGACACGGACTTTCTCAAGCAGGAGGCAGAACATGGGGCTCTGAAAGTCCTCTATCTCTCTAAGTATGTTCTCAACATGATGGCTTTGCTGTGTGCACCACTTCGAGATGAAGCAGTGCAGAAACTAGAAAACATTACGGATCCTGTTTGGCTACTGAGGTATGAAAGTTGGTACTGCCCCCAGAAACCTGCTTTAGCCCCTGAGCCAGGAAAAGCTGGGCCAGACCTAGATTATAGCCATTGTCTTGACCAGCTCTTCCCTGCTGAAGACCTGACTAACACCTTTTCTCTCCTCTCTGGTCAATTCACTCTTCTTTTCCAAAGATGGCCCTGCAGGGCCTTTTGGTTATTCTGGCTTGATTGGACCCCCCCCCCCCGTATAATACCATAAGACACTACAGTACATACTTCTTTCTTTTAAGGAGTTAAAATATCCCTTTCCTAGGTTTTCTTTCTTTCTTTCTTTCTTTTTTTTGAGATGGAGTTCCACTCTTGTCACCCAGGTGCAGTGATGAGATCTTGGCTCACTGCAACCTCTGCCTCCTGGGTTCAAGCGATTCTCCTGCCTCAGCCTCCTGAGTAGCTGGGATTACAGGTGCGCACCACCACACCTGGCTGACTTTTGTATTTTTAGTAGAGACAAGGTTTCGCCATGTTGGCCAGCTGGTCTCGAACTCCTGACCACAGGTGATTCACCCACCTCAGCCTCCCAGCCTCCCAAAGTGCTGGGATTACAGGCATAAGCCACCATACCCGGCCCTCGGGCTCTTTCCCAGGTTTTCTCTTCTTCCAGTTCACATACTATGAGGAGACAGTGATGGGTGGTCATCCCTATTTCACAGCTCTAGGAACCAAGACCCAGAAAGTTAAAAACAAAAACAAAAACGAAAACAATTGGCCCAATGAGTCAAAAATAGCATCACCTATAATCCTACTTCCTGAAGAGAATTGTTAGCATGCTGGTGTATTTCTTTCCACTGACTACCCTTTTTAAGAGACAGCAGAATGACCATAGTGAAGGAGATCTAGACTGAAGGCTTCAAGGTCCAGAGACTTAGCTGTTCCCAATTCTGCCACTGACTCACGCTGGGTATTGGGTTCTGGGCCACATGTCATCTTCTGAAAATGTAGGAGGTAAGACTAAGTTAGTCTTAAGGCCCCTCCTTACTCTAAAATACAGTGATTTAATGACTCCTTGGGTGGGTTTCTAGCTTACTAGGTTCCATTTCATAGCATAAATATTCTCTTTCCCCTTGTGTCAGAGGAATCTTCCAGGTTCTGGGCCTGATGAAAATGGACATGGTGAACTACACTATCCAGAGCCTTCAACCCCACCTGCAGGAACATTCCATTCAGTATGAACGGGCTAAATTCCAGGAACTCCTCAATAAGCAGCCTAGTATGTATATAATGTGAGGGCAGGAGTGGGAAAGGTACTACCTTGGGTCTGACTTTTATAATGTTAGAGAGTACTCTGTCTCTTTTTAGGAATAGAAAGTTGCTTATTAGGTGAGGGAAGGGAGCATTTATTTATTGACCAGGACTATATCTTGAAAAGAACCTTGGTCTTGAAGCCTCAGAGATGAAGATGCTAAAGATGCTTACACACTCCCTTACCTGTCATAGGTCTCCTTAATCACACCACCAAATGGCTGACCCAAGCAGCAGCAGACCTTACCATGTCACCTCCGACTTGCCCAGACACTTCTGACTCCTCCAGCCTGGCTGGCCCCTCTCCCAACGAGGCAACCAACAACTCAGAGCCCCTCAGCCCCACAATGGTGCTGTGTCAGGGCTTCCTGAACCTCCTTCTCTGGGACCCTGAAAATGAAGAGTTCCCTGAGGTAGGAATGTCTGGGGGCATTGCCTTGTTTTGTATTCAGGGCTTCCATCGGGACTTCCCCTGACAGCCTATTCTTCCCTGGTTCCCAGACCTTGCTGATGGACAGAACCCGGCTGCAGGAGCTGAAGTCCCAGTTGCATCAGTTAACCATCATGGCCTCAGTCTTGCTGGTGGCCAGTAGTTTCTCTGGCAGTGTTTTGTTTGGCTCACCCCAATTTGTAGATAAACTGAAACGCATAACCAAATCCCTGTTGGAAGACTTTCACTCCAGGTGAGCTGCATAGTTATTTTTTAGAGCAGAAGGTGATATGTGGTATTTAGAACATAGGCAGGTAATGAACGATTGCTTACTGTCTACCACAAACCACAGAAAGGTCCTTTGGAACCAACTACAAAGATTGTTGGTTTCTTCCCATAAGTGGTCATAAGGCTTGTAACAAAAAAAAAAACAAAAAACCTTTCTTCCAAAAAGGGTAGTGTGGAAGATAGTTTGCTGCAAAAGGGTCATTATCTAGTTGAGTGCTAACAGTGGGCTGGTATCATCACATATATCCAGGACTTGGTCAGTCAGTCAGCAATATTGATTAAACATTCCACTGTGTGCAAGCCATCACACCAAAGGAGAAAGAGGAATCAGAAGGCCAGGTTGTAGTTATAATTGATGAGGTGGGACAGATGATTCTGGAAGATACCTAAGAAAGTCTTAAACATGTATATGTAAAAATCAAGTCCATGGGACTAAAGAATGCTGAGCGGATCCAAGGGCACAACTAAACACTTTTCCAGAGTTGATTTTATTATTTACCTTGTTTGCTAAGAAGTAGAATACAAGGCCACATATAGAGAATAGCTGGTGTCTTGAGGGTTACAGTGAGGACATTGTACCTACCCACTGGGCCCTATAGCCTGCTGGGGCTGGGGTTTGGGGGTGGAGAGGATGGCTGACATTCTCCCTCAAGTGGGCCTGGCATCTGGTATACAGCATGCTGGATCCTGGGCCTATGCCAGGGTTACCTGGTAGGTGCCAGCTTACTTTCTTTCATGGTCTAGGCCTGAGGAAGCTATACTGACTGTGAGTGAACAGGTATCTCAGGAAATCCATCAAAGCCTCAAGAATATGGGCCTTGTTGCTCTGAGCAGTGACAATACAGCATCTCTGATGGGACAGCTCCAGAACATTGCCAAGAAGGAGAACTGTGTCCACAGTGTTATTGGTGAGTATGCTTGTGGGGTAGTGAGAATGGTGAGGGAAGAGAGAGATCCCGACCGTGGAACCTCAAACTTTAACAACTTGAAGCATGGTAATTGGGTACGTCATTGTTTAGCCTTGAGTTTTTTCAAAATGCTGGTTGAAATCATAATCCATTTCAGTTTGAAGACTAACTGTGGTTCTCAGCATGATTTGCACACAGAAATTCATGACTTCTAGGCGTGGGATATATCCAGCCAACCTGGTTAAGTCACTTGGGCCTACAGGTCATTCTCTAACTGCACCCAAGAAATCTGACATTCCCCCATCTCCCAACAAGAAACTAGTGCTGAATTTAGCTGGAAGACATGTTCCTATAGTGGGGAATCCCCTACCCTCATGCTGGAGTGGAGGCCATGAACTTGGCCAGCTTGCTCCTAACCTTAGCCATCTGAAGGATCAGTCTAAGTTCCTCCTGTTAGGTCAAACACTCACTAGGATCTAACTGATGGCTACTTAAACAATCTTTTGAATAGTCTGAAATTTACTAACACACTAGGTTTTTATATTTGTCCTTGAGAGCAAGATAGCAGCCCCCTTTCCAAACAAAACAAATTTCCTTATCTATAGGTAAGTGGGCAGGTTGGTACATATCTGTTAACTTAGAACATGGGTGAGTAGAGCACAGGGGGAATTTTCTCCCTGAAGTCTGTTTGCTCTTTCCCTTATCACTGTATTTTTCTGCTCACAGATCAGCGAATCCGTTTGTTTCTCAAATGCTGTTTGGTTCTTGGTGTGCAGCGGTCTCTGTTGGACCTTCCTGGAGGTCTTACTCTCATTGAAGCAGAACTGGCAGAACTGGGCCAAAAGTTTGTCAACTTGACACATCACAATCAGCAGGTGTTTGGTCCCTACTACACTGAGATCCTAGAAACCCTCATCTCCCCAACCCAGGCACTGGAAACAAAAGTGGAGTCTGTTTGATGGCATCGGCTCAGAGCCCTGGTACCTTGGACCCAAGAGGAGGCCTATCATCTTCCTGGAGTAACATCACCAGTGACCAGCAGACAGTGAGCTTCTATCCCGGGCCCTGCAGCCAATACACTAAGGCTGTAGGGATCAAGCATGTAAACACCAACTGGCCCAAACCCATTCACTAATAAACTTCTTAAGTGCAAGAAATCCTCCATTTTTCCTGCGCTGCAGGCTGAGGCCAAGCCCTATGACTTTAGCCCTCAGCTAGCTGAGAAGCCAGCAAGCCCTCAGTTTTCCCCTCTCTGGCTATGTGTACCTTTCAACATATAGAGCTGAGCAGCCAAGACAACCAGGTGCTAGCGTTATTTTCTTTAAGGGTAAAGCATTACTCTGAGGGAGCTCTTAAAACTCTGGAATTATCCAAATTGTGAATATAAGGGCTTCTTTGGAAGCCTTTGTTTTGTCCAGTTCACCTCAGGAGAGGACATGGTTTAGGGAAGTTAGCTCATTTCTAGGACCAAATTTCAAAGAATGCAACAAGAAGTCAAGGGATATTAAGAGCCTCAGTTTCCTCTTCTGTTGCATGGTCTGAAGCAGTGTGCAAACCCGGGGCTGGATGAAAATGGATGTTGGCTACAAGCAAGCATTCTGTTGAGGACAAGTTCAGAGATCATGGAACCTCTCTCCCAAGTTTTCCAGAGTTCAGACTTGGACAGTTAGGTCTGTGACTGACTTGTGTCAAGTTTATTCTGGTCCTGTTTTTTAGCCCAGTAAGTCTCCTTTCCCTCATCTCTAAGCTTAGAACACCTGGTTCTTCCAGACAGAGGTGATGTGGGCATTCAGAGGTGGAGCAGCCTCTATCCTTCTGGCTTCTCCATTCTGAGCAGTTGTGGTTGTAAGCTCTTGTTGGCATCACAAATGAGAGATGTTCTCGGAAGGATTTGGGCTTGTCTCCTGAGATTGTAGAGACCAACTCATTTTCAGACTGACTGTAGCAGACCACCTCCAACCTAGTATGCTGAAATGAAGAAAATGTTTGATTCAGATTTAGAAAATGGAAATTCAGTTATGTGTTCTCAAGGCAAGGTGAAGAAAAACAATGTTCTCATCATTTCAGGTGATGGAAGTTGCTGAGTGTTACACACCTAATCTAGGAAGAACAACAGAAGGGGGATTTGAGTTCCATTAGGCCCAGAGTTTCCTTCTAATTGATTTCCTTTTTTAGAGGGTCGATCCTAGGTAGGTGACAGAGCTAGGTCAACACAATGTGACTTTTACTATGACCAGAAAAGCTGGAGGGCCTGAATCATTCACATTTTTCCAGTCTTATAACTAGACAGCTTCAGGATGGGGAAGTCCAGATAAAGTGGTGTGTTTAATAAACAGTGAGGCTTGCCCAGTTGTATTCTCTGATTTGCAACTATTAATTTGAATTTTTAAAAAGTCCGCATTTTGGAAACCTCATTATTTTAGAGGCAAAAGTACTCTGAAGGGATTCCTGGGAAGAAGATTGTCCGGTTAGCAGGTGCAGACCCTGAACTGACAATGGAACCTTGGTTTGTACTTCACAATTAAAATTGGGACTCATCAGTACATTAGAAAATTTGAATTTATTTTCTTATGCTTTCTCATGGAGCAGACAGGGATCTTGTCCCTAAACAAGGAAAGATAGCTCCATTCAATCCTTCCCACTGGTTTGAGGGAATTTTTAAAAATGTGTATTTGTATTTTAAATTGTGGAGAAAATACACGTAATATGAAAGCTATTAGTGACATTGAGTACATTCAGAATGTTGTACAACCATCATGATGAACTAGTTCTAGAACATTTTCATCACCACCAAAGGAAATCCCATTCCAGCAACCAGTCGCTGCCCATTTTCCCCCCTTCCCTTGCCCCTGGCAATCATTAATCTTTCTGTCTCAGTGGGCTTTCTGACTCTGAATATTTCCTATAAATTGAATCATATGTAGCTTTTTGTGACTGACTTCCTTCACTCATTTTTCAACATTCATTTGTGTTCTAGCATGTTCATTCTTTTTATGGCTAAATAATATTCTGTTGCATGAATATACCACAGTTTGCTTATCCACTCATCAGTCCATGGGTATGACTTCAACCCTCAACTAGCTGAGAAGCCAGCAAGCCCTCAGTTTTCCCTTCTCTGGCTATATGTACCTTTCAACATATAGAGCTGAGCATTTTGGCTTTTGTAAACAATGCCACAGTGAACACTTGGCATTATTTACAAAACTCATATATAAGTTTTTGTGTGAACACCTGTCTTCTATGTTTTTGAGTGTCTACCCATATATCCAGGAATAGAATTGCTGAGTTCTATGGTAATCCCTGCTTAATTTATTGAGAAACTACCATTTTGAGTTAGTATTTGTATATAGTGTAAGGAACAGGTCCAACTTTATTCTTTTGTATTTGGACATCCAGTTTTCATAGCAGTTATTTATTGAAGAGACTGTCCTTTTCCCATTGATGAATGGTCTTGGTGTTTGACTGTTGTCAAAAATCGATTGACCATATATGCAAGGGTTTATTTCTGGACTCTATTTTATTCCATTCATCATATGTTTATCCTTATGACAGTAACACATTGTTTTGATTACTGTAAGCTTTGTAAGTTTTGAAATTAGGAAATATAAGTTCTGTAGCTTGGTTGTTTTTCAAGATTATGTGGCTGTCACTTGCATTTCCATATGAATTTTAGGATCCATTTCTGTAAAACAGGAAGTTGGAATTTTTGATAAGGATATATATATATATATAAATTCGGGGAGTATTGCTATCTTGTCCTCCCATCCATGAACACAGAATGTCTTTTCCTTTCATTAGGTCTTTTATTTCTTTCAGCAACATTTTATAGTTTTCAGTGTATAAGCCTTGCACTTCCTTGGTTACATTTATTCCTAAGTATTTTATTCATTTGGATGTAATTGTTAATAGAATTGTTCTCTTAATTTCCTTTTCATATTGTGCATTGGCAGTGTATAGATATAAAACCAATTTGTTTGTTGATCTTGTACCCTGCAACTTTACTGAGTTTACTATATCGAATACTCTTTGTGTGTGAATTCTTTAGTATTTTCTACGTATGAGATCATGTCATCTGAGAATAGGAATAGTTTTGCATCCTTTTTTTCCTAATTCTGATCCCTTTTATTTATTTTTCTTGCTTAATTTCTCTGGCTAGAACTTCCAGTACAATGTCTAATAGCAGTGATAAAAGTACTTGTCTTATATCCTGATCTTAGGGGGAAAGCTTTCAGTCATTCACCATTGAGTATACAGTTAGCTGTGGATTTTTCATAAATACCTTTTATCATGTTGAGGAAGTTGCCTTCTATCTAGTTTGCTTAATTTTTTTTTTAAATCATGAAACAGTATTGAGTTTTTTGTTTGATTTTTTTTTTTTTTTAAACATAGGGTCTCTCTCTGTCACCCGGGCTGGAGTGCAGTGGGGTGATCACGGCTTACTGTAGCCTTGACCTCCTGGCCTCAAGTGATCCTCCTGCCACAGCCTTTTGAGTAGCTGGGACTACAGGCATGTGCCATAATGCCTGGTTAATTTTTGTATTTTTTGCAGAGATGAAGTCTCACTATGTGGCCCATGCTCGTCTCAAACTCCTGGGCCCAAAAGATCCTCCCATCTTGGCCTCCCAAAGTGTTGGGATTATAGGCATGAGGCACCACACTTGGCCTTGGATTTTGTCAAATGCTTTTTCTGCATCGATTGAGATGATCATATGCTTTTCTTCCTTCAGTCTATTAATGATATGTTGTTTGATTTTCTTATATTGAAGCAATACTGCATTCGTGGGATAAGTCCCATTTGATCATGGTATGTAATCCTTTTAATATGCTGTTGGATTCAGTTTGCTAGTGCTTTGTTGAGGATTTTTGTATCTGTATTCATAAGAGATATTAGTCTGTAGTTTTCTTACGGTGTCTGTCTGGCTTTGGAATCAAAGTAATGCTGGCCTCTTCTATTTTTGTGGGGAGAGGAAGAGTTCGAGAAGGATTGGTGTTAATTCTTTTTTTTTTTTTTTTTTTTTTTGAGACGGAGTCTCGCTCTGTCGCCCGGGCTGGAGTGCAGTGGCCGGATCTCAGCTCACTGCAAGCTCCACCTCCGGGGTTTACGCCATTCTCCTGCCTCAGCCTCCCAAGTAACTGGGATTACAGGCGCCCACCATCTCGCCTGGCTAGTTTTTTGTATTTTTTTAGTAGAGACGGGGTTTCACCATGTTAGCCAGGATGGTCTCGATCTCCTGACCTCGTGATCCACCCGTCTCGGCCTCCCAAAGTGCTGGGATTACAGACTTGAGCCACCGCGCCCGGCCTGGTGTTAATTCTTTAAGTGAGTGGTAGAATTCACCAGTGAAGCCATGTAGTACTGGACTTTTCTTTGTTGGGAAGTTTTGATTACCAAACTCTTACTTGTTATAGACCTATTTAGATTCTCTTTTTCTTCCTGAATCCATTTTGGTAATTGATATGCCTAGGATTTTGTCCATTTTATCTAGGTTATCTAATTTTTTACATACGGATTGTTCATAGTATACTCTTACAATCCTTTTTGTTTTTGTAAAGTTGGTAATAATTTCCCCACTCTTATTTCTGATTTTAATTTATATATATATATATATATATATATATATATTTTTTTTTTTTTTTTTTCCTGAGACGGAGTCTCATTCTGTCACCCAGGCTGAAGGGCAGTGGCACGATCTTGGCTCACTGCAACCTCCGCCCCACCTCCTGGGTTCAAGCGATTCTCATGCTTCAGCTTCCCGAGTAGCTGGGATTACAGGTGCCTGCCACCACCCCCAACTAGTTTTTGTATTTTTAGTAGAGATGGGGTTTCACCATGTTGGCCAGGCTGGCCTTGAAGTCCTGGCTGCAAGTGATCTGCCTGACTTGGCCTCCCAAAGTGCTGGGATTACAGGCATGAGCCACCATGCCCAGCTGTCATTTTGTTTTTTTTTTGTTTTTTGTTTTTTAGATGGAGTTTCACTCTTGTTGCCCAGGCTGGAGTGCAGTGGCGCAATCTCAGTTCACTGCAACCTCTGCCTCTCAGATTCTCAGCTTCCTGAGTAGCTGGGACTACAGGGGCATGCCACCACACCTGGCTAATTTTTTTATTTTTAGTAGAGACAAGGTTGCACCATGTTGGTCAGGTTGGTCTTGAACTCCTGACCTCAGATGATCCACCCACCTCAGCTCCCAAAGTACTGCGATTAGAGGCATGAGCCACCGTGCCCAGGCTCCAGCCTGATAATTGAGTAAAAACTATCACTTCCTAGCAGGCCCAAGAACCTTAAGACTATAGGTAAAATCTAAAATCTGCCTTGATTTGGCTTCTTAGCCTCAGAAGGTTTCTAAATCTGAAATTCCTATGTGACCAATGTAGATATTTTATCAACATTGCATATTTTTAACGTACAAGTCTAGTATATATGTTGTTAGATTTACACATATGGATTTCATTTTTTGAGTGATTGCAAATGGTGTTTATTTTTAAATATTAAGGTTTGTTGAAGTATAACGGATACACAAATAATGCCCATATTTAATGGATACATCTTGATGAGTTTGGACATATACCCATGATACCTTCACCACAAAGTACCAGACACATCCGCCACTTCCAAAAACTTCTGTGTGTTTTTTTGTTTTGCTTTGTTTTTTGCTAAGAGCATTTAAGTTTTAGCCTCTTAACATAAAGTTCACAATACCATATTATTAACTGTAGGTACTTTGTTATACAGCAGATCTCTAGAACTTACTAATTTTGCATAACTGAAACTTTACATCTATTGGATAATTCCCCATTTTCTTCTCCCCTCAACACCTGGCAACCACCACCTTACTCTCTGCTTTTATGAATTTGACTATTTTAGATACCTCATATAAGTGTAATCATGTTATATTTATCCTTAATGGTTTTTTATTTTAAATCATATTTCCACATATTCATTTCTAGTATAGAAATACAATTGCTTTTTGTATGTTTGTCATGTATCCTATGACCTTGCTTAACTAATTTATTCTTGTTTTTCTGTAGTTTTTGTTTTCTTTGGAATTTTCTATATAGATGGTCATATAAGCTGCAAATAGAGACTATTTTCGTTCTTTCTGATATGAATGTCTTTTATTTCTTTTTCTTGCCTTATTGCACTGGCTAGAACTTCCAGCACTTTGTTTAATAAGACTAGTGAGAGTAGACATCCTTTCCCTGTTCCCAGTCTTAGGAGGAAAAACATTGAGTCTTTCATCATTAAATATAATGTTAGCTGTAGGTTTTCTGTAGATGCTGTTTATCAAGTTGAGGAAGTTCCTGTCTGAATTATCGTATTGCTATTATAACAATATACTGGCCGGGTGCGGTGGCTCACGCCTATAATCCCAGCACTTTGGGAGGCCGAGGCGGGTGGATCATGAGGTCAGGAGATCGAGACCACAGTGAAACCCCGTCCCTACTAAAAATACAAAAAATTAGCTGGGCGCGGTGGTGGGTACCTGTAGTCCCAGCTGCTCGGGAGGCTGAGGCAGGAGAATGGCATGAACCCGGGAGGCGGAGCTTGCAGTGAGCCGAGATTGTGCCACTGCACTCCAGCCTGGGCGACAGAGCTAGACTCCGTCTCAAAAAAAAATAAATAAAAAAAAATATATATATATACACACACACATATACATATATATACACATACACCACTAATTTAGTGCTTTAAGATAATGCAAATTTATTCTTTTATAGTTCTGGATGTGAGAAGTCTGAAATGTGTTTCATGGGCTAAAATTAACGTACGGAGTTGAATTCCTTCTTGGGGCTCTAGGGATGGACATAATTGTTTGCTTTGGCTTCTGTAACAAATCATCACAAGTTAGGTAGCTTAAAACAACAGTAATGGATTATTTCACAGTTCTGGAGGCGATAAATCAGTTTCATCAGGCTAAAATCAAGGTGTTGGCAGGACCGTATGTCCACTGGATGCTCTATGGAAGAATCTGTTTCTTGCCTCTTCCAGCTTCTGGTAGCTGCTGACATTCCTTGATATGTGGCCCCATTATGCCAATCTTTGCCTCCATGGTTACATGGAAATCATATGGTTCTTTTCTGTGTATACCAAATCTCCCTCTGCCTTTTATAAGAATACTTGCAATTGGATTTAGGGCACACTTTATTCCTTGGCTTGTAGCCCTTTCCTCCATGTTCAGAGCACATCACTACAACCTTTGCTGACATCATCACTTCTCCTCTCTTTTCGTAGCCCTTGTGACTACATCAGGCTCTTCCACATAATCCAGGGCAAACCCTCGATCTCAAGATCTTTGATTTAATCACATCTGCAAACTACCATTTCACATAAGGTAACATATTCACAGGTTCTGTTGATTAGGATGTGCATACATTTGGGGAGCTATTGTTCATCCTCTATTTCCATTTTTCTGAGAGTTTTTATCAAATAGGTGTTGAATTTTGTCAAACATTTTTCTGCCTCAATTGATATATTTTTGTTCTTCTTTAGTTTATTAGACTAGATGTTGGATTACATTGATTGAGCTTCAAATATTGACCAGCCTTACAGCCCTGGAATAAACTCTACTTGGTCATGATGTGTAATCCTACACACACACACACACACACACACGCACACATGCACACATACAAATTCTATTTGCTAATATTTTGTTAAGGATTTTTTTGGTGCCTATATACTTGAGGGGTGTTGGTTTGTAATTTTCTTTTTTCTATTTCCTTTGTCTGGTTTTGGTATCAGGGTTATGTCAACTTCATAGAATAAATGAATCAGGAAGCATTCCCTTCTATTTTCCAAAACAGATTACATGGAATTGGTTTTAATTCTTTAAACATTTGATGGAATACTCTGGTGAAATTATCTCAACTTGGAGATTTGTAGTTTTTTAAATTATGGATTCAGGCCAGCATGGCGGCTCATGCCTGTAATCTCAGCACTTTGGGAGGCGAAGGCAGGAGGATCATTTGAGCCCAGGAGTTTGAGACTAGCCTGTGCAACATAGTGAGACCTGTTTCTACAAAAAATTTAAAAATTGGCTGGGTATGGTGGTGCATGCCTGTGGTCCTTGCTATCCAGGAGGCTGAGGTAGGAGGGTAGCTTGAGCCCAGGAGGTCGAGGCTGCAGTGCCTGGGCAACAAAGTGAGAACTTGTCTCAAAATATAAAATGAGATTAAAAAAATAGAATTATAGATTCAACACTTGTAAGGCTTGAATGATTTATTTCACACTGAGTTGTGACAGTATGTTTTTTGAGGAATTGGTCTATTTGGTCTAAGTTGTCCCATTTATATATGAAGAACTCTGCATAGTATTGTCTAATTATTCTTTTTTTTTTTTTTTTTTGAGACAGAGTCTCGCTCTGTCACCCAGGCTGGAGTGCGGTGGCGCAATCTTGGCTCACTGCAAGCTCCACCTCCCAGGTTCACGCCATTCTCCTGCTCAGCCTCCTGAGTAGCTGGGATTACAGGCACCCGCCACTACACCTGGCTAATTTTTATTTGTATTTTTAGTAGAGAGGAGGTTTCATGGTGTTAGCCAGGATGGTCTCAATCTCCTGACCTTGTGATCTGCCTGCCTCAGCCTCCGAAAGTGCTGGGATTACAGGCGCGAGCCACCGCGCCTGGCCTCTAATTATTATTATTATTTTTTTTTTTGAGACGGAGTCTTGCTCTGTCGCCCAGGCTGGAGTGCAGTGGCCGGATCTCAGCTCACTGCAAGCTCTGCCTCCCGGGTTTACACCATTCTCCTGCCTCAGCCTCCCGAGTAGCTGGGACTACAGGCACCCGCCACCTCGCCCAGCTAGTTTTTTGTATTTTTTTAGTAGAGACGGGGTTTCGCCGTGTTAGCCAGGATGGTCTCGATCTCCTGACCTCGTGATCCACCCGTCTCGGCCTCCCAAAGTGCTGGGATTACAGGCTCGAGCCACCGCGCCCGGCCTAATTATTCTTTTGATGTTTGCAGGGTCAATAGTGATAGCCCATTTGATTTTGATATTGGTCATCTATGTTTTCTCTCTTTTTTTGGGTCAGTTTGGCTATCTAATATCTAAATATCTAAATTTTATTGATATATAAAACCAGCTCTTGGTCGGGTGCGGTCGCTCATGCCTGTAATCCCAGCACTTTGGGAGGCAGAGGCAGGTGGATCACGAGGTCAGGAGTTCGAGACTAGCCTGACCAATGTGGTGAAAGCCTGTCTCTACTAAAAGTACCAAAAAAAAAAAAAAAAAAAATTAGTCGGGCGTAGTGGCACGCACCTGTAATCCCAGTGACTCAGGAGGCTGAGGCAGGAGAATCGCTTCAACCTGGGAGGTGGAGGTTGCAGTGAGCCAAGATTGCACTACTGCACTCCAGCCTGGGTGACAGAGTAAGACTCTGTCTCAAAAAAAAATAAAAAACAACAAAAAAACAGCTCTTTGTTTCATTGTTGTCTTTTTTTTTTTTTTTTGAGATGGAGTCTTGCTCTGTCACCCCAGGCTGGAGTATAGTGGCACGATCTCAGCTCACTGCAACCTCTGCCTCCTGGGTTCAAGCAATTCTCCTGCCTCAGCCTTCCGAGTAGCTGGAATTACAGGTGTCCACCACCACATCTGGCTAATTTTTGTATCTTTAGTAGAGATGGGGTCTCACCATGTTGGCCAGGCTGGTCTCAAACTCCTGACCTCAAGTGATCCACCCACCTTGGCCTCCCGAAGTGCTGGGATTACAGGTGGCAGCCACCACGCCTAGCTCATTGATTTTTTTCAATTATTTTCTGTTTTCTATTTCATTGATTTATTATTTTATCTTTAGTTTTCCTTCCTTCTGCTTGTTTTGAGTTTATTTTTATTTACTCTTCTTTTTCAAGATTCTTGGGAGAGGAGCTTAGATTATTGATTTGAGGCTTTTTCTCTTTTCTAATGTTTGCATTTAGTGCTATAAATGTCCCTCTCAGTGCTGCTTTGCCTTGTCCTGCAAATTCTGAAATATTTTCATTCATTTTAATGTATATTTTTATTTCCCATGAGATTGGCTTTTTGACCCATGGATTATTTAAAAGTGTGTTGTTTATTTCCAAGTGTTTAGAGACTTTCCTATCTTAATTGCTACCGATTTCTGCTTTGACCCTACTGTGGTCAAAGAACACACTGTATATTATTTTAATTATTATTATTATTATTTTTTTGAGATGGAGTTTCACTCTGTTACCCAGGCTGGAGTACAGTGGCGCGATCTCGGCTCAGTGCAACCTCTGCCTCCCAGGTTCAAGCGATTCTCCTGCCTAAGGCTCCTGAGTAGCTGGGATTACAGGAGTGTGCCACTACACCCAGCTATTTTTTGGGTATTTTTAGTAGAGATAGAGTTTCACCATGTTGGCCAAGCTTCTGTCAAACTCCTGACCTCAAATGATCCACCCACCTTGGCCTCCCAAAGTTCTGGGATTACAGGCGTGAGCCACCACATCTGGCCAGTGTATGATTTTAATTCTTTTAAATTTGTTGAGGTTCGTTTTATGGCCCAGGATATGGCCTGTCTTAGTGTATGTTCCATGGGCACTTAAAATGACCATATGTTCTGCTGTTGTTGGCTAGAGTGTTCTATAAATGTCAATGAGATCCTGTTGGTTGGTGGTGGTGGTGAATTTTTCTGTCTCCTTGCTTATTTTCTGTCTAGTTGTTCTATTGATTGCTGAGAGAGGTGTGTTGACATCTCCAACTATGTTTGTTGTATTAGTCTGCTTAGGCTGCTGTAACAAAATACCATGAACTGGGTGGTTTTGACAACAGAAATGGATTTCTCACAATTCTGGAGGCTGCTAACTAACTCTCTGATGAAGGTCTGGCAGGGTCAATTGCTGGTGAGGGTCGTTTTCATGGCTTGTAGATGGTTGCTTTCTTCTCTGTCAACACATGGCCTTTCTGTAATGCATATGCATGTGTGTGGGGGAGAGAGCTCTTTCTCTTCTATAAGGCCACCAGTCCTATCGGGTAAGGACCTTATCCTTATGACTTCATTTAACCTTAAGTGTAGGGGATCTGTCAGAGTGGTGGGAAAAACTAGGGAAAGGATGCAAACCTTCTCAAAGGTCAGAAGGTTCTGCAGAGCCCTGGGGGAGAATAGCTGAAGGCAGCTGTTACAGATAACCCTGAGGCAGAGGACAAGGAGTAGGTATAAGGGAGTAGGGGGAAATTATCTTAAATAGGCTTGTTTACTTATGTTGACCAGAAACTGACTTTTTTTTTTTTTTTTGAGACAGAGTCTCACTCTGTCTCCCAGGCTGGAGTGCAGTGGCTGGATCTCAGCTCACTGCAAGCTCCGCCTCCCGGGTTTACACCATTCTCCTGCCTCAGCCTCCCAAGTAGCTGGGACTACAGGCGCCTGCCACCTCGCCTGGCTAGTTTTTTTGTATTTTTTAGTAGAGACGGGGTTTCACCATGTTAGCCAGGATGGTCTCGATTTCCTGACCTCGTGATCCGCCCGTCTTGGCCTCCCAAAGTGCTGGGATGGAACTGACCTTTTATCATCTGCAAGAATGACATTCCCTGAAAGGGGAACAATAAATGTTAATTACCTGCAGGTTGTGTTGGCTCCCAGTTTTTGGCATTGTGCATGCGCTGAATAAAAGCAAACAGCTCCAGGGCTGGGTGCAGTGGCTCACACCTGTAGTCCCAGCACTTTGGGAGGCTGAGGCAGGCGAATCATGAGGTCAGGAGATAGAGGCCATCCTGGCTAACACGGTGAAACCCCATCTCTACCAAAAATACAAAAAATTGGCCAGGTGTGGTGGCACGTGCCTGTAATCCCAGCTACTCGGAGGCTGAGGCGGAAGAAACACTTGAACCTGGGAGGTGGAGGTTACAGTGAGCCGAGATCACGTCATTGCATTCCAGCCCAGGAGACAAAGTGTGAGACTCTGTCAAAAAAAAAAAAAAAAAAAAAGCAAGCAAGCAAGCAGCTCCAGCTTCTTGGGGCTGCTCTGTAGCCACTAGAGCCAAGCAGTCACCTAGCTGCTCTTAAACTGCACACCTGTATCTGAGTACTCGTTTCATCCATCGGCCAGGGTCTGTGGGACAGACCTGGCAGGTGGTGCCCCATGTGAGGAACACTGTAATGGATCGTCACAGAACCCTCGAGAACGAAAGCGAAGTGACTGTGCAGTAAGTAATTGGTGTCCGCTCAGGATTTCCAAATTTGAGGGGATTTTCAAGCTAGGGTTTCATCATGGGACAACAGTTATCCACTCAACAGCAACAGTATATAAAAGTATTGAAACAGCTGCTTAAAGTGGAGCCTTGGTCTCGGAGGCCCAATTAAGGGACCTAATGCAAACTGTCATTCTCCCAGAAGAAGGCACACTAGACCTAGAGCTCTGGGAACAAGTGGGAAGAAAGTTTAAACGACATCATGGACAAGGGCAACGGGTCCCAGTAACACCTTTAATGTTATGGGCCTTAGGGCTGCTTTGGCTCCACTCTACACAGAAGAGCCTAAAAAGGAAAGGGAGGAAGAACCATCATCTACCTTACCACCTCCTCCTCCTCCTCCCTCAGCCCTGCTGTTACCGGGTAAAGGTGCCACAGAGGAGACAGATTTTCCCTGAGCCCCCTGCCCCAGTAAATTGGAAAAAAGATAAGGGATACACTACAGTTATGGGACCCTGTCTGAGGCCAGTGGCATTAGAAGGGGAGCTCTTGGCCTGCCTGGTGATGCAAGATCAACAAGGCAATCAGGTACGTGAACCCATTACTTTTAACACTTATAAAGAAATAAGAAAAAGCATTAGAGAAAACGGAGCTGCTAGCCCATTTATGAAAGGATTGATTGAGGCCATAGCAGATAACTTCCATATGACCCCATGGGACTGGTCAGTGCTAGCTCAAACAACTTTAGAGGCCAGTCAATACCTACACTGGAGGGCAGAATATGATGAGTTGTATGAACAACAAACCAACCAGAATCAATTGGCTGCGCAAAACATAACGAGGCTGCTATGCTCCAGGGGCGGGGTCCCTATGTCAATGTGCAATAACAGTTTTGTCCCCCAAGCCTATGCACAAGTGTCCTTATGCGCCTGCAGGGCTTGGGACCGAATTCCTGAAGGCAGAGTTCAACAGGGATCTTTTGTAAATGTTCGACAAGGGCCTCAGGAGCCATTTGTTGAATTTATCAATTGGTTAACCCAGACAATTAAGAGACAAATTAGTCATGCCCAGGCCGCTGATATCTTATTGTTGCAATTGGCTTATGAAAATGCTAATATAGAACAGCTGCCTTCAGCTATTCTCCCCCACCAGGGTTCTGCAGAACCTTCTGACCTTTCAGAAGGTTTGCGTCCTTTCCTTTCCGTATAGTTTTTCCCGCCATTCTGACTGATCCCTCACACTTAATTACTTCCTAAAAGCCTCGTCTCCAAATATAGTCATATTGGAGGTTTGGGCTTCAACATATGAATTTGGGAGGGACACAGTTCAGTTCATGACATTTGTAGATTTGTCTACATTTCTCTTATTAGTTCAGTTTTTCCTTCACATGTTTTGCAGCTCTTTCATTTAGTGCACACACATTTACGATCGCTATGTCTTCTTGATTCATTAACCATTTTATCATTATGTAATGCTCTTTATCTCTTATAGTTTTCTGTGCTCTGAAGTGTACTTTATGATCTGTTAATATAGTCACTCTTGGCTGGGCATGGTGGCTCACACCTGTAATGCCAACACTTGGGGAGGCCAAGGCTGGAGGATTGCTTGAGCCTAGGAGTTTGAGGCTGCAGTGAGCTGTGATTGTGCCACTGCAATCTAGCCTGGGTGACAGAATGAGATCTTGTCTCCCAAAAAATAATGAAGTTCCTCTTGCTTTCCTTTGATTAGTGTTTGCATAATATATCTTTTTCTACCTTTTTACTTTCAACCTGCCTATATTGTTGTTATTTGAGGTGAATTTCTTACAGACATCATATAGTTGGTTCATGCTCTTTAATCTACTCTGTCAATCTCTTTATTTATTTTTGAGACACTGTCTCACTCTGTTGCCCAGACTAGAGTGCAGTGGTGCAACCTCAGCTCACTGGAACTTCTGCCTCCCAGGTTCAAGCGTTTCTCATGCCTCAGCCTCCCCAGTAGTTGGGATTACAGGCATGCACCACCATGCCCAGCTAATTTTTGTATATTTAGTAGAGACAGGGTTTCAACATGTTGGCCAGGCTGGCCTTGAACTCCTGACCTCAAGCGATCTGCCCACCTGAGCCTCCCAAAGTGCTAAGATTACAGGCATGGGCCTCTGCACCTGGCCTCAATATCTTTTAATTGGTGTTTTGTACCAGTTACTTTTAATATAATTATGATATATTGGGGCTTAAGTTTGCCATTTTATATATTTTCTAGTTATTCTGTTTTTTATTCTTTTGCCTGCCTCCCTGTGAGTTACTTGACCAATTTTTAAAAACCAATTTTGATTTACCTAGACTGTGTTTGAGTATATCTCTGCATAACTTTTTAGTGGCTGTCTTGGGTATTTGTTTACACATATAAAACTTGTCAAAGTCTACTGGTGTCACCATTTACCAGTTGAGTAAAGCACAGAAGCCGTACCTCCCTGTATATCCCTTTATATCACGTTACCCTCTCCACTTAAGATATAATTGTCTTAAATATTTCCTTTACATACATTTAGAGCAACATTAGACAGTGTTACAATTTTTGCTTCAACCATCAAGCATAATTTAGAAAACTCAAGAGAAGGAGAGTCTAGTGTATTTACCCATATTTTTGCTTGAATGTTCATTCATCCTTCCTCATGTTCCAAGGTTCCTTCTTTTATTATTTCCATTCCTTCTTTTTCACCACTGGGCATGGTGGCTCACACCTGTAATCCCAGCAGTTTGGGAGGCTGAGGTGGGTGGATCACTTGAGGTCAGGAGTTCGAGACCAGCCTGGCCAACATGGTGAAACCCTGTCTCTATTAACACAAAAATTAGCTGGGCGTGGTGGCGCATGCCGGTAGTTCCAGCTACTCAGGAGGCTGAGGCAGGAGAATCACTTGAACCCGGGAGGTAGAGGTTGCAGGGACCCGAGATCACACCACTGCACTCCAGCCTGCGCAACAGAGTGAAACTGTGTCTCTCTCTCTCGAAAACAAAAAAAAACAAAATCTTTTTCACCAATGTTTTAGCGTAGATCTGCTGCTGACAAAGTTCCTTAGTTTTCCTTCATCTGCGAATGTCTTGATTCCCCTTCCTTCCTAAGGAATATTTTTGCAGGGTATAGGCTTTTTTCTTTCAGCACCTGAAAAATATTGTGTTAATTTCTTCTGTTCGCCACAGTTTCTGAGGAGAAATCCACTGTCATTCAAATTGCTTTTCCCATATAGGTAAGGTGTCATTTTTCTCTAGCTGCTTCCATGAATTTTTTTTTTTTTGTCTTTCATTTTCAGAAATTTAATTATGAGGTATCTTGGTGTGAATTTCTTTGGGTTGTCAACCTACATAATAAACAGAGAGAGGTGCTCTAAAAGAAAATTATATTCATTCGGGAATAGGGCATTACAGTGAGAATATGCATGTGATAGTAAACTATGTGCATATTAAAGGAAGAAAAAGATTTCTAAAGGAAATATGAGGATTACAAAATCCTTTTAAGATAATTATCCTAGCCAGGTGTGGCGGCTCATGCTTGTAATCCCTGCAGTTTGGGAGGCTGAGGCAAAAGGATCACTTGAGTCCAGGAGTTCTAGACCACCCTGGACAATGTGGTGAGACCCCATCTCTGCAAAAATAAAAATAAATTAGCGGGGTATGGTGGCATGTACCTGTACTCCTAGCTACTTGGGAGGCTGAGGTGGGAGGATTGCTTGAGCCCAGGAGTTTGAGGTTGCAGTGAGCTATGATCACACCATTGCACTTCAGACTGGAGACAGGGAGAGACCCTGTCTCAAAAGGAAAAAGAATAAAATAAAATAAAAAAAATTATCCTTGGCTACAAGGGTCAATAACAAGGGTGTGCCAATTCAAGGTTGGACAGTCAGTTGTTGAGCAGATGTCCTCGCAGAAGTATTTTTTTGTGTGAGGTTGTGATGGCTTTTGTGTAATGTGGTTTTTGCAGTCTTTTGTAATAGTTTTTTTATCAGGCATATATGTATGACCCTTCTCTTCATGGCCTACCTTGGCTCTATTTTTCAGAGGTTTTTTTTTTTTTTTTTGAGATGGAGTCTAGCTCTGTTGCTCAGGCTGGAGTGCAGTGGCATGATCTTGGCTCCCTGCAAGCTCCGCCTCCTGGGTTCACGCCATTCTCCTGCCTCAGCCTCCCGAGTAGCTGGGACTACAGGCGCCTGCCACCACGCCCAGCTAATTTTTTGTATTTTTAGTAGAGATGGGGTTTCACCATGTTAGCCAGGATGGTCTCGATTTCCTGACCTCGTGATCCGCCCACCTCGGCCTCCCAAAGTGCTGGGATTACAGGCGTGAGCCACCACGCCTGGCCACCAGAGATTTTTTTTTTTTTTGAAAAACATAAGTAACTCCATTTTAATTCTGACAACTTTCACATTTCCCCCTTTTGATTAAATTCTTCCTCTAAAAGCATCAGTGATCGATCATTCTGTAGTTAGATTTTGATATCCCTCAGTGCCGAGATGAACCTGTCCCAGGTTGCTGATCTGGTCGTACATTAGAAGGAGTTTTGGCAAGTAGGAGTCAATGGCAAAACCTTTTCAGCCACATTTGAGCAACAAGGGAGGTTTGAGGGAGTGGCTCTCAGGTTAAGTCTACCTGGAGTCCATTATTAAGTTCAATTTGTCTGTTCTGTGGTCTTGCTATCATCTCAAAGTGCTGGACCAGCATTTCTGGTTAGAAGCATATTATGTTAGGAGTTGTACTTCTGCAAAAATTTGACAAGTAACATAACAGATACACAGTTTAAAAAGGGAAAATACAAAGTAAAATTCATAGTAATGACAATCTCAGTCTGCATAATGGTTTTGAGCAATGAACCCCAGCTTAAAAAGGCAACCAATTGTGTAAATCAAATGACCATTATCCTGTCAAGTGAAAATGGCAGGCAGTAAGTGGGTAAGAGTCTCATGATGCTGAATCTTATAGAAAAGCTGTCTATAGTGTGAGAACGTCAACTTCTCATCTCAGTTTGTAATTTGAATGTCTTTGTCTTTGGTTATGGCATCAGGTGGTTTGCTGAACTTTTTTTTGTGGCCTATAAATCTGGCATGACATTTGTTCCTTAAAATTAATCTAGTTTCAGCTCATAGGGCTTTAAGAATAGAGTGGTAGAGTAGCTGGAAGAATTTTTAATAATTAATATTTTTTTAAATTCCATGGAAGAAAGTTAGATTGGAAGAATCTAGAAGAATTTAGGTTTAGGATCTAGTCTAGCTTATAGGTAGACAATAAGAACTTGAAAACAATGCATAGAGCTAGAATCTAATAACAGGTATGTTATAGCATTCTTTTTCTTTTTCTTTTTGAGACAGAGCCTTGCTCTGTTGCCCAGGCTGGAGTGCAGTGGTGCGATCTTGGCTCACTGCAACCTCTGCCTCCAGTAGAAGTAATTCTTCTGCCTCAGCCTCCCGAGTAGCTGGGACTACATGCACCTGCCACCATGCCCGGCTAATTTTTTGTATTTTTTAGTAGAGACGGGGTTTCACCGTGTTAGCCAGGATGGTCTTGACCTCCTGACATCGTGGTCCTCCCTCCTCAGCCTCCCAAAGTGCTGGGATTACAGGTGTGAGCCACCACACCCGGCCTTTTCTTTTTTGAGACAGGATCTTACTTTGTCACCCAGGCTGGAGTGCAGTGGTGCGATTATAGCTTACTGCAGCCTCGGCCTCCTGGGCTCAGGTGATCCTCCCACCTCTGCCTCCTGAATAGCTGGGACTACAGGCATGCGCCACCATACCCAGCTAATTTTTTGTATTTTTGTAGAGATGAGGTTTTGCCATGTTGCCCAGACTGGTCTTGAACTCCTAGGCACAAGCAATTCACCTGCTTCAGCCTCCCAAAGTGCTGAGATTACAAGCATGAGCCACAGTACCTGGCTATAGCATTTCTTTAGAAACTTAACTTTTTTCTTTCTGCATTGATCACATAGGAATTTCAGATTTAGAAACCTTTTGAGGCTAAGAAGCCAAATCAAGGCAGATTTTACATTTTACCTATAGTCTTAAGGTTCTTGGGCCTGCTAGAAAGTGACAGTTTTTACTCATTAACTATCAGGCTGGAGGCTGGGCACAGTGGCTCATGCCTGTAATCCCAGCACTTTGGGAGCCGAGGTGGCTGGATCACCTGAGGTCGAGACCAGCCTGACCAACATGGTGAAACCCTGTCTCCACTAAAAATGCAAAAATTAGCTGGGTGTGGTGGCACATGCCTGTAATCCTAGCTACTCAGGAGGCTGAGGCAGGAGAATCGCTTGAACCCGGGAGGCAGAGGTTGTAGTGAGCCGAGACTGCACCATTGCACTCCAGCCTGGACAATAAGAGTGAAACTCTGTCTCAAAAATGAAACTGTCAGGCTAGGAACCCTTGAAGGGCATTCTGTGTTCTGAAATACAATGTTCCAGTCAAAACCTTGGTAATATAACCAGTATTTTCAATTGCATTCTATTAAAAAAGAGCAGATTTTTATTGAACTTACGCACATAACCGTGTTGCCATAAAAAAAATAAGAATACTCCCAAGTAGTTTCTAAATTTTGGAAGAATCAAGTAGGGAAGAAAAGAAAATGCTTCCATGTTTCTTCACAAAAGCGTATTTTACCAAACTCTTATAAACTATAGATAGCTTAAGAGAAAAAAATTTCCTTAAACTTGAAAATAAAACATTTAAGGAAAGAACTAATGATATTTTACATAAAAGTAAAAAAAAAAAAAGGCCGGGTGCAGTAGCTCACACCTGTAATCCCAGCACTTTGGGAGGCTGAGGCAGGTGGATCACCCAAGGTCAGGAGTTTGAGACCAGCCTGACCAACATGGTAAAACCCTGTCTCCACTAAAAATACAAAAATTAGCCAGGCGTGGTGGCACATGCCTGTAATCCCAGCTACTTGGGAGGCTGAGGCAGGAGAATCACTTGAACCTGGGAAATGGAGGTTGCAGTGAGCTCAGATCGCACCACTGCACTCCAGCCTGGGCGACAGAGCAGGATTCTTGGGGGAAAAAATAAAAAATAAAAGGTAACAAAAACATTACCTTCATCAGTGTTACTTAATCTTACGTAATTAATTTTTTTCTGCTTGATCTTGATTAGCAGTTTCGTGAATTCAAGACTCTTCATTAGAATTCTGAAAAAATTTTATTCAGTCTTGATCTTATAGTTATTAGTAACCTAGACTTAAGAGTTTTGTTACAGTCTTTTCTGTGAATCTGATTGCAGGTATCTTTAGAAAAAATCAAAACGGTTGATGACAGAGACTTAGAATAATCATGATTAAAAATTGAATGGAAATTCATTATAATCAGCAATTGACAAGGAAATTTGACTACGTTCTGGCTTATGACATAATAACCAGATTTATGACTGATATATTAGATTTCTAAGAGTTTTATACAGTTTTGGAACATTCTTATCAATAACTTATCCATTCATGTAACTGAAAGAAGATCTTGCCTCACTATTTGACAAGGTTTCCCAAACCATTTTCCAAATAATCCTGATTTTAGTAGCTCCACAGGATGAGAGAGACATTCTTCTACCTTCTCTGTGGCCCAGTGGGAAAATCCCAAAGTTAAATCTAGCTTAGAAAGACTTAACTTAGAATTTTGATATTGGGGAAGCCCATCAAAGATGCCAAAAGATAGAAAGCACTTGATCAAAACAGGCACAGTGGAATAATAGTCATGCATTTAACCACAGTGATAATCAAGCCTTTGAAGAAATAGAGAAAATTACATGGATGTAAAAACAATCCTTTCAAAGCTCTGTTTTCCTAAGTAATAAAAGCTAAAACCTACTAAAGACAGCATAGGAATTTATCTTGGTAAAACATAATATCTTTAGATTTTATTTGTTTTTATTATTTTTTTTTTTGAGACAGGGTCTCACTCTGTCACCTAAGCTGGAGTACGATGGCACAATTTTGGCTCACTGCAACCTCTGCCTCCTGGGCTCAAGTGATCCTCCCACCTTAGTTCCCTGAGTGGCTGGGACTACAGGTGTGCACCACCGTACCCAGGTAATTTTTGTAATTTTTTATACAGATGGGGTTCCGCCATGTCATCCGGGCTGGTTCAAACTTCTAAGCTGAAGTGATCCACTCACCTTGGCCTCCCAAAGTGCTGGGATTACAGACGAGAGCCACTGCACCTGGCCCAAGATTCTTTCTCATACAAAATTATTATTTTTAACTTTCCTTACCAAAATTACTTTTCATACCTATAACTTTCTTCATCTGTCTCACCCCTACTTACCAGTTCCTTTCTATCTTGTTTCTAGTTCCTTTCTAAATTTACTTTTTGAGATTACCTTTAAATAATCTCCAAATTAGACAAAATTATTCTTTTTTTCTCAAAGAGAATCATTTTATAATTTTTAGAAACATGTTTCCCCATAACATAATTTTAAATGTGTACTAATGGACCAAAATATATTTAATCTTTCTATAAAATTTAAGAAGCAGGAACACAGATATTTATGTTCAGTCATTTGTTTCAGTTTTTTATCTTATTTGAAAATGACCCAGACATTTAATGAACATCTATCATTTCATTGAGCATAATTTTAAATTTCCAATTAGCCAGGTGTGGTGGCACACACCTGTAGTCCCAGCTATTTTAGGGCAGCTGAGGCAGGAGGATTGCTTGAGCCCAGGAGTTTGTGAACAGCCTGGCTACATAGTAAGATGCCACATTAAATAAAAAATAAAAATAAATACACTTTAAAAAATTTCAAATTACATGAAAAGTTTATTTATAAATGTTTATCCTCTTTATATTTACATGATATATTTATTTTTAACAGTTTACCTAGATTACTTGTGAAAACTGAGATATTAGACAAAGCTTGTCATCATTTCAAGTTATTTCTCTGTTAACATTTTTATAGCCTCTGAATATCAAGTGTTCACCTAAGAAATTTAAAGTTAAATATATGGGTATTTTGTTGATAACACAGGAGATACAGCTGATTTTATGAAACCAACAATATTAAATTAGCCTTATTTACCAAAGGGTTACACAAAGGTTATTCTGTTTTAAAAATGAATTTATAGTTTAATATCTAACAGATACCAGCATGCAGCTAAAAATGCATACCGACAGTTTTGAAGACATTTCTATTTTTATGTTACTAATAATTTAAAAACCAGCTTATTTATTAAAGATTTACTTCTAAAAGGCATGAGGGTTAATTACTATATATTTTCTATGAGTGCTCATTTATCTAAGCCAATCTGAATGGAATTCCCTAAGGGATTGCTGGCTGATTATGTCAGATTTTACCATGTAGACACAACATATTACATAATACATGTACATATGCATAAACATACCAGATGCTTACATATGCACACAAATCTTACAGCTTTCATTTTAAAATTTTAGTTATGAGAGAGTAATACAAACTCACCAGTCTATAAAAGATGGTTGGATCCAACTTCTACTTCTGACAAAATGGGACCTGTTCACATGGCTAAATTTTGCTCCAACAACTAATCCAGTGAAAGCTGTGGACCAAAATTTTCATAAACAGTTTAACTTTTTAAAATCTCTTTCATCCTTTTCCTTTTTTCTGTTTCAATGAGTTTGGGGTAACTCTTCAATGTTTACATTTTAACTAAGACCAACTGAATTGTATAAGAAAAACAAAGTCTCCAAGTGGCCTTGAATTAGTAGAAAATGTATCTTTTGTTTGCTGGTCTGGTTTACTTGAATAGTCAGTGGATGGGCAAGCATTTTGGCTGTGTGTGTGTGTGTGTGTGTGTGTGTGTGTGTGTGTGTGTGTGTTTTCTTTTTTGTTTTTTTCTGGCGCCTTGTGTCAGACTAAGCAATTTTATGCTGGACAGAGAAATATTATTGCTCTGAGCTCATGATTTTCACCTGTTTGGTCTAGAAGCCCAGCTTTTTTTTTTTTTTTTTTTTTCTTTTGAGACGAAGTCTGGCTCTGTCACCCAGTCTGGAGTGCAGTGGTACGATCTCGGCTCACTGTAACCTCTGCCTCCTGGGTTCAAGCGATTCTCCCGCCTCAGCTTCTCAAGTAGCTGGGATTACAGGTGCCTGCCACCATGCCTGGTTAATTTCTATATTTTTAGTAGAGATGGGGTTTCATCATGTTGGCCAGGTTGGTCTCGAACTCCTGACCTCAAGTGATCTGTCTGCCTCGGCCTCCCAAAGTGCTGGAATTACAGGTGTGAGTCACCAAACCTGGCCCTGAGAACCTAACTTTTATAAACATTTACCTAGTTCTTTTTCTTTTAGACTATTAATCCTTCAATTAACTGTTCTATCACCTTAAGTGGTTGTTAGACAAACCTAAATTTACATTTACAAAAGGTATCTAGGTTGTTGGCTGCTATGAAGCTGTTGTAAT
The DNA here is from genome assembly GCF_037993035.2 of Macaca fascicularis. Classification (NCBI taxonomy): domain Eukaryota; kingdom Metazoa; phylum Chordata; class Mammalia; order Primates; family Cercopithecidae; genus Macaca; species Macaca fascicularis. Next base: position 136,602,521 of record NC_088378.1, read on the forward strand.
TTGTAAAGCCATTAATTTGAAAGACCTTTAGGACCCCCCCCGCAAAAAAAAAAAAATCTTGGCTGGAATGCCATTAGGAGAGAGTGTTATCTCAACACCAGGAGAAAAGTTAGCAGATTCAAAGTAGAGATCTTAGAAGGATCCATATGTTAACATTGTAGTTGGAGGGTTTGTGTGCTTTTTTTCTTTTTTAGAGAGTTTGACTAATGACTGAATTTTCCTTCAAGTAATTTGCCCATCATTTAAAAAACATGCATAAGCATAGGCCATATTATATAGCTGGCTGGAGTCTCAGAAAACCTGGCGTGCCTTAGCGTTTGTGAGTCCCATTCCATTTCTTATTAATCTCTCAAGAGCAAAGATAATCCTATAAATCCACCAGAGAATGTCAGGAGTCTGGACTGGTATTTTAGATCATGGCAACTGCCCTCATGGCTTTTAATTAGTCATCCACTAGTGTCTGCCATTTGGAATGTTTATTTTTGCTCTTGGAGGATTTCCAGAAATCAGCAAAGGAAAAGGGCCAAGTCACTTACAGACACGCATAACCGAACCAAAATGAGACCAAAATTAGTGTTCACAATACTTTTAACCCAGCTGTACAGATTAAACGCACTCTTAAATTAGGCAGGCAGGAAGAACCAAAAGTAAATTCTCCAGAAAAGACTTGCCTCACAGATAGGATATAAATTCTCTAGAAACCAGAGCACTCAAACCAGAAGGGCACTTGTCCTCATCCCAGAAAGGACTTTCCAGAAAAGACAAAAAGGCTTTTATCATCCCAGGAGGATGTGATGTCCTTTATTAAAGGCAGACTTGTAACTGAAACAAACCCTCTATAAAGTGAAAAACAATTCACCAAAGGGAGGGAGTCTGAGAATCCTACAGGAGATTCACCCGGCTGGAAAAGGCAACTCATGAAGATGGAGAGCACAAAGGGCTCAGTCAGTGTACACTCAGTTTCAGGGGCCTCTGATTCTTCTGAAGTGAGCTTGCCTCATCCCACTTCTGACACCATTTATGTCAACCTCAATAACAAACGGAGTGAGGCCCTCTAAAACAAAATGATATTTATTTGGTAATAAGGTATTGCAATGGGAATACATGTGTGATAGTAAACCATGTGCATATTCAGGGATTTGAAGGAAGACAAAGGTTTTCAAAGGAAAAATGAGGATTACATAATTGTTTTGAGATAATTATCCTTGGCTAAAGGATCAATAACAACGGTGGTGCCAGTTTGGGGTTGGACAGTCAGTTGCTAAGCAGATGTCCTTGCAGAAGTGTTTTTTTGGCATAAGGTTGTGACGGTCTTCATGCTAGGTTCTGGTTTTCACAAGGTTGTGGTCTTTTGGAATAGTTTTTGTTACCAGACATTTATGCATGAGAACGAACTCTCCAGTTCTTCTTCTTCTTTTTTTTTTTTTTGTAAACACAAGTGACTTTTTTTTTTTGTTATTTGTTGTTGCTTTCTTTTCTTTTCTTTTCTCTTTTCTCTTCTCTTTTGTCTTCTCTTCTCCTTCTCTTCTCTTTCTTTTGTGACAGTCTCCCTCTGTCACCCAGGCTGGAGTGCAGTGGCAAAATCTTGGCTCACTGCAACCTCCACCTCCTGAGTTCAAGCAATTATCCTGCCTCAGGCTCCTGAGTAGCTGGGATTATAGGCACGCACCACCATGTCTGGCTCATTTTTCAGGGTTTTATCATGTTGGCCAGGCTGGTCTCAAACTCCTGGCCTCATGTGATCCACCTGCCTCAGCCTCCCAAAGTGCTGGGATTACAGGTGTGAGTCACCATGCTTGGCCAGAAATGACTTTTTTTTTTTCCATGAAAGAATTTAATAGGGAGTTGATTTTGTTGTAGAATCATATCTTCCTGTTCTGTGACACATTAGAAACGTAAACTTTAGGGCTTTTTCATCTCCACAGCATAGAGGTCTGATCGCTTCTGTCTAAAAACGGGGATTTGCTGGCGTATTTCAACCAGCTTCTTCAGGTCTATGTCTGAATACACGATTGCTTCTTCTGTGCCAGCTTTGGCTAGGACCTCCCCCTAAGGGTTCACCATGGTGCTGTGTCCCCAGGCAACGTAGGAGGCTTTGTCATCCCGGGCAGGAGAGGCTGTGGCCACATACACCTGATTATCAACAGCCCGGCTTCGCTGAAGCAACTCCCAGTGGGCTGGTCCAGTGGTCAGATTAAAAGCTCCTGGATATACCAACAGCTGGTAGCCTCTCTGTGCTAGATTTGTGCAAGCTCTGCAAACCGCGTGTCGTAGCAGATGCCCAGACCCACTCTGCAGTAAGGAGTATCAAATGTGGAGAAACTATCACCTGGACTCAACGTTTTAGATTCTTGAAATGTAATTTTTCCAGGAACATCAGTGTCAACAGATGGATCTTTCTGTACTTTGCTAGTAAAGTTCCATCAGGCCCAAACACAGCACAGGTGTTATATAATTTCCCAGCATCCTCTGCAGGGATAGAGCCTCCAATGAGATATATGCTGCATTCCTTTGCTACTTCAGAAAGCTTCTGTGTGGATTCACCAGGAATTTTCTCTGCATATTCAGGAAAATATTTCGTTCCATATGGAGAATTAAAGCATTCCGGCAAAGCGTTGCTGCCTCCTGGATAAAGCTACAAGCTCGAGTGACGTTATCTGATTTGATGGAAGAAATTTGAAGCTGGATGAGAGCCAAGTGGAAAGTGGCCATGGCTCTTCAGACAAGCACCACCTCCAGAAATGACTTTTAATTCTAACCACTTTCACAGAGTTTATCTGGTTTGGGATTTGCTCGGCTTCTTGAATCTGAAGGTTTATATTTATGTTTGTTGCCAAATTTTGGAAGTTCTCAGGCATTATTTTTTTGAGTGCTTTTTTTTTTTTTTTTTGAGATGGGGGTCTCACTCTGTTGCCCAGGCTGGAGTGCGGTGGGGTGATCACAGGTCATTGCAGCCTCAACCTCCTTGGCTCAAGCAATTCTGCCACCTCAGCCTCCAGAGTAGTTGGGACTACAGGCACACACCACTACACCCAGCTAATTTTAAAGTTTTTTGTAGAGACAGGGTCCCACTATGTTGCCCAGGCTGGTCTTGAGCTCCTGGACTCAATCTATTCTCCCACTACAGCCTTCCAAAGAGTTGGGATTACAGACATGAGCCACCGTACCCAGCCTCGAGTATTTTCTTAGCCTCCCTCTTTTTCCTTCTTGTTTGTTGACACAAATGTTAGATCTTTTGTTATGGTCACACAGACCCCTGAGACGCTGTTCATTTTTTTTTTTGTCTATTTTCTCTCTGTTGTTCTGATTGGGTAATGTCTGTTGTTTTGTTTCCCAGTTTATGGTGCACCTTTCCTTTCCCATCCACTCCACTCTTTTTTTTTTTTTTTTTTTGAACTCTGAACTTTTTATTGGCCTCCTGCTCCCCAAAGGGTGCCCTGCTTCTGCTGGCTTAATGCCTCAGAACTTTGGTGTCATTGGTCTCAGACACCACTTTGCCATCCACTATCCGGTGGGTGGTGGTCTTTTGGATGGTTTGCATGGAGTTGCTGCTGTCCAAGGCATCACCAAGATTGAATTCCTCGCCATCTTCCAGCAGGCGGCGGTAGGTGGCGATCTCAGCTTCCAGCTTGACCTTGATGTTCAACAGGGCCTCATACTCCTGGGCCTGGCGCTGTCCCTCTGCCCGGGTCTGTGCCAGCTCTGACTCCAGGTGCAGCAGGATCCCATTGAGCTGCTCCATCTGCAGGGCATAGTGGGCCTCCACCTCCCTCAGGTTGTTCTCCAAGCTGGCCTTCAGATTTCTCATGGAGTCCAGGTCGATCTCCAAGGACTGGACTGTATGTCTCCGTTCTGTGAGCATCATCTCAGCAGCTCCAACTTTGGCAGACTGCGTGGTGACTGCTGTGGTGCTCTCCTCAATCTGCTGAGACCAGTACTTGTCTAGCTCCTCTCGGTTCTTCCGAGCCAGCTCGTCATATTGGGCCCGGATGTCTGCCATGATCTTGGCGAGGTCCTGAGATTTGGGGGCATCTACCTCCACGGTCAACCCAGAGCTGGCAATCTGGGCGTGTAGGCCTTTTACTTCCTCTTCGTGGTTCTTCTTCATGAAGAGCAGCTCCTCCTTGAGAGCCTCGATCTCTGTCTCCAGCTGCAGTCGAGTGACATTGGTGTCATCAATGACCTTGCGGAGCCCATGGATGTCGTTCTCCACAGACTGGCGCATGGCCAGCTCTGTCTCATACTTGACTCTAAAGTCATCAGCAGCAAGACGGGCATTGTCAATCTGCAGAACGATGCGGGCATTGTCCACAGTATTTGCGAAGATCTGAGCCCTCAGGTCCTCGATGATCTTGAAGTAATGGCTCCAGTCTCTGACCTGGGGTCCCTTCTTCTCCAAGTGCTCCCGGATTTTGCTCTCCAGCCTCCGGTTCTCGGTCTCCAGGCTCCTCACTCTGTCCAGGTAAGAGGCCAGGCGGTCGTTCAGGCTTTGCATGGTCTCCTTCTCGTTCTGGATGCCTCCCATTCCTGCCAGACCCCCGGCCATCCCTGAGGCCAGGCCCCCGGACCCCATGCCGCCCCGGAAGCTGGTGGAGCGGGACACGGAGATCCGGGAACCAGAACTCCCGGCGCCTGCATAGACACTGGCCGCACTGCTGACCGGCCGGGCGCCGTAGCTGGGCGCCTGGACAGAGCCCAGGGACCGGTAGTTGGTAGAGAAGGTGGAGCAAGTGGTGAAGCTCATGCTGTATGGGAGGAAGGCGAGACGACAGGACTCAGGCTTTGCCGACCTCCACTCCACTCTTAAGCCCATCTGCTGAGCTTTGTGGTTATTGTATTTTTTTTAGTTCTAAAATTTCCAGTAGGTTCTTTATATCTTTTATTTCTTTGCTCAGACTTTCGACTTTTTCATTTTCTACAAGTGTGTTTATAATTGTTTGTTGAAACATTCTTATCATGGCTGCTTTAAAAATATTTTTCAGATAATTCTAATATCTGTGCCATCTTGGTGTTGATATCTTTTTTTTTTTTTTTTTTTAAGATGAAGTGTCGCTCTGTTGCCCAGGCTGGAGTGCAGTGGTGCAGTCTCAGGTCCCTGCAACCTCCGCTTCCCAGGCTCAAGCCCTTCTCCTGCCTCAGGCTTCCGAGTAGCTGGGACTACAGGTGTGTGCCACTATATCCGGCTAAGTGTTGGTATCTATTGATTATTGCCTTTTAAATTCAGATTGAGGTTTTTCTGGATCTTGGTATGACAAGTGATTTTCTATTGAAACTTGGACATTTCTATTTCTCATTCTTGTTTAAACCTTCTCTTTTAGCTGACTTTGACACCACTCTAGCAAGGGAAGAGGAAATAGCATATTGCTGCCAGGTTGGGGGTCAAAGCCCAGTTTCCCCCCCTGCCTCCACTGATACCTGAGGTGGGAGGCTGCTTGTTACTGCTGGGATGCCATGGGACTCCCAGCTGCCCCTGTGGTTTCCACTGACTCCCCAGGCGGGAGCAGCCGCACAATCCCTGGGTGCTGGTGAGCGTTCTGCCTCCTCACCAGGCCCCTCTGACACCACGCGTGAGGTTGTTGGGCACCTCATTATAGCTGTGTGAGGGTCGAGGTCTTGGCCTCTGCTGATCTGGGCGGGGCCTCATTTTTGCTGTGGTGTTCGGCTGGAGTAGAGCAGTTATTTATTGTCTGAATTTTCTGTCTTGCTAAGCTGCCCCTTTCCTAGTCCTCTGGTTGGAAAGAACAGGTTTTTGTGCCCACGGGTGTTTCCACTGGGGGTTTTAATTGTACTTAGTGGGAAGAACAGGGAAAAGAGCATCTACTGATCTTCCGAGACACAGGCGTTAGTTTACTTTTGGTAGCTGTTGTCAAGGTGTCCATGTTACATGTGGTGCACACGTTGCTTTCCATTGTTTCTTTTTCTTAAGGGTGCATTTTGCTATGCAGAAATGTTTGGTTTTTAGAGACTCAAATATATTAATCCTTTTTAAAAAATGGATTCAGGGTTTTATAACATGTTTGGAAAGGCCTTTCTCAAACCAAGCTTATATATTTAAAAAAAAAAAAAAACCTCCCATTTTCTTCTAGCTTTAAGGTTTTATTTTATTTTTTTACATTTAAATATGTGAGCCATCTGGAATTTATTCTGGCATAAGTTGGAACAGGAATCTCCCTGCACTCCCTCCCTCTTGGCTACCCAATTGTCCCAGCTCCATTTACTGAGTAATACATATTTTACGGTGTTAGGAAAATTCTGTTTGGTAAATGGTTGTTTATAATAGCGTTCCTAACAGCTGAGTCCTGAAAAAAGTGGTCTCAAAGTCCTGGAGGCCGCACGGAGGAAGGCAGGGGTCAGCCTTGAGCTTTCCTCGTTGTTAGTTGATGACAGTGGGTGCAGTGTGAGCCCCAGGCTGAACTGCAGGACACACTAGATGGTCAGCCTGTCCCTATCTGTGGGACTTGGATACCCTCTGGGTTCAGGAAGCCAGGGGTGGCCATGGCTGACTAGAGGGTGTTTTGAGCTGCCTTGGAAAGTGCTCCAGCTTGAAAGTTCTTCCTCCTCTATGGCCTGGTCATTGCTGAGGGTTGATCTATCCCAATTTTCAGTAGTAATAGCCCAGCTGCCTAGGAGCCTGAGCATCTGTGAATGGGAGGCTCATGACGACGTGGAGGAGTATGACAGAAATGAGCCCTTGGAGGAGGAGAAAGGAGTGAGTGGAAGAGGCCGGGGATTCTGCCTCCCACAGAGGCAGGCAGAACGTGTAAGGTGGCCCCAGAAGGGATGATGAGAGCAGCGGTATGTCCTGGTGCCCTGATGACACTAGTTATGACCCGACCTTTCTCTTCCGGCTGTCAGGTTTCTTCTGCTTAGGAAAGAGCACCATAGCCAGGGAGCCAAGGGATGTGGGGATGAAGAACCCCTCTGGAATGTGAGGCCTTCCCCGACCGGGCCTCAGTGGACTTTCCCAATTCAATGCAGTGTGGCCTACAAAGCTCTAACTGGGAGTAACAACCTGGGATTTGGCGCTCTCTCTGCCATTTGCTGGCAGGCTGGCTAGAAGAAAATCATTTTCCTAGTCTGGACCTTGTTTTCTTTACAAATAAAACTGGGTATTGAACTAGATAAGTGATTTTCTTTTTTAAGGCCCTTTTAAGAAATGGAAGAGTCCACAGAAACTCAGGAATAAAAGCGTTCAGTGTTAGGCAGCTGGGGTTGAAGCAGGCCTAGGAATAGGGGCTCTGGCAGCTGGAGCCACTGGACCAGATGGGGCTTAAGGTCCCTCCCGCTGGCCCTGGGACCTGCTTTATGAATAGAGGTGACAACACCTGTCTGGAAAGGAGGGGGGCTAATGAGATGGTTGCCTGGAAAGCTAGCAGAGCTGGAACATAGGTGCTCCATCAATGAAGGGGCTGCTATGACCGCTTGTACCTTCCCAAATTCTCCCCTCTAAATACAGCTCAGTCCTTCCTCTCCCTGCCACCAGCCCTCAGGGAACACTTTGCCCTCTGCATCCCAACCACAGCACGGCTTCGGGCTGGTAGCTAGTTGTTTATGTCTAAAACTTAACCACTGCAATCCAAGCAAGTTCCTGAAAGGAGACCAATTTCTTTCACAGCTCTAGATCCCCCAGGCTGCCCGGGAGGCAGATGTTCGACTCATGTCTGTGGGTGGACAAGCCCAGACCAGGATGCAGAAGAGATGCAGCTGCAGCAGTATCAGGATGTGGCCCTGGCTTGGTGTTCACAGCACGATGCTCCTAAGGAGGGGAGGTGAATCATGGGGCCCTTGCACCTCACAGGGCAGCTGTAACAGTTAGAGAGTGCGAGACAGAAAGCCAAACAGCGTAGGACGCGACTCACCGACCCTGAGCCTGCATCTCGCCTGTGCCCACGCCTCTGCCAGAAAACCATCAAGACGCTTTCCAATTCAAAGACTCAGAATTAAGGCTGCGTTCATGTCGCTTCTCATTTATTAATTCAGTCTAAGTTGTACAGTTATGAAAATAACAAAACCAAAGCTGGAAGCCCAGGAATATTTACACTCTCTTGGGTAGTGAGGTCAGTCTATGTTGTTGCACAGATTGGTTATGTTTGGTACCTCAAAATGTTTATAATTCAGACAAAATCAGACAGATTAACAATTTTATGTACAGTAAAACAAAAGGGGAAGTCATTCAAGTATCAAAATACAGAGACAAAGATTAAATAACATTTTTTATTACAGTTCAGTCCATTGCCACACCATGAGCAACAATACTTGTGAGCTGGCCTGGGCGTCTCACAGACAGCCCCCGTTCAGACTGGCTTTCTAATGTCTCTGCCTGCTGCCTGCTCCAACCTGAGCGTCTCGGGAACTCCCATTAGTGTCTGAAGCTGGAGGGCCCAGGAGGGACACGGAGCACTGCACATGCAGAGCCTGTCGGGAAGGTCTTATGCGCTGAGCAGCTGGTGGACAGGGAAGAAGAGGTGGACAAGAAACCTGTGGCTGGAACAGGTACTGAGCCCATCTGAGGTCTCCCACCCTAATAGGCTCCTTCACAGTTCAGAAACGCAGCGACAGGGTCTGCCCCTGGTGTGACCTGCACTTGGAGAAGTGCAAAAGTAGGGGCCTTCCCACTTGAAGCCTGTCCTTAAAGTTACAATAACCCTTTCTAGGAAAGGGAGACTACCTGCCCCAGAGGAGAAGAAAAGAAAGGCCCAGTCATTTTCCTTTCTTGAATATTCAGAAATAAACCAATCTCTAAACAGAACCCAGGGCCACAGCAGACTAGCCAAGGCTTCCAATATGAAAATACCCTGAATAAATAAAGACGATATAGCAGCTTCAAGCAGAAGAAACACCTATGGATGATCTAAGCACAAAAGACAGCTTGAGGAGTGCATCGTAGTGTCTGCAGTTTCTTTCGGACCTGCCGCCCCCAACAGAGGCCCACTTAGACATGGCCTGGCCCCTCAGGAGGAAGACGGGCACCAGCATGTGCGCAGCAGCAGCGCAGTCTACTCTGGATGCTTTAGGGTTCCTGGTCAACTCTGGGAAGAAAGTCGAGGCCTAGTACTGTACAGCGTTAGCTCATGGGAATCCTCACAGGCCCTGAAAGGAGCAGGAAATGAAGTGAAACTGCAAGGTGTCGAGGTCTTCGTTTAGTACCAAGAAGTGGAGGGGGGCCCGCCTCTGCCGCAGAGGGAGCTGGGTCCCAGGCCCCAACCTGCTGGGCACTCAGCAGATAGAAACCCACAAGGCCTGGCCTCTAGCCAGCCAGAGACACAGCCCCACTTCTGATTTCTGGCCAACCACATGGGTTAAGAATGTGCCTAACAGTACTCCCTGCACATACACACCCACAAAGAATTTAAATTCACAGCCTTTGCGGGGAAAGAGGAGTGTTGCTGAAGCCTGGACTATTCATCCTGGGACCAGATTGACATGCCAGGAAAGCTCAGAGCCTGCTAAAGTGCCCACAGGAGGAACTGGGCACACAACTGAGCTGAGCCAACTTTGCCTCTCAAATCCACAGCAGTTTCCCCTGCATTTCTACTCTAGTTCAGAGGAAAGACTGCAACCCAAGTTACTTTTAAAAGCAAAGTGAGCAGTGGGAAAGCTTAAGAAGCAGAGGCGCACTAGGATGCCAGCCTGCCCCAAAGGCCACGCGGGGGAGCATTGATGATGCACTGTCACCTTATTTAGCCTTTTCCACACCAGGGGCCGGGGATGAGCCCAGCTGCCGAGAGTGTAACTGTCAAACCAATAATTCAGAGAAGCAAAATGAGCCCCAATCACACAGGCTGATTAGACAAATCACAAATCGGCAAGTAGCAACCTTAGCTGACCTACTCCAAACATTAACGCCCCAAAGCTGCATTTCCTGTTCTCTGACACAATGCAGGCAGTACAGCGCCGGCCAGCCCAGGGCAGTGCTCCGGTCACTGACGCGTAAGAGGCCAGGGAGAGGCCTGGCGCTCTGGTGCTGGCTAAGACTTCCCAGCACTAGAAACTGCACACTTATCTTCATTTGGCCACTGAACCTTCCCATCGGGAACCCCAGAAATGGACCGGAAACCTTTGAGTTGCTCAGGTGCCTCTAGGGCTGTGTTCTTACAAGAAGCCTGTGTCCAGCCCCTGAAGGGGACAGGAAATTGGGCAGTTCATAAAGAGCAGCAGCTGACATGGTCAGGTTTGAAAAGCAGACGCACCGTACTCACTTCTGCCCGAGCCTGCTCCGTTCCCCTCACCCACAGGCCACCACCTTCTCTTCAGACCTGCTGAGCTGCACCCAGGTCCCATCCTGAGGACAGAGGCTGTGCAGGCTGGCCTCTGAACCAACCTCAGCTCCCCTGTCCTCTGCCCCATGGCCATTTGTCTAAAGATTGGCAGTATGACCTAGAGGTTTGAGCCAAGTATTAAAAGTTCACTTTATAAAAAGATTTTGTTTCTGTTAAAAACAATGTGTTCTGAACAAGTCACTTCTTGACCCTCTGGAATGCCAGTCCCATCTGCTAGCGGCCCGGAGTGCTTCCCCACAGCCAAGGCAGGGCTCGTTCTGCAAGACGTGGTGGTGGCAGGCCCAGGCCAAGTGGCCAAGAGGAGGTCCTGCAGGTGGAGGTGAGGCCTGGGTCTTCAAAGCTGCAGGTGAGGCGGCGGCGGTGATGGCAGTGGGAGCCTATGCCCCCACGTCTATGTTTCCGCAGCACAGTGTGGTTCCTCAGTGGCTCAGCTTGGCAGAAGCAAACAATGGGGGGAGGAAAGGGTTAACCAGTGGGGCCTGTGGACGGTGGAGGAAACGGAAAGGAAACACAGCAGGACAGAAGATCCCTCAGAGCCTCCCCTGGGCACCCTCCACGCCTGCTTTGAGCACCCACAGCCCGCAGCCTCGGCCGCCTCTGGCTCAGCAACTCTGCTCAGGAAGGCACAAGGATGGGTGGGTGCGCAGGACCCACCCGGTTTATCGACTTGGGTTTGGACTGCCCTGGCCGACTGGCTTTCCTAGTGGTCCCTGCTCTATGTGCACGGCTGCCTTCCTGTCTCCTGCCATCCAAACTGATCTGCCCACATTGGAGAACGGGGGCCTCTTCAAAGACTCAGCTCCACCATCCCAGCTGCTGAGCTGCTGTGAGGGAACGGCCTCTCCTCTCAGAGGAGTCAGGAGGCTGAGGGAGGTGTTCAGGGGCGCGCTGGACGGCGCTATCTGTGATCCCCCACTGTGAAGAAAGTCAGAAAGCTCCCAGAGGACAATGGAGGCCACTTGGTCCAGGTCCCTGTCCTCCAGCAGCTCTGCTCTGTGAGGGAAGAAGGTGCGCCGTGTGTGCAGGGCACAGGCCGCCTCCTCGTTGGTTCTACAGAAGGCTTTCCTCCTCAGTGAGCTAGACTCCAGAGCCAGGCCCAAGGCTGCCAGGCCTTGAGACTCCGTGGTGAAGATAGAGGGGCTGTCCACACATGTGCCACCCCCCTCCTTGGAGGGGAAGGCCCATCAGGACTGAGACACCTGCTGTGTGAGCCAGCCTGTGAGTGTTCAGATACCCAGAGCCCCAAGCGGGATAGTCAGCACGGACCCAAGGGCCTGGCGCGTATCTTGGGCCCTCACAGAAAGCAGTCTATCCCTGGTCCAGCCACATCACTGAGCTCAAGGTCTCACAAGGGCGCAGCCATGAGAGTGAGGCCAGCTTCGCAGAGGAGCGGAGGACAGTGGGGTGGGGCTGCAGGTCGGCTGTGAGCAGAGTGCTGGGGACTCTGGCACCGGGTGGTCACAGTGGTTGGTTGTTTCAGGAGAGGTGAGAATAGTCAGCTAGCTCTTGGCAATGGTGCCCAGCTGTGGCTCAGTACAGCAGACAGGAGGAGGGAGCCACACAGAGCCCAGCCCAACCCCAGGGAGCTATCAGTGCCATTGGGATTCTCTGGAGACTGCCCTGCCCGTCGGGGTTCACAGTGCCTGCCCGTGGAGGCTTCTGGGGTGCAACAGAACCCCTGAGCCCTCTTGGTGCCCACCTCAGAGGCAACTCACCCCCTCAAGCTGTCCTCAGCCCAAGGGGGAGAATTCACAGTGTTCGGTGGTGGTAGGTACGAGAGCTGCGAGTGTACAGCGTCTACGCTGCCGCCCGCCCAGGAGGAGCAGGTCCCAGTGCAGTTGGGGCCTTGGCATCAGCAGCTGGAAGGAGAGTTGAGGACAGCAGAAAGATCGGATGGCAAAGGCACAGTGAGACTAGTGGAGACAGGGAGTGGGTTGTTTTAGAAGATAGTGGTCTCATACTTGGTGCTGAGGCTCCGCTTAGAGTCTGGTTTGGGGTCCACAACCCAGGAGACACTGGCATGGGATTGGGCATCTTGGTCCATATCGGGTGGTTCCAGCTGCCAAACAAGGAAGCAGTCAAGAGTCAGGGAGCTCTGTGCCAGGGCTGGAGGCGGCAGGCCCCTCCCACCCCCAGGCTGGGCTGTGGCCCCTGTGCTGGGAGCGGTAGCCCTTATTCTCCTCAGTCAAAGAGCAGGCCCCTGGGGGCGGGCGGAGGAGGGACACCCTCCCGGAGCATCTTGGCGAGGGCCACCTCCAGGCACAACCTCTCTCCAGGATTTCTTGGGATTGCTCAAAGGATCCCTGTCCTACCCAGGTCTCCTGCTCTAAGCCCCAAACTCGCTCACACTGGGCAGGAAAGGGATATGGGGCTTGGAAATGTCAAGCCTCAGGTCTCTCTGGTAGGGCCAGAGAGCTCACCCCAAGGCAAGACCACAGCAGTCACCCCAGACCTCTGGAGAGAGGACACACAACAGAAAAACAAAGAGGGCTGAAGCACACACAGGACAGGCAGAGGGCATCTCAGGAAGAGGGGAAAGAATGTCACAATGGCAGAGGGAGAGGCCACCAGAGGCTAAGAGCGCTCACGGTCACTTCGGGGAGACTGACACACAAGACAGCAGGAGGCGTAAAGACCTTGACTCCAGGACTAACAGACGGCAGCGGTAGGTAGGAAGGACGGTGGGTGGTGCAGGTGTGACAGTAACAACAGCGACTATCGGGGGGCAGCGGCACCTGGGGTGCAGAGCAAAGCAGACACAGACACAGGGATGGCGCAGTTACTGGGGGCTGCCTGCGGGCCGCTCTCTGCAGCCCCTTGATGGCCTTGCCCTTGGGGGAGCCCGGCGAGGGAGGGCATTGGGGGCACCAGAGGCCGGCCCAGGCCAGAGGAGCTGTTGCCTTTCCAGGGCGAGACCTGGCAGGGGTGGGAGACAATGAAGAGGGTCATTTCCCTGGGGGGCCAGCTTTCTGGAAGTGCCAGAAGACCCTCCTCGTGCTGGCCACCCCGAGCCCTTGAATCCCCGGGGCCAGGGAGGGGGGGGTCTTGTCCAGCGGGGCCCACGTACTGCGGATTTCCTCACGCCGACCCGAGGCTTAGGCACCGGTTTGGAAGATTTTGTTTCAATCATCTCAGCTGCAGAGGCGCCCATTGCCCTGGACTTCTGGGCCTGCAGGGCCAACTGATAGGCCACCTCGAAGGCCTGCCCCAGCGTCAGGATGATCTCGTAGGTCAGGTTCTGGGAGGAAGCAGATCACCACTTAAGTGCCTGGTTCAGGAGCCGCTTCACCCTTGTCCTCACCCCCACCCTGAGCACACAGGCAGCATCTGGGGTAAGAAGAGAACACTGGTTTTGAAAAGACACAATTTGAGCATAACACACTGTTTCCTTCTGCAGGATTTCATGGGATAGAAACACCAGGCAAATGCAAAAACTGCTGCCAGCTGAACCAAGCCCCCAGGAGAGAGAGACACCCCCCACCCCACCACACCTGGTGCCATAGCTTCACACTGGATATGACCTTCCTCGCAGGGACCACGTGTTCCCCTCTAAGTCTACCTGGGAGCGCTCCTACCTCCCTTCAACTTTTCCCTCCTTTCCCTCCTTTCCCTCTCCCTAGGTCTCTGTTGTTCTCCCCGCTCTACACAGGATGTGGCCGGGAGCTGAGCTGTGGGGAAGGCAGGTGCACACTGCTACAAGCCCACGGCAGGTCTTTTCCAAGGCAGGGTGCCATGCCTGAGGTGGTACTTGGGTGTTTCTTAGCCATTTAATATAAGTGGTGCTAGTGCTTTTGTTTTTAATGTGTCACCGACAAAGTTTGTGAGTGCTGTGCCCCTAACTCCGTTTCCCCTTAAACCCTGTGGTTTTTAGTGTGTGATTTTTACACAGCACAGTGGTTAGGAGCACCTATGTGGCGTTACAGCAGAACTGAGTGTATGTGGGAAAAGTCAGCAACAGGTTAATGCCACTGACTGTGCTGTGTGGACCACCTCATCCATCTCACAGTGGCCCCTGAGGTGGGCCACGTTATATCCCCTCCAGACAGATGAGGAAGCAGGCAGACGTGATGTTTCCAAGCTCACACAGCTAGCAAGCGGCAAAGCCTGGCTCCTCCTAACCTTCACTGGCCCAGAGCAAGCAGAGGACTGGGATGGATGAGGTCCTGGGAGTGTGAGGATGCCCAGAGCTGCCTGTATTCCAGGAGCCACAGAGATTTTGGAAACAGCCGCTATCTCTGAGGACAGCAGAGACCTGGACCCCTCTGACTTCCTCCTGGGGTGAGGAGGCAGCCTGGGGCCACTCCCAGGCTTTGTTGTAGGTTACAGGGAACCCCTGCCTGTGGCTGTCATTTCTGGTCTGCTCCCTGTGGGCAGCTGTGTGAGGATGAACTCTCCTCGGCCCAGTGGCACCCAGAGCCGAGCCTCAGCAGGAATTTGAGGCAAGAAAATCTGCCAAAGAGGGCACAGCTGCCCTTAAGAGGGAAGTAGAGGGCATGTCTGGGAGGTGGCCCAGGCAGAGGTTGGAGAGCTAGGGCAGGGAGCCGGGGAAGACAATCGCCTTGCCTGACCTAAGAAAACACTCGCCGAAAACCTGGAAAGTCAGGGGCGGTGGCTCATGCCTATTACCAGTTATGTGGGAGGCTGAGGTGGGTAACTTGCCTGACCCCAGGAGTGCAAGGCCAGCCTGGGCAACATAGCGAGACTCCATCTCTTTAAACAAAACAACAAAAAAAAGCTGGAACCCCCTGTCCCTAGTGCCCTGGGCCGGTCTCTGTTCTTCTGTGCATCAGTCTCGTCACTGTGAAAGGGGACTGGCCTGGTGTGCTGCTGGGCTCCATTCATGAACCAAACATTTGCCAGGCACTGGCCAGGGGCCAGGACAGCGCGGCATCTGTGCCCTGCAATGGGGCTGGATGCCTCAGGGCTAGTACCCCAAGCCCGCCCCGCCCAGACCCAGGACCCCACCCACCACATCCACGGTGCTGAACACATGGCAGTAGTGGTGGCTGGTCTGCAGGTCCTTGGTGATGTAGGCAAAAGTACAGAGGTCCTCCGGGTCCTGGGCCGCACAGGAAATGTTCCGGATCTCGTGCTCTGCGATGACGTTCTGCTGGGCAAGGCCGTGCTCTGGAATTCTCAGGCTCAGGCATGCCTCTGGCACCCCCCACCCCAGCCTGTTACCATGTCACTGTTCTCTGTCCCAGCCTAGAGCATCAAGCGAACCCCTCTTCATCTTCTCATTTTGTTTATTGGTGGGGGTGGGGGATGGTATCTAACCTTCCCCGATTTCGGTTTGAGGTCTCCACCCTTGACCACAACAACTAAGGCAGTAAAATGTTCACACCCAACCACAAGCTCTCCCCAGCCTCTCCCACCTCCCAGGGTGGGGGCAAAGAGAGAAGGGTGTCAGGTAGGTGGGATCCCACGCGGTGGGGTCCTTTGCTCATGGAGGGAATCACACCCGTGAAGACCTGTGAGCAGGCACGTGGCCAGCGGAGCCCAGGTGGAGAAGCTAACAGCAGTCTCCACTAGGGCGGGACGGGGCTGACAGCAGGCACCCAGGCCAACAGACGACAGACATGCTTCTTGGAGAAGTGGGAAGTAATAAGAGGACTGGGGACCCTCCAGGGAGATAAGGGATGACAGAAGGCAGCCAGATTGCTTGCCCTGGAGCCCTGTGGGTCTGATGGGGACGTGGGTCCCACTCCAGCCAAGAGTCCCTATAAGCAGCACACCTTGTTGGAGGCATCGATGAACTTGACACCTTTGTATGTGATGGACAGGATGATGGTGGGGATCTTCTTCATGTGCTCGGTAGATTTCTACAGGAAACAAGGAGTGGCCCTGTCAGTGCCCCTACTCAGGGCTAAGCCTCCTGGGCTTCCGCAGGTGCCAGCTTCCCTCCCATCCTTACATAGCACGGCAGGGCCCAGGCAACTGTAGCTACTGTCCCCATTGCTGCCTTCTGTCCTAGCCAGTCCCATGGCACCCTCCAGCCCGCACAGATACCCTCCAACCCATATAGGCACCCTACCCGCATCTTGGCACAGGCGTCTTGTGTGGATTCTGTCCCTCGCAGATCTTTGATCAGCATGGAACCCAGATACTGTGGGGATGAGCAGTGGCCAGGCTTAGGAAATCCTGCGTTTCCATGCAGGGGTGACCCAGCCAATTTGGGACTGTCCCACACTCAAGTAGTTACCCGTCCCGGTAACACCCCCTCCCCTGCCCCAGCTGGAGAGGCCCTCCATTCAACTCTGGCTAAAGGACCCAGAGGCCTCCACCCCTTTGCCTTAGCCACCAAGAGTGGCTGAAGAGTGGAGAACAGCTCGCAAGTCCTGGGCCTGGCTTTGTGGAGTCCCTGCTGGGACCTAGCCGCAGGTGCCTGGCCGAGAAGGAGCAGGGAGACTGGCCCTGCTGGGAGGGTGAGAGCAACTCACATTGGCTTCATAACCACAGGACTCGAAGATGAGTTTCTCTGGCTGGTGTTGCCAACTCTGCACTGGGGCGTAGGGGGCTGCCAGGCTGGGGGGCCGCAGGGTCAGCTTGGCCTCGCGGTGCTCCTCCTGCAGAACACACGCAATTGGACACCTGCTCCTTGCTCCACAGGAGCACACCCAAGGGTGAGATGCCAGTGACCTCAGCAAGTTCAGGGGTCAAGTGGAGATGGCAGGGGGCAGACCAGCAATTCAAACCCACTGCGGGAGAGGGGAGGTGCTAGCCACAGCACCGCCTGAGAGCAGGGCTCGGGAAGGACAGTCTCTGTGGTGTCCGAGACGAGTCTCAAAGGAGATGGGAAATGACCAGAGAGGAGATGGCAGAGTCTGTGGGGAGGGCGGGGTACAGGCTGCCAGGCTGTTCTGCATATAGACCAAAGGAGAGAGCAGCGGTCATGAGACCCTGGGACGCCTTGGGGCCCAGCCCAGGGCCTGGGAGGGATCTTCAGAGCTGGGAAGCCAGTGAAGCCCCCGTGCCTAGGAATGCATTTCAAATGGATCCTTCTGGCAGCAGCTGGAGGGAGGGGGAGGCCACTGCGGTCCAGGCAAGAGATGATGGGTCCCTGCCCAGGGTGCTGGTAGAAGGAATGGAGAGGAAGGAAAAGATTTAGGAAACACTGAGGCCCTCCCTTCCCAGCAGTGTGCAGAGCCTCTCAACAGCCATCGGAATTGCTGGACAATGTGTTTTCCTTTAAAACTCATGGCTGTGCTTGTAGAAAGGGAAGGGAAGTCCCCAGAGCCAGAAGTGAAAAGTGAGAGTCAGAGAAGCAGGCAGGGGTGAAGCTGAAGTCACCCAGAGGGGCCTGAGGGACACCTGCCAATCCTGTGTCTGACAGGCCAAGAAGAGGACAAAGGACAAAGCCAGGGTCCGTACAAGGCGAGAGGCAGGACAGGCAGGTCCTGAGTAAATCCAGGACTCCTGGAAATGATGCCCAGAGGGTGAGCCAGGAATGTGAGACGGGCCCACCTCGGCCAGGGCTGGAGCGGGCACCGGGAGCGCAGGAGGTGTCTCCAGAGGTGCCCCCATGGCTGCAGGCAGAGAACGGGAAGAACAGAGTCTGGTCTGCGGCGGTTTTGCTGGGCAGGAGGAAGAGAACGCTGCAGAGGTGAGGCTGCAGGGAAAGCAGTTCTCTGGGAACAATGCAGGTAAGCAGAGAAGGAAGGGGCCAAGAAGGAGCTCAGAGAGGCCAAGAGAGCACAGAGGGCTCTGGGGCCAGCAGGGCAGGATGCAGGAGGCCACAGAGAAAGAGTGGACACGGGATCTGAACCCCTGAGGGAGGGAAGTGCAGGCCACAGGAGTGGCCCTGGCAGCCGACTGCTGAAATGAGTTGTGCGGCCTGAGCTCAGCACCATGGGGGCTGGGTGAGCCTTACACGAGGCGGCTGGGTGTGGGTGAGCAGAGCAGGCTGGTGCCTCCTGACTCTGGTGCCAGCCCAACTGTGCTCGGGTACAGGGCAGCAGGTGGTTCTGGGAGGCCCTGTCCCGCCCAGAGGAATGAGGTAGACCCTGGCCGCTGCTCCACTCCCCACCCCCTACCCGCAGCTCCACTCCCCACCCCCTACCCGCCCTGCCCCACCTGCATCCTGAAGCGCTCGGCTCTGGAGGGGGCCGCGGGGTCATGGAGACTGTCATGGCGCCTCCTGCCTGTGTCCCCTGGAGGCAGCAGCAGGTCAGCCGACCGCCCAGTGCAGGAATCATTCTGGCTCAGCGGGGATGACGTCTGGGAGAGCAAATCTTGGCACTGTGGAGGGAGAAATCCAGGTGGAACTTGCAACCCTTGGCCCAGTGCCCGGCTACAGGTGTCAGCCAGCCCCGCTGGTCAGGACGGCACAGGGAGCGGCACCAGGAGAAGCAGCAGGGATCGAAGGGGCCAACGCCACAGGGGTGTCAGACAAGTGGCACCACGCAGCCACCGTCCACTAGTGTCCCCAAAGAGGGTGGGGAAGCCACTTTTGCGTTTATAAGAGATTAAATCTTCTGTCCTGATCCATTGCAGGCCTCTGCACATGACCAAAGCACCCTCCTGAGAAAAAATGTAGCCCTGTCAGTCAGGGCCCTAAAGCCACTGTCCCCCACAGAATAAAGACCGGGCTTCGCAGTGTCTATATTTGAATGTCAGTTGTGTATTTGGTTCCCAGAGCAAGGCTGGGCCTCCACTTTCTCATCTGTAAAAGGAGGATGAACAGGACCCACTTCACGAAGCCCCTGAGGGTTCAATGGGGTGAGACCTGCCCAGTGCACCCGAGGGCTCCCTGCCCCAGTTACCGCCATTCCTGCACGCTGTGGCCTGGGGCTGGGGGAGAGCTCTTCCTCAGCCGCAGGCTCTGGGTCTAACCCGTTTCTGCAGTCAGGAATTACCGGCAGGAGCAACAGATCACTGGTGAGGTTTTTAAAATGCAGCTGTCTTAGCCACCTGAGCCTGGGAATTCGAACTCAGATCTGGGGGCTGCGCAGGAGGCTGCAAGTCCTGGCTGTTTGGATTTGTCTCAGGTGTTATCCGACCCAGCCCCTGCCTGTCCCCAGGCACAGAGCTGAGTTCAATGCCCAGGCACGGCCTGGTGTTTTCGTACTATCCCCCAAGTCTTATGTGTTTGACAGGCCATCCCCAAATAGAAATGGGTGGCGGGGAACTTCTCTAAACCCCCTCTCCTGTGCTCCTCTCTCCTTGTTGCAGCTGCTTTCTCCTACACTACAGCGGCGCAGTCTCTGAAGAATCCTAAAGAATTCTATGTAATTCCTACAAATACAGAGAACAGACAGACATTCCTTTCCATCCCTCCCTGACTCACCCTCAGCTGGGAGAATCTGGGGGGCTTCTGGGGCGGCTCCTCATATGGCCTGTCTGCGAGGGAGGCGATGATGCGCTTGCGATGGCCCAGCAGCTGGACCTTCAGGACCTGGGTGATGAGGAGCGGGGAGGTGACGGGTCAGGTGGCCAACTCACTCGGTCTGCTCCAGCCCCCAGCACTCTTCCGCTGGGCCAGGCTGCCCCTAAGGGAAGCTCAGGCTTCTGGAGGGTCCAGGCCGGGCCACGCAGGGGCTACTCACGTTGACGAGCTCCAGCTCCCAGAGGTTCTTCACGGTGTCGATGGAGCTGTAGCCACTTGACAGGAAGGAATGAACGTAGTCCTGCAGCCCCAGGGAGTCCAGCCAGGAGGGCACGGAAGGGGGGCTGTTCCCATCATAACCCAGAGCCTTCACCTACAGGGCAAGGAGGGAGGCAAAACTGACATCTCAGCACTCACTGAGATGGAGAGGGACCCGAGGACCACAGACCCAGCCAGCTCACACAGACTGTGGCCAAGGGGGTCCTGCATGTTTGGGGTCCTCAGCACCTTCGAGTCCCTCTCTTCACACAGCCTCTCCTATCACTCACTGGTCTCGGCTTCCCCATGGGGAAAGCAGGAGCCGCTGGAGCACCGACAGGGCTGGAAGACGGCCCTAGCAGACAAGCCTAGGTAGGGAGGAGGGTCTGCAGAATGCCTCCGCCCTGAGCTCCGCTGAGATCACGGGCCTGGAGGGACAAGAGGATAGTGTGTGCCCTCAGAGCAGGCACTTCCCAAGCTCTGGGCAGGTAGAAGGGGCGGGGCCACTGGACTCAGCACAAGCGCAGGGCACAGCCTCGAGCCCACCAGCTCCTGGCTCCCCAGGGAAGACGGTACCTCCCTCAAGCCCACCTGGGGAGGGGCCTGGTGCCAAGGCTCAGTGCAGGGTGGCCTGGGCTCCGGTGAGCCAGAGAGACCCTGAAGGGGGCTCTGGGTGAAAGGCCAAGCCAAGCTCCCGAGCCCGGCAGACCCCCAGAACCTCCTCAAGACCCCGAGGAGCCACTCCCTGCCCTAGGGCTCTGCTGGCTCTCCAAAGGCCTTAGGGTGTAGTGAGGAAGCAAACAGGGTTGTGTGCGGCCCTTCTGGAGCTCCTAGGGTGAGGGGTAGAGGCCCCGCCATGCCGGAGCCCTGCTCCTCCCCTGTTCATGGTGCAGGTGGTGCTAGGGAGGTGGCCCTGGCTCCACACAGGCTGAGGCTACAGGGCTGGCGACAGTCACCTTGGGCAGGGAGCGTGCCGCCTGGAGCAACTTCCGCCGGTGCTGTGGGTCACTGATGCCGATGTCCCGCAGGTCCTGCTCTTCCATCACATTAGACCCCTGAGAGCAGAAAGTGGATGTCAGGGCCCCTCTTGGATGGACAGCTGGTGGCCCTGAGGGGGTCAGGTGGGCCTTTCAGGGCTCCGCACCAAATTCTCCTTCACTGCAGGCACCAAGAGGGCATGGGGACAAGTCTGCCCAGACTGCCCACGCCCATCCAGGTGGCTCCCAGGGGAGCTGGGCAGAGCTGGGGCTCCAGAATATGCACAGGGTGCTGAGGCCGGCAGGGCACACAAGGGTGGGGGCGCCGCCTGCCCAGGCCCAGCCACAAGCCCTGGCCCCCCGAGTGTATGTCCATTTTTCTGGGGAGCAGGTTCCAGGTATCCAAGATAAAGAACGGGTGGACTTATCCCAAGGTTCCTCTTGGACAGGATTTTATAATTCTAAGGCTGTAACAACCACCTCAGGCGGACAGCTGGTGACAGGGGCAGCTACCCGAGGAGCCAGCCTCACCCCAAGAAGGAGACTGTCAGAGAAGGGCGTCCTTGTCCCAGGGAGAAGGGTGGGTCAGAGCTGAGCCCAGTCCGCGCTGTTCTCTGCGGCCTCCACTGGCCTCAATGGAGCAGCTGAGGGTGGAGAGCCACACGGAGCGCCCACCGGCAGCGCTAAGCACGATGAGAGGATGTGGGGATGGAGGCTGGTGCTCCTGCTGCTTTCTCACTCTATGACAGGGCTGAAAGCTGTCACCTGGTGCATCTCACTTCATGCTCACAACCTGCATGTTAGGGTCTCTGTTAATCCCATTAATCTGTTTTAATAGATGAGGAAACTGAGGCACACAGAGGTCAGAAATTTCTTGACATCACATATCTAGTGGTAGAGCTAAGATGTGACCCTGGGCAGCCTCTTTCCTTCATGCTCCTGGCCCCTGCAAGGACGTCTCTAATTACAATAGTCACAAGATAGTGTGAGCAGATTTAATTTTAAAATACACAGTATGGCCTATGATACAAAATTCACAGGTCCTGCCCATCCCTCAGCCACGGAGCCCCTTGCAGTTGCAGCTGCTGCCACTTCCTGGACGTCCCCAGAGCCCAGCTGGGCACAGACAGGCAGGTGCCTGCACACTGCATTTTCACACAAACGCCATTCTCGCACACGCTCGGTGCCTTGTTCTCATCGCTGAATAGACACAGGAGATTGCTCCGCAGCAGCGTATGTGGCCCACCTCCTCTGGACAAAGCTGCAGCATCATCTAGGTTAGGAACACGCTATAATTTACTCAGCCAGTTCCCTGTTGAAGGACATTTGCTTCAACTTCAGCTACTGCACACGGTGCCGTATGAGCACCTCCCTGCGTGGGTCGTGTCGAGGCCTGTTACGAGGAAGGGTTTCTGCTTGCTTGACGGGTGTGCGCACTTAACATTGACAGCTCTTTCTGCTCTTAGTGACGCCAGCGCTCGATCCCCCACACCGTCAGCAGCACAGCAGGGAAAGAGTCTATCACTGCGGTTTCAATTTACACATTTCTTACCGGCGTAGGATCATCTCATCCAGAATGTGACGCTGAGCATCTTCCGACGTTTTATCTATCTAGCATTTCCAAAGCACTCCCTCCCTACTCCATGCTGGACCTGCCCAAGCCATTTAGTAATAGGGACTATTGTGGCGGGGCACGGTGGCTCACCCCTGTAATCCCAGCACTTTGGGAGGCTGAGGCAGGCAGATCATGAGGTCAGGAGTTCCAGACCAGCCTGGCTAACATGGCGAAACCCCATCTCTACTAAAAGTACAAAAATTAGCTGGGTGTGGTGGTATGCACCTGTAATCCCAGCTACTTGGGAGGCTGAGGCAGGAGAATCATTTGATCCTGGGAGGCGGAGCTTGCAGTGAGCCGAGATCCCGCCACTGCATCCCAGCCTGGGTGACAGGGTGAGATTCCACCTCAAAAAAAAAAAAAAAAAAAAAAAAAAAAAAAAATTGGGGCTGTTGTTATTCCCACCCTACAGTTGAGGAAGCCGAGGCCCACAAAGTTTTGGCGACTTTCTAAGGTCATATGGTAAGTGCATTTGGAGCCAGACTCAGCCCCAATGCTGTCCACGTGGCCCTGCTGCCACACACTTGGGGACACCCAGAGCTCCTTTTCCAGGAGTTAACTTGCTTACAGCCTCAGAGTTTTTCTATGAAGTTGTCGGTCTTTTCTGCATAGCTACGTAGCAGTTCTTTACATGGTAAGAAAACTGGCCCGTTGCAATGGCTCACGCTTGTAATCCCAACACTCTCGGAGGCCAAGGCGAGGTGGGAGGATCACTGGAGCCCAGGAGTTTGAGGCCAGCTTGGGCACCATAGTGAGACTCTGTTTCTACAAAAATAAAAAAATTAGCCAGGAATGGTGCTGTGCACCTGTAGTCTCAGCTACTTGGGAAGCTGGGTGGGAGGAACACTTGAGCCTGGGAGGTTAAGGCTACAGAGAGCCACGATTGCACCACTGCACTCCAGCCTGGGTGACAGTGAGCCCGTCTCCAAACAGAAACAACAATATATGTGTGTGTACATACAACAAAAAATAAAGCAAATTAACCTTTTGGCCGGGCACAGTGGCTCACGTCTGTAATCCCAGCACTTTGGGAGGCGGAAGTGGGCAGATCACGAGGTCAGGAGTTCGAGACCAGCCTGACCAACATGATGAACCCCTGTCTCTATTAAACATACAAAAATTATCCAGGTGTGGTGGAGGGCACCTGTGATCCCAGCTACTTGGGAGGCTGAGGCAGGAGAATCGCTTGAACCCAAGAGGCGGAGGTTGCAGTGAGCTGAGATCATGCCACTGCACTCTAGCCTGGGTGACAGAACAAGACTCCATCTCAAAAAAAAAAAAAAAAAAAAAAAAAAAAAAGAAAATTAACCTTTTATCTATGAAATGAGTTAGATATTTGTTTTCTGGTTTGCTATTTATCTTTTGGCTTTTATGCTGGCTTTGCTCATGTAGAAATCTATTTTTTTGTAACTAAGTGTACCCAACTTTTCTTGTAGAGCTTCTCAGTTCTGTCAGGCTTAAAAAGATCTTGCCTGTCCAAGACTGTTTTTTACATTCTTCCTTATTTTTTCCTGTAATTTGTTGTTTTATTTTTTTTGAGACGGAGTCTTGCTCTGTCATCCAGGCTGAAGTGCAGTGGCGCGATCTTGGCTCACTGCAAGCTCTGCCATTCTCCTGCCTTAACCTCCCGAGTAGCTGGGACTACAGGACTCCCGCCACCGCACCCTGCTAATTTTTTGTATTTTTAGTAGAGACGGGGTTTCACCGTGTTAGCCAGGATGGTATCGATTTCCTGACCTCGTGATCCACCCGCCTCGGCCTCCCAAAGTGCTGGGATTACAGGCATGAGCCACTGTGCCCGGCCTAAGTTTCCTTTTTTATAGCTAAATCTTTAATCTATCTGGCAATTATTTTGATGTAAGGTGTAAGAGTCAAGATCCAACCTTATTTTTTCTCCGGCAGCAAGCTGTCCATTTCTTGATGAGCTATCTTTTTCCCCCATCTGGAATGGCCTCTATGGTATCTGAAATTCCTGTGTATTTCTGGGCCTCTTTCTGGACTTGTACTCTGTTGTGGTGGGCATTACTTTACACTTGGAAGGCTAAGTGACTTGGGCCAGCTCATGCAGACCATGACTTGCTTGGCCCCCGCCCCGTGTGGTGACTGCTGGCCACAGGAGTCTCCTCAGAGCCTGTGCATGGTGACATAAACTTTGTCCCACAGAGGACACTGCCAGCCTTAAGCTTCAGAGAGCCCAGGTGAGGAGAGCCCCGAAGCCAGGCTGGAAGCCCCCACTCCGCTGCACCTGCAGAACACACCCCGTGCTGGGCACAGGCGAGGCCTGGGCACCACTCCAGGTCTGAGCCCAGCCAAGCCACCCCCAAATCTGAGAGTCACCACAGAGTTCCTACAGCAGCTCTGGGACCAAATCTAATGTCTGCTGTTGCAGAACGGCAGAGAGAGGCAGCCGCCTTCCCAGATGTTTTTTTTTTTTAAGTGGAGTGCAGTGGTATGATGGCTCACTGCAACCTTGACCTCCTGGGCTTGAGTGATCCTCCCGCCTCAGCTGCCCGTATACGTAGCTGGGACCATAGGCATGTACCACCATGCCCGGCTATTTCTTTTTTTTTTGTAGAGATGGGGTCTCACTATGTTGCCCAAGCTGGTCTTGAACCCCTGAGCTCAAGTAATCTTCCTGCCTTGACCTCCCAAAGTGCTGGGATTACAGGTGTGCACCACTGCGCCTGGCTCTGGCCCAGACTTTCTACCTGATTATGAGGATACCAAAGCAAAGAGCTGAGCTGAGCCTGCCTCAAAACTCCAAGAGGACGTGAATGTCCAAGAGTGATTGCGGCACCGCAGTAATGTTCTAAACTCCTGCTCAACCCCAGCATTGACTCAGAAACCTTTGTAAGCTTTCAGGGCACCTGAAGGCTGACAGCCAGGAAAGCCAGATCCGCCGGAAACAGGCCCTTTGCTAACCAGACCTCGGCCAGCAGAAGGGCGGGCTGTGTGCAGTTTTGAGGAACAAGGGATGAATGGAAACACACAAAAATAAAGGAAATGACAGAAAAGAAAGGCGAACCGTTGCCAAAGTGCATTCCAGGACGGGTCCTCCCAATTCCTGAAGCAGCCACATCTCCGCACCGGGGGACGAGCTTGTGTGGTGACCACCCAGGGCCACAAATCCTCAAAGGGCAAGAAACGCTTCTGGAAGTTACCAACCCTCTTTACCCAGGGAGAAGGGACCACTGGCTTTTAGAAACCTCTTCATGAGGAGGGTCATGCATGGGGAAAAGAGATTTTCTACTTTACCTGCTACCACGCTAACATTTACTGAGTGCTTACTAGATGGCAGGAACTTCTATAATTAGGAAGCGAATAAAGTACAACAGTTCAGTGTCCTAGGGATTGTAGTTAACAGGGATTGTCTCAGCTTGGATAAAAGCTTCACAACTCCTAGTGACATCTGAAACACACAACTGGTCTTCCAGCCTTGCCTGGTTTGGGTCCGGTCCCTGAGGAAGAGGGGACAGGGCTCCAAGCAGCCAAGCTGGGACAGAGCACTGGTCTTCGCCTGGGATCTGGGCTTATCCCTGTCCTGACTCGCTCAGACCTCACATTGCCGGCAGGCGTCCAACTGCTCCCTGCTTTGCAGAGGAGAGAGTGCTCCCACGGAGGCGGCAGAGCCGGGATGGCCCCTGGCGGCCTGGCTCCTCAGCCTGGGATCATGGCCCCTGCCGGCTTTTGAGAACTCAAGGGAAGGGGACAGCAAGAAGTGCTCCCCTGGGTCACTGAGCTCTGGGCATAACAAGAGTTCCCTGGGCGCCCTCTGCGGGGCTTTGTGGGAGGTGATGCACGGCCTGTCCTGGCTCACCGTGAAGACGCAGGCCAGCGACACTGAGTTCTGACCACGGTCCAGCCTGTGCTGGGGGCTTCACACCCATGACCTGCACAAATCCGCCCAATAAACCTTTCAGATAGGAGCTGCCCACATTACACAGAAAGAAACTGAGGCTTGGAGAGCAGACTGGACTTATCCAAAGCCATGGTACTAGAGCATGGCAAAGGGACTGCTCAGGCCCCGTCTGACCAACCCCAGTCGTCTTCCTCGTCTCTTCCTGCTGGGGCAGGCAGGGTGTGCTGAAGACAAAAGCACAGTGTGGGGGTGCGGGCAGACCCTGCCAGAGAGCAGGAGCAGGACACCGCCCTGGGCTGGGGCACAACCCCTGCTGAGCTGAGCCAACGCTGCCTCCCTCCCTCTGTAGAATCCCGTCTCAGCATCATGTATAAATGCTTCTCCCAGGACCCCCCTCCTGGCCACCTCTTCTCCACCTCTCAGGGAAGGGACATTGTTCCTTTCTTTTTAACTGTACAGAATCTAATTCTTAGAGGTGAGTGGGTTCGAAATGCCAGGGCCTCCAATAAGGGAGAAACAGGGTCAGGATGTGGGCCCAGGCCTCTGGATACACAGCCTGGGCACTGTGCCGAGGGCCAGACCGACTCTGGGAGAAGGCAGCCTGGCCTGTTGGGGTTCGGTAAGGGGCTGGGTTTGTAGAGTCACCCACGATTGTGGCTGGGTGCCCTTCCTCGGTAAGGCACATGTGAAGCATCTACCATGGTGGCTGTAATTAGTGTCACTTTCCATCAACCTAAGCCATTTGAATGCTTTCTCCTTCCTGCCAGTATCTGTCACTGGGCTCCACCTGAAGATGCAGGAGGTGGCTGAAATCGTGGAGGCCCAGGCGAAGGGAGCACAGCAAGGGTCAGCCCTGGGCGTCCTGGGAGAGCAGGAGGCAGAAGCGGCAGGGCCACTGCAGGACCCACACTGCTTTCTTCCTCGCATTCTCCGGCCCTCCGGGGCTCTAACATCTTCAGAGTCTTCCTGCCCATGTGATTTTAGAAGGAAAATATCCTTTTGCATCTTGAAAGGCATCTCACTTGTTAATATTTTGCTTAACTGTAGGTGAGGTCTTCATTCAACAAAGTGGCAAAGGCCTAGGAAGGGGACTGTTCGGGGGTGGTAACGTACTGGTATAGCCCCTTTCAGCCAAAGGGGAAACAGGGGCTGTCCTAAGTTACCAC